>NW_021604648.1:6255445-6342022 GCF_004785775.1 Grammomys surdaster | reverse complement strand
ACTGTACACTTTCTGAGACTGTGTGTACTGAGACTGTGTGTGCTGAGTCTGTCTGCTGAAACTGTATACTTTCTGAGACTGTGTGTGCTGAGACTCTGTGTACTGAGACTGTGTGCTGAAACTGTGTTCTGAGACTGTGTGTACTGAGACTGTGTGTGCTGAGACTGTCTGCTGAAACTGTATATTTTCTGAGACTGTGTGTGCTGAGACTCTATGTACTGAGACTGTGTGCTGAGACTGTGTTCTGAGACTGTGTGATGAGACTGTGTAGGGAACTTCAGAAGAAGAATGTAGAACTGGTTCTAGGCTCTCTGTGACTTCTCTCCCTGTCTTATCTGACATTCTAAATTCTCACTGGAAGCAAGCTAATGTGTCAATGGAGTTTGAGCTCAGTAATTAGTTTTTATTTCTTATTTTCTGCTATAGGATCCAAATGTTTCAGAAGTTGCTTTGTTGATGTATTTGTAAGGCATTAAATGAAGGCATTATTTATCTTTTTTAAATGTTTTAGATGCCACCATTGCTATGTTTTAAACAACTCAGAAAAAGTTTTATCCTATTTAAAAGGAATCTGATACCCTTAAAGAAAAAAGAAGCATGATCAAAATTTCCAGTTATATTATTATTACAACTCAGATTTCAGCCAAACTTGAGAGTTACAGAAATGGAATGTCAGTGAGTAGTTCACTAGAAAAGGAGGAAAAATTATGTGTACCAATAAAAACAATGGAAGGAGTATCTGTAATTAGGACTCTAGAATCAATTACATAGGGTTGTTCTCTACTTTTTTCTCACTCATTTGTTTATTCATTATTTCACAACTTTAGTATATTCATGTACATGTATTCATTGAGATTGAGCAAAGAAAATCAAAGGTCAAAGCAAAGATATTCTCTCTATGATGTTAACTCTATTACTATTGATAAAATTAATCCAGTTATCTATTCTTTCATTTCTATAACTGAATAGATATTACATAATGACCAACTGTGGCCCAGACACTGGGAACACAGTGGTGTCCAAATGGAATTTTTTCTTTTTCTCACATATATCCCACATTCACAGTCAAGTGATGGTTGTGATATGTGGATAGCCTGAGAATAGAAAGTGACCAAATGTTTTAAGTAAATCAAACAGGCTGCTATTTTGGATAAAGAAATTAGGAATGAAACCTAAATGAAACATAGAAATAAGCCCAAGGACACTGAGGGGAAAAGTGGTCATGGAGGGTAAAATGGCAAGTACAGCAAGGATGTCAGTATGACAAGAACAGAATAAGCAAAGGCAGCCATGATTGGAGCAGTGTGTGGCCAATTTCTTAGAACTTTATTTGCATAGTGCGGAACTTAGATCTTATTATAACTTGAATAATCAGGCATGAAAAAGGTTTCATTAACTCACTTTCAAATGGCCCAGAAAGGATGAACAAATGAGTACAGGCATATGTGTGAAAAGACGAGAAGAATATAGAATAAAGATGGGACGGAAAAGAAAGTCAAAATTTCAGACAAAAACAATAAAATGAAAACCTTCTTAGGAGGTGAGTTTAGAAACACATGGGGTTCTAAATTACACTCGAATATTGTGCATAAAATTGCAATACATCAAACCAAATAGTTAAAATCATTTTATAATGAGCTTCATAAAAATAATCCTGCCTTTAGAATCTGCAGGAATGAAGGTCAAGTGCCTCTTGCAAACCGGTGACTCTAGGCTGGACAATTGACTTCCCAGCATCTTCTACTCTAGTTTTCCTACTAAGGAATTACATACTATGATGGAGTTGTTTTAGTAAAGATTCAAAAGTAACTCCTCCTCTTCATCTAAGCATAAGCTTACATATGATTTGAGAATACACTATAGTCAGAAAATCCATATATGAGGAACTAATAAGCAATGACTTCTGTTATAATAGAATGTAATATGTACAAATTACAGAAGGATTTTATAGTTCTTTTAGATACTTATCTTATCATTTTTAGGTAGCAAATAAATGATAAAAGTGTTCCTGCTTTAGTTTAATTTCAAGTAGTGGCAAAAAGGCATATTTACATGTTTAATTCAAACCAACAAGAGCCTATTAAATACTGTGTTGCTTACACTTTGCTTGGCATACAGAGTCAAAACCAAGCTGCAGTTTTAATCCACAAAGATTTTCCAGCCTAGTGAGTAAAAGAAGAATTCAGTTAATCATTTCTGAAGCATAAAATAAGGTATGACAGATATAAACACAACATTCTATCAAAGTAATTCCAAAGGTCTCCATGTCAATTGATAATGTTGACAACATAAAGGAATGAGGTTAATAAAATAGGAAAGCATGGGATTTTGCAAAAGGTATTATATCCAAATTTGTGTAGTATTTTAGATACAACAAAATGTATTTTCCATATTCATTATTCATATTCATCATTTCCATATTCCCAATGACACAAATATGAGTTATTTCCTTGCTTGAATTTTTGTTTTTCCTCATAACTTCTGAAAAGAACATGGTAGATAGAGGCAGCCCCATGGTCTCCCCTAGAGAGCAACTAGAGGTGAGGGTCATTGCTTAAAAGTCTTACAGATCCAGTTTCCAACTTTAACACTTGACATGTCCTCCCCACCCTGCTGTCTTTTAAGGATATTATTTAAAATACCTTCAAATGCCAACTCCTCAGCCTGGTGCATTCTTCCTGTGCTGACTGTTCTGTCCCAATATCCAACCATCCAAGGACTCACTCACTTGTCTGCCTGTGATCTCTCTTGTCTTAGGAAGGTTTGTACAACTCACATTATGTTAAATCCTTGCCTTTCAGAGTCTTACAAGAGAGGATTAGAAAGTGAAGCTGATTAAAAAAGAAATGTGTCCTGTCTGTAGATCCTCCAGAAGAGTCTGCTGGGGAGACATTGTGACTAACAAGGCTGCCAGGTTTCAGGGCTGGTTTTGGACTCTATTAGATCTTGTCATTTATGTTTCCTTAGCTTCTGTTCATAACAAGGAGCAGTGACTCAATTTGCTCTATTTAAAGTCACAGCCCTGCATTTTTCTCTGATTGACAAAAATGACTATTAGAAAGGAACGCAATAGTCATGGGGCTGACCTCCATTGCTTTCTCACACCTTTGCTGTTGTTTGTATAGTAGTTAAATAATCACTTAGGTTTTTTTAACACAAGACATCACAAAGCCCCTCCTTGTGTCTCACAACTTGTCTACATCTGTGTGTTGATCCTTACATACTCTATGTAGCTTCTGTGCTAGTCTTTCCAAAAACAATGTATATAATTCCTCTCAAAGGACAAACACCACAGTGCTTCTAGCTTCTATGGAGGCAAGCAACCATATCAATCCTTCCTATCCACCTGGAATTCCAGGTTTCTTATAAACCCTAACTGAATACAATTAAGTTGATTTTTAATGACTATCAACTGTACTGAGAACGTCACATTTTATTAAAGTGTATTCTAGAATCAAATTTCTAAACAAAATGAGAGATATTTGTAAAGCCATGAGTTTCTTGGAAGACCAAGAAATTAGAAAAAAAAAGGATTCATAATTTTTCAAAAGGTCAGGAGGGTATATGAAAGGGTTTTGAAGGAGAAAATGGAAGGAAAGTAGGATGTAATTATGTCATAATCTCAAAAGAGAAAAACTAAAATAAATATTGTAATTTTTGTTTTATATGGAGGATACAAGTTTATAACCCCAGGTACTTAAGGGGATGAAGCAGATGGGTCACAAGTTCCAGACCACTCTAAGTGACTACTTGGTGAGGCCTATCTCACAATAAAATGTTTAAGAAAAAAAGAAAGAGGACTATGATTATAGCTCAATGGTAGAGCACCTGCCTACCTCATAGAAAGTTCCAGGTTCATTCACTAGTAACATACAATTAATTAATGACTGATTTGGTAATTTTTTGCATGATAATTTTATATGTTTTTCTTTTTAATTCTTTTATGATTTTTTATAGTCTAGTTGTTATATCCCTCCTGGTCCATCCTCTGACTCTTCGTCATCTCATACCTCCTTCCCTGTGTCCAAGAAGATGTTCCCATCCCCACCCTATCAGACTTCCCCACTCCCTGGGGCCTCAAGTCTCTCCAGGATTAGGTGCTTCTTCTCTCACTGAGGCCAGACCAGGCAGTCCTCTGCTGTATATGTGTTGGGGACCTCATATCAGCTGGTGTATGCTGTCTGGTTGGTAGTTCAGTGTCTGAGAGATTTGGGGGGGTCTAGGTTAGTTGTGAGTGCTGGTCTTCCTACAGGATCACCCTCCTCCTCAGCTTCTTCCTGCGTTTCCCTAATCCACCACAGGGGTGCCCAGCTTCTGTCCATTGGTTGGGTTTAAGTATCTGCATCTGACTCTTTCAGCTGCTCTGCATTGTCTCATAACTTTACTTAACATTGGTTGCTTTAATTTTGAAGACTGACTTTTCTGTACCTTACTCTCCTTCCAAAGAAATGTATTTTCTAAACCCAGCTAAGGTACAGAATCAAGAAAATATGATTTTTATATGTTTTATGTCCACACTATAAGTGTGTATAATGCTGGAGAAGACATTAGTTACATAATTCAAGTAAAGTCTTATTAATATTACTGCAGCTTTATTAGTCAATAGAAAATTGATTCTTTTTATGTTTGTGAAATAAGTGTAAATTTTTGCATTTAAATTTCTTCTCTTCATTGACTTACAAAATTATCTTTTATCAAAGTTGAAATACATGTTTTCATTGAAATATGCATACAACTGATGTGAAAATTGCAGGTGAATATCTTGATGTATTTTTACTATCTATAAAATTGTAATAGCACACTGATGATGAACAAGTCCTTGCTAACAATCAGAAAGATGCTTTATTCCAGGCATGCCATAAACTAAAATTAACCTGCTTACATGACAAAATTCTTAGTGTACTTTTCCTCTTGTAGAACCCAGATATTAGTAATTATTTCATTTTATGGATTTCACTCTCAATATTACTTTTGTTAGATCCCTATGTGTATCCTTAATTTAATTTTCCAGTGCATTTCATCATTAAAAATTTGATAATCCTAAATCCTTATGCATGTCTCCAAGATTTTTGTGGGAGAAAAAGCATTAAGAACAATTTCATTATTACTTCTTTAATAGTTTCATGTATTTATAAAACATATTTTAATCATATTCAGCCTTATGTTTTAGAGCTATTCCGTTCCTCTCCACACACTCTCAACTTCATGACTTGTCACTTAATTTTTATATACTACTACATCCAATTTGTGCTTCATGCATATGTAAGTGGTGGGACCATCCACTGGAGAAGAATTGATCTACTAGACATCACAACCTCAAAGAAAGTTGACCCCCCTCTTCCAGAAGCCATCAGTGAAGGATTGAAGTTTGAGAGCCTTTATTCACTCCCTACTGGAATGTTGACTGGCAAGGCCTGCTGCAGGTCTTAGGTAGCTACTATAAATTCATGAGTTCAGTGGTCCTGCCATGTGTAAAAGGCCCTATCAGTTCATTTCTCCCTAACCACTGACTCTTAAAATATTTCTGACATCTCATCAGTAATGATCCCTGATCAATATAGGTAGAGGAATTGTGCTGTTAACATCCCACATCATGACTAAGCACTCTGCAAACACATGATCTCTGGACTTTGACCAGTTATGACTTTCTGCATATATATCTCTGTCCACTACACAAAGAAACTCTCTGCTGAGGTCTGAAGCTTGCACTAATCTATGGGGATACAGTTACAAATAGAGAGCAAAATGATTCTATATCCACTTAGTAAAATAATAATCAGGGGTTAATCACTGTTGTTTATAAGCCTGTAAGCTCCTCAACTATGGTTTCTTTGCCAGAAATACACACTAAAGATTTTTTTCCTTTTTTGCAGGAGACTTTAAATGTAATCAAAAAACAGTTGTCTACACTCATAACATTTTTAATCCAAGTACAGCCTTTCATCATTGAAGTAGAGAGCTCACAGCTAATTAGGACTGTTGTTGACACCCCCATGCCCTAGCAGTCTACATAGAACTTTCCAGTACTATGAAAACTAGTCAGTGTGGTGGGTGCTTCATGGCCAGTATCGATTTGATTTTCCCATGCTTTGTAACCAAAATGTCTTATCTTCAGTAATAGGTTCAAGTTCAAGTTCTGGTGGGTAAACAATGACAATATACTATATTGTTTTGCTGATACTGAGGCACTTTTGATCATGTTGATAATAGATGGAGGGGAACTATCTCATACCTGGCACTGGGATTTTATTTGGTAACCTAGGACTTCTGGGAAGAATATTCATTACATGTTGTATAGGGTAAGTCTAATTAAACTTGTGTGTGTGTGTGTGTGTGTGTGTGTGTGTGTGTGTGTACATATATATATGAGCTTTCACTGTATGCTCAATAAAGATATTGTGTATATAAAATATTATAGTTATCAGTTTAGGCAATAATTTAAAAGGTTAAGGATCTAGATGTTTCAAAAATCTTAGACATTAGCAGAGCTTAAAATTGAAATGCAAAATGGCAAATGAGTAAATAGACAAACTGATTGCTACCAGTGATGAATTCCAGGTTGAAAATTAAAACAGGGTATTATGATTTTGGATGACTGATGTGGATGTTACCCTTGATGCTATAATCACAGAATATCATTTGAATAACCTACATCTTGATTGAGAAATAGGCAGGCTATGTGAATATCTTAAGACCATGCATTATAGGCAGGAAAGATATCAATTCAGAAGCTATAAAAGAAAAGGGTTTTGAGAATGTTCAAAATAGAGCAGAAGCCAGTATGTATGAAAAGGTGTGAGAAGTGGGCCTGAGTCAGTGTTGAAATAATAGTGTAGTTGTCTGGAGAGCTTGGAATGAAGATGTCCCTGTAAAGATGGAGAAGTTCCACTACAAATATATTTCAGCTGCTCCTCACTTGATGAAAAGTTTGTTCTCATCTTTTTTTATTTGTGTTATTTATCTTTCATTCAGACTTATCGCAATTTATGTCATGCTCTCAGTGAATCTTGACAAAACTCTTGTCCTTTCAATAGCTCATTTGTGTCTGCTATTGTCCATACTATGCCTCCATACTTCCTCTGCAAAACATCTGTTCCTTAGTTAAATCCAAAATGATGGCCATTGTTCTTGTCTCTGTTTCTATAGCCAGAGAGAATCACTGACCTCCGTTTGCCAGCTTTCTTTAATAACAAGCTGATATCTTTACCACACTTTAATCTTCCTCTTGCTGAAGAACTTCATAAGGTGGAAATTTTCTAATCATTTTTGTAATGTAGCTCTGGGCTTCCAGTATGGAATGTGAATTGCACTATGAATTAACTAAGCACTATGGGGAAGCAATGCTCATTCCCCTACTGTCTACTCAGATCCAGTCTCTTACATCCCACTTTGTTCTTAGATTTTGATTTCTTTGCTTTTGCCATACAATTAACAAATTACTAAATTCACTGTTTTCATTATCATTGGATCTCTCATGCAAACATGTTCCATTAGTATTCTGTTACTGCTGTAGCAAATTACCTTGATCGTACAGCCTTAAAAGGGGCTTAATATATGATGTTTTTACATTTGTGTACATAGAAAGCACAAAAGAAACTGTGTAGAGTTAAAGCGAGATTTCACTTTCTTGAGGCTGAGGGGATGGGAGAGGGCAGGGAGAAAGCTTCCATTTCTTATTCCCTTCTTAGGCTCATGGCATCACATCACATGCTTCTTTGTTTCCTCTTACCTTCTCACTTCTCTGATCTGGTCATCTTTGCTTGACCTTATATACAGACAAAGTCTCCCCACAAGAAATCCAGGATCCTCTTTCTGTCCTAAAACACTTATTCAGTCTATAAATTCAAAGTCTTTTTGTCATGCAAGCTAACATCCTCACAGGTTGCAGGGAGTTGGTTGTGGCCATTTTTAAAATCAACTTTATTTAAAGTGACTTGTAGCGTATCAACAGCCTTTCCTCTCACTGAAATATTTAGATAGAAACCTTCACTCTGCTGAGGAAGATGCAGTTGTCTGCTCAGGTTTGTGAAGCAACTTGATTCTAATTAATAGATTGTCCCTTCCCAATACTTGGGGCAATTTTTTCTGTTTTCCAATATGGTAAAGTTTAATTCTTATCAATGTTACTTTGTTGCTTTTTAGATAAAGAGAATGGTGAAAAAGTATCTAACAATTAGTAATGCTACTGATAGTTAAACCTTATTCTGTATTTAACGAGAACCTGTCACTATTCTAAATGTCTTATATAAATAAGTGCTTTTAATCTATGTAGTAATATACAGAATTAGGATCTACTGAATAAAATAATAAGAGAGAGAGAGAGAGAGAGAGAGAGAGAGAGAGAGACTGACTGATTGCGTAATTTGCCCAAGTCAGAGTTAATCTGTGATAATACAGATTTTTAACACAGGAATCTGAACCACAAAACAGAGACAAATTGTTATGCAATGTTGCTCCCTTGAGAATGGACCAGAAGTTCTTTCTCTGGTGGCTTTATGTTTGATCACAGACAGAACTCCAACTCATCTCCAATTCTACAGTGTTCAGCATTGTCTTTGGCTACCATTTAAATTAACATTACTTGGCAATAATTAGTAAAAATATTTAGAATATTTACTCTTTACTGTACTCTATGCCCTGTTCTGTGGCAGGAGCTATGATATAACTTTATATGGTTTCCACAATTATCTGACAAGTTCTTTGATACCACTTAATAACTAAGGATTATAAATGTAGGGATTTGAAAAACTTGTTATTCTATGAACAAGTATTAAATCTGTTTCTTTACTTATTTCTAAAACCTCCCCACCAACTACATACTTTAAAAAACTACATATATAAAAGAGCTACGTATAAGAAAGTAGGTTTAACTGCCTACTTCCAATTTTTCTTGATCTTGTTTCAGACAAATCATGCTTATATTTGCTTTCTGTTTCTGTGTGATGCAAACTTCCATCATTCAGACCAATCATTTCCTCCAAGCAATAGTGCTCCCATAGGATCATACTTATCTGCTTTCAGGCCTAGTGTCTACCAACTAATGAAGGCTCTAGTTATGCCGTGCCTGCCTTCTCTAATAGTTTGCTACTATTATCTACAATCTGATCTTGTTTTCCCTTAAAATGACATTCTTCTATTTTTTCCTATTTATTTTGCTCAAATATAAGTCCCATTGTTTCTCTTCCTAGATTAGAAAAAAAGGACTTATTTTATTTATTTTCTCTTGTCTCTTTTTTCCAGCTAAATTGCACTTATGATATTGGATCATCAGTTGCTTATGGTTCTTGTCCCACCTTTACTCTTTTCTAATTTAATCCTGCCTACTCAGTGACCTAGCTCCTTGGTATTTGTCCTGCTTATCTGGAGTCTTTTGGGCTCTGGTTATATCGTCTGTTATTGTCTAGATCAGGTTTTGTACCAAAATGATGGTGCCAACAGTGATTGTGCTTGTGAGAATGCTAACAGCTAATTTACTTGGAGCACAATGCTACGTACACACCATAAAAGATCCAACTCTTTTTGGTGTAACAACTCTATTAGGCTCAAACCTGAAGGCAAGTTTAGTTAATTGCCCGAGGTTTAAAAACTACATAGCCATTTCGAAGAGTTCTGCTGACTGTAATTCTGCAGTTCTTTTAGTTAACAATTATGTGATGCCTCCCTTTATAGTCTGGTAGCCAGGTGTTATTTGAGAGGTTATCTATTCAGTATGGCCAGAGGCAATTCAATTAATGGCAGAAATTCTCAGTGACAGAGAATGAAGTAAAATTTATTACCAGGCAAGCAGCAGCAGACATTAGTTCTGTGGATCAATAAGAAGAAGAATGGCTTAGCATTTCTACAGTTTTTATTTTGTGCCAAGAATCATTCCAAAATGTAATAAAACAATACATTATGATGTTTTCATTCATAAGAAAACTATGGAATACATATTATTGTTATTTTTATGTTATAGATAAAGGAATCAAGGCACAACAAGGTGAGGTAATTTTTCCAGGGTGCAGTGGCAAGCCACCAGGCCTAGAGTCCACAGTGATGATCTCATTATACTCTTGTCTAAGTCAGGCTCCTGTCTGATCATGATCAAAGAAGCACACAAGACAGTTGAATTAAACATCTGTAATTTGGGGTTCCAAATCATTAACAGAAAGTGGCCTCAAGGACTGTAAATATGGTTGGGAAACGGGAGTCTGGTTTCAGATGATTTTTTTGTGACATATAAAGAAAACTCTGTACACTCTAGGGGCCCTTTAAAATATGGAAGAGTTTAGTTATCTGTCTCCTTTTCAAATATTACTAAGTCCATAAAGCTGTGTTGGCTTCCCTGCGGAAATTATACTTTCTTCTTCCTTTAATCTTTATTATAACTTCTTTCTCCAGGACCAAGATCCAATTTCTCTTTGTGTCAGCAAGAAACAACGAGAGTAGCATTCAATCTTTAGCACAGTCATGAATGGGCACAGAGCAAGAGGATTATAATCTGGGAGCTGGTAATCCTAAGCAAGAGTGCCACTGAAGGTTAAATTTTCTCAGCAACCTGAAGTGGATCACATTGCCTAGGCAGGGTATTCCATTCTGCATCACTATCATCTTGTTTCAAAAATGCCATAAGACATATCAGTGAAAAACTATAAAAGTTTTTAAATATGTTTAGAAACTCTAAGCAGTATGCAATTAATATCAGGATAACAGGGGATTAATAAGGACCTAGGAAACGAAAAGTAGTTGGAATGAAAGAAGAAAATCTTGATTTCATGAGAAATCAGGAATGTGGTGCTTGTTGGGAGTCTAACATCGTATTTTTGACATTATAGTTAATAACAGAATTCAACATTTACTGGGACAAGGCTGCAATTCATATAGCAAAAATTTAAAAGACATCTCACCAAAGAAGACACGTAAGTGACTCATTAACACACGAAAAGATTTCAGCAAATAAAAACAGAAAAATGTACAGTTTTTATCAAGAGAGTAAAGTTGTTACACAAGCTAAAGCATGAATGAACATAGAATTGTCTGTGTCAAGTGAAGAAAGCTAAATATATGGAACCATATACTGCATAAATCTATGGTTAATTGTGTATTGTGTGCATTGGTGTGTGTGTGTGTTGTTGTTGTTGTTGAAACATGTGTACATTATTACACATACCATCAGAGGCCATAAAAGGGCATCAGATTCCCTAGATCTGGAGTTACAGGTGGTTGTGAACCACCAGACATGAGTACTAGGCACCAAATTCTGGTCCTATGGACGACTGATAAGTGTTCTTACTACTTAACCAGCTATCTCTCCAGCCTTGGATTTAAAGTAATGGTAGAACATGGTAATTACTAAAGCTTCAAAATAGATTAATGGTAGTCAGGTGGGAAGGATGAGAACAAGAATGTCTATAATTTGAAGGAAGTACATACAGGGAAGAAGAAGGTTCTAAAATAGATTATTGTGTGTAGAGGTGGAGCACAGTAAGATCCTTTCTGAGGTTCTCCGATCCAAAAAGTTCACGTGATGGAAGAAAAATACTGACCACTGCAAGGAGTTCTTGGACATCCAGGAGGTCCTCGGACATCCAGGAGGATAGTGTGTCATGTGCTCACACACACACATCCACAAACAAACATTTAATTAATTTGATTTGATTATTCAAATGGTCGCAAAACTGTCATTTGATTTTAAGTCATTGAAAATGTATATTTAAAATACATAAATTTCATGTTATATAAATTATCTCCCATAAGTTATTGTGACTACTACATTAATTTCATCCCATCAATGACAATGTCGCTTAAGCCTAGGTTTAAGAATTGTGCTATAGTAGATGGATTGATGTTAGATACCCCATGACGAGTTAGTCTCTACAGCTTGGCCAACCATGAGTATTTGAGACAGTTTCCATCTTTGGCTAAAAGAAACTTTGTTGAGGAGGTATTAGAGCTATACTTTTCTGAAGGTATGATGATAAGTATTTAGACTTAAGTTAGAAATCATATTGCTTTTGAAAAGTAGCAATAATAAATTTTCTTCTTAAGTCAATGGCCTTACTAGCCATGGGAACAAAGCTACACTTATAATACTAGGCAAGAATTCTCCCTTAGTGAATGGGACTTTTATACAATTAAACAGTTTTGGTTATCCCCAAAATATAGATGCCACTATTACTTCCTGGAGCATATCTTGTTATGATGATCATTGCTTTAAATCACAGGCTGTATAACCAGATGAGAAACTGATGATTTTTCTCTCTTGAAAGCTTTCATAGCACTTTCAGATGCTATGAGAACTAGTCCTCATGGAGGATGAGTCAGGTCTGTTCCAGATCAATTTCTCCAAGTCCGGTGTCTGAAGTATGTGATGTCTTCAATAGTAGAATTTGACCTACAAATTCTGTGTTACAACTAAAGACAATGGCAATACCTTACATTACATGGAGTATCTCTTGGACCTCCCTGATCAACAACTCAAAGGGACTGGAGGTTTTGTTAGCTAGTCTCTGGTCCATAAGCAGTAGCATTACCACACTCAAATAGCAAAAATTTATTTAAACTATCATGTATATATTATAAATTACATAAACATATACATATATGATAGTTTCATTATATGTGTATCTAGTCATGTGTATACATGTGTACATATATAATATATATTTAAGCAAACATAAAATAAGTTTTCTTATTGTTTTTTTTAATTATCTTCCCTTACATAACTGAGTCTACAGAGAAAGTGTGTTTATAGACCAAGGTAGGATTCTAAATTTCTCCTCTTCACAACTGAAGCAAAAAGTGGGTCACTATAAAGTAAGGTGAGGTGTATCAATGACTTAAAAGATACTTTTACATCTCCACCATATATACAAAAATACATCACAAAACCTTACTCTGTCCAAAGCTGCCTCACAACTCCTCTTATTAGACTCAGAATAAAGGTCATAGGGAAGTTTAAGGGTGCTTCTTGTCCCTTTTCCTCTATTCAAGTAACAGCCAGAGAATTATCAAAGTGTAAAAGGTTCATGCTTATCAAAGAACATTAGTTACTCTCACTAAAAGATGTTTTTTTCTAGAAATTAAAACAAAATGGCTTTTTTTCTCCCCATCTATCCCAACTGACAATCAAAGGTGATAGTTTCCAATGTCAAAAATATTTTATCGCCAAAAAACCTGATAAAGAGGGTCTGTCATTTCCTTTTTGTTCTCTATTTACAGTTATGAAAGAAAAATGATTTATGATTATTATAATTGTAGTTCTCCTTAGGAGAGCTGTACTAATTACATAATGTCTTAGCCATTTTTTCACATTACCAGCTATTAGTTAACCTAAATTGAAATATATTTAGCAATTTCTACACAGCTGCTTTCCAGACCTCTGTATGGGTCATGAATTGAATGGTTTAGGATCACTTAGCATACCTAATGTGTTCACAATTTGGACATAATGCTTCCAGAGCTACATACCTACAATTGAGCTACAAAGAGCTGCCCTGAATAGATAGCATCTTCATAGACGGTTTAAGGGTGTCTGTAGGAAATGAGTTCTGAGTGAAATGGTTTTACTCTATAGTTACAGTGTAACTGAAACGAACCCCAGGAGTCAGGTAGGAATGTATTACCTGAGTATTACCTGCAAGCTACCCTTGCATTTTGTGACTTTTTATTAGAGTTGTAAGTGTCGATTTCTCTACAGTCTTTTTGTATAGTCATCTCCCACTAAGCCCTTCCCACTTTAATTTTGCTGTAACCTACTCTACTGCAGAAACTAAAGGTGGCCATAGAAATAAAAGGTTGTTATTTAAAATCTAACATTTTCTTGAAGTGAAATCTCTGTTGTTTGCTCTAAGCATTATCTATTTGAATGTTCTGATTTCCGAACTGTAGCTTTGTTTAGACAGCATCATAGCAGTTACAACATGGAATTATTACATTTTTTTCTAGTGCAATATATAATTCTAAGTTAGGAAACATACTTCCAGTCTCCACACTCCCACACCTCCAAGTGTAACTGATTTTTATTGGAAGAATTGAATTCATGTTTTCTAAATACTGTATTTTTCTGGTCTCTAAGTAATTTCACATTTTGAAATAAGCAGGCACTGTCTTTGCTGTCTCTTGTCATTTCCCAGTTGGGAAGTGAGAATGGTTCTTTTCATTTTGAGAGACAAATGAGGCAGTGGTGTAACTTGGTTGATAGAATACTTAACTAGCATGTCCAAAGATCCAGATAAGATTTCTAGCATCAGCGAGATGTGGGGGCACAAAGATGAAATCTGAGCACTAAGAATGTTGAGGCAGAATGAGAGATGAACTTCTCTGGGCCAAGTTACTCCTAAGCAGAAGAAACGTTTCAGTCAACAGCTTCTCATTTGTGAAATCTCTAAGTGAGTCCTTTTATTTCTCCTGAAATTCTCAAAAATTTAGTTTCTATACCAACTAACAACTAGAATACTAGATACAGAGATGTGAATTCCAGGTCAGTGAGAAACAGAATACATATTGAGAACCTCCATTTCCAGATAATTAATAGACCCTTCAACTAAGTATAACTGAAGTGAGATGTGTCCATATGAACATCTAATTTAAAAGAAGTTGTCATAGAATTGACAGAGAACTGTCTTTATATCTCAGACTGAAGATTCTTTCATCTAAGTTAATGAATGGCTAAAAGGAATACGGTGGCAAGGGACAGAATTAGTATCATCAAGAATCAATTGTTCTGTTTGCTCAAGAAGAATGAAAAACAGAAGTGGTTAAGATCCACAGTTATGTCTGAACATCAGCAAACTAAAAAATAACAAGTAATGGAGGCCTGTGTCTTCATGGTGTATAAGGCAAATTATCATGTCACCTTGACTGACTCATTTAAAAATAATACAATCCCATGCTTATGAATATATTAACTCCTCTGAATTAAGTCTAGAAATTATTAAGATCACCACAGTGTTTCACAGTAACTGTGACAGTACCAGCAAGTTTGTCTTTTCCTGGATTTCAGAGTACCCCACATTGGTTGAAGCCATGTATCTCAACAAATGAATGAATTGAAACAATATTGTAACTTTTTTAATTTAAGGTTTGTAAGTGTGAATAAACCCAGTGGGGAATTTTAGGTAGACCCGACCTCACAAAGCAAGACTTCTATACAAAGTAGTGACTCTTTGTCTTTGTTTCATTGGAAACTCATCAGAAAGCAATGTATTTAGGACTGATTTGCCTAATGTGGAAGTATGAGAAAGTGTGTATCTGATGCACATAAACAGAATTAAGAAATAACCTGGGCTGAATTCCAATAATTTTAGGAAACATATCCTACATACGTACTCACAGTTATTAGAAAAGCAAATGTTGACAAAGAGAGGATGCAGTATAAATATTCATGAATTGAGTTTCCAAAGCTTTAATAAACATGTAAATAAATGGCTCCAGGAAAGGAATGCAGAGGCAAAGAAATAAGGTCAAGCATGGCAGGTCTTTGGTAGTTACTACAATGTTGCTTAAAGTCTATCAAGACAAAATAAGAGTACCATAATTCTAAGTTACAGACAGTAGCCTGTGTATATAGCTAAATATAGTCTTCAAGTTATTTCTTTCATTCTCATGACACATTGTCTCTCAACAACAAGAAAGACAAATATTACAGTATCTTTTCTGTATTTTACATTTAAGAAGGGAATATTGTTCAGGAAGGAATCTGACATTAGGCTAGAAAGATGTAATCTCAGGTAGGAATCTACATCATAGGCTATAACAAGGAAGTAATATCAGGCAGGAACCTACATTTTTAGGCTAGAACAAGGAAGGTGGATTCAGACACGAAACTGACCATGGGCTAGGTCAGGGAAGTAGGCTCAGATACTTTGGTCATCCTGATAAGCCTTTAGAAACCATGATCACACAAGTGTTTACATAACCGGATTTAATGTCTTGCTTTTCCTTTGACTATTTGTGTTTATTGTATTGCTTGATCCTTGACTACTTGCATCTATTGTATTGCTAGACCCTCAAGCTAGAACTGACCTTAATACATGCATGTAATCAAAATGGTATAAAAGCATAAAGGAGGAGGGGGTATAGGACAGGGGGTTCTAGGGAGGGAAAATGGGAAAAGGGGATGACATCTGTATTGTAAATAAATAAAATATCCAATAAAAAAGAAAATGATAAAAAAGAAGGGAATATTGAGTTATTGAGATCCAATATGAGTTGCTTAGAGTATTCAACAGAACCACATATAGATAAATGTTTCATATAAACCCTTCTTATTCTATAGTACATTAAATGGTAGATAAGACGCTAAAATTTATAGAATGGTCATGAATTTAGAATATCCCTGCTCATGTAGACATCTCTCATCTATATCCTTTTCTTTGTCTTAAGCAAGTTCCTCAAATAACCTAAGTATCTGAGTTAAAATAGCGATTTTCTTTAACCAGGAATACTAATAAGGAAGTACTTGAGTAGTACTGGAAGTGAAATAACAAAACAAAGTGATTGCTTATTAGTTATGTGCACTCAATTGCAGTGATGGCTTAGCAACATTGGTACTACATCCCATACTGTAGGGATGCTGTGTAGGGAAGTGCTGTACAGATACATTAAGATAGATGATGTCTTCATGCAGCTGATATCCACTCAGATCCCTTCCTAGTCTCCATACTTATTACACAAAGTTATGGGTCCTTGTTTGGAATTAGGAACTTTGCAGATTTAATTAATTTACATGATGCCATACTGGGTTGTATGAACCTGTAACATATTCTATGTTGTCCTAACGTAAAGATAAGGTCAGAGGAGATGGATTATTTGGTTTACGTGCTTTCCTTACAAGCATGAAGTTTAATCCCAAGAAGCCATGCTAAAAATACTGTGTGTAATGGTATGATCTTTTACTCTCCTGTTTGGGAAGAAGAGATAGGAATTCCCTTGAGCTAACTGATCCCCAAGAATCTAACCCACTTTTTGAGTTCCAGGCCAGTGAAAGATCTTGCACATTAATAATTAAGGAAGAATGGGGAAAATTTGACTAGGGAGATGGCTCAGTGAGTAAGACAATGAAGACCTGAATCTGTTTCTTGGAATTCATTAAAACATCTCAGTGTAGCTATATGAGAACTTATACCTCTAACCTGCTCAGGGACAGAAATAGGAAGAACACTAAGTTTCCCTTGCCTCCAGCCTAAAGCTTCAATGAGAGACCTTGACTAAAGGAGGAATGTACTCCCTGGCCTCCATACATGTTACAAAATGGTATGTATAATCAACTGCACATATTTGTACACAAGTAATACACACACACACACACACACACACACACACACACACATACATACACACATTCTCCCACACACACAAAGGCAGGATATACAGTGACATACATGAGGAAAAAGTGCATGTAAAGACTGAAGAATGCCACTACCAGATAAGGAAGCAACAAGAACCCAGAAGGTGACAATAGAAAATTCTCTCCTAGTTCTACCTGAGGTGACACCTTGATGTTGGACTTCAAGCTGTTAGAGCCCTAAGAGAATGAAAATGTGTTGTTCTCAGTCACTCGATCTTTGTTCCCTTCTTTTGGATACTTATGCAAAAGCAAAGTACGTTGCTCCTCCCCCACAACGCTCCAATCAAACTGTTTCTCTCAAGAAAAAGTTGGAGAGGAGATGCCTGTGGAGAAGTGGGGAGAGGATGCATATTAGAGGGGGCAGTCAATGAGGGAAATTAAATATATTGGGTGACTCCAGTGCTGTAATCTCTGTTTCTATCCACTCACATGTGTTTCCCTTCTTAATTCTCAATACAGTTTCTTTGATATGAAAACCTTGACAGTGTACTTGAAATTGAAGCTTAGAAAGCCCAGGCATCTGGCCTAGAATCACAAAAAACCGATAAAACCAAGAGCCAAATCCACACTTCCTTATTCCTAGTGGGTGTTCTTTCTCTTTAAGCCTGAATACTACTACTTATAAAATGCAGGAAATATTTTATCACTGGAGAGTTTAAAACTAACCAGGGTACAGTAAGAACTCTCAGGAGAAATAGTCCTCTCTGGGTAGAGTGATGAAACTGGATATCATAATAGGTCTTTTCCAAGTATCATTACACTTTCACTCTAGTATGGCACTGGCTAAATGCAAGTTCATTACCATTTTATTCTAAGTTAACTGGAAAACAAGATTGATTGACATTTTGGAGGTATTCAACATTTATATGCAGGAAATTTAAGACTTCAGACAGATTCAAAAAGCTTTCTTAAGCTAATTCCTGTGTGGAATTTTACACTGAAATGCTCTATTGAAAACATGTTCGTAAAATCTGTAGTCCTGTAGCCCTTCCAATGCTGGCATCCTCTCCTTACTCAGGGCCCTGGGGAAGTGGTCAATGTCCCTAACCTGAAAGAAGAATCACAGTGTGTTCCTACATAACTTCCTTAGTGTTCCCAATGTCTTGCACATTCTTTTTGTCTTTTTTTAATTTATTTTTTGTTTTTTTAATTGGATGTTTTATTTACATTTCATATGTTTACCCCACCCCCCACCCACCCAGGAACCCCCTATGCCCTGACTCCTCCTCCTTCTTCTCTGTGGATATAACCCCTACCTACTCCC
This sequence comes from Grammomys surdaster, assembly GCF_004785775.1. Lineage (NCBI taxonomy): Eukaryota > Metazoa > Chordata > Mammalia > Rodentia > Muridae > Grammomys > Grammomys surdaster. The sequence goes on along the minus strand of NW_021604648.1, from coordinate 6,323,429 downwards.
CCCACTCCCACCTCCCCACTCCCACCTCCCCACCCTCAAAATTCCCACCCCTGGGGAGTCCAGCCTTCATGAGGTCAAGGATCTCTTCTTCCACCTATGCCCAGCAGGGCCCTCCACTCTTACTTATTCAGCTGAAGCCATGGATCCCTAACTAAGTGCTCCCAGGCTGGTGCTGTGGTTGGTTGGTACTGTTGCTCTCCTCATGGGGCCACAAACCCTTTCAGCTCCAATGGCCTTCACTCTGACTCCTCCATTGGGAACCCCATTATCAATTCAATGGCTAGTTGTGAGTATCTGCCTCTGAATATGTCAGACTCTTGAAGACTTCTGAGGAGACATCCATATCAGGCCCTTATCGGCATGCACTTCCTGACTTCCACATCAGCATCTACCTTTGGTGACTTCACATGGGATGGATACTCAGGTGGAATGGTCTTCAGACTGCCCCTCCTTCAGTTTCTGTCCCTCACTTTGTCTCCATATTTGTTCCCTTGAGTATTTTGTTGCTCCTTCTAAGAAGGACCGAATCACCCCTACTTGGTCTTCCTTCTTCATGAGCTTCATGTGGCCTGTGAGTTGAATATTGGGCATTTCAAGGTTCTGGGCTAATATCCAATACTCAGTGAGTGAATACCATGTGTGTTCTTTTGTGATTGGCTTACTTCACACAAGATGATAATTTCTAGTTCCATCCACTTACCTAGGAAACTCTCAAATTCATTGTTTTTAATAGCTGAGTAATACTCCATTGTGTAAATATACCACATTTTTTGAATCCATTCCTCAGTTGAAGGACATCTGGGTTCTTTCCAGCTCCTGGCTATTATAAATAAGGCTGCTATGAACATAGGTGAGCATATGTCCTTGTTATATGTTCGAGCCTCTTCTGGGTATATGCCTAGAAGTGGTATAGCTGGATCCTCAGGTAATGCTATGTCCAATTTTCTGAGGAACTGCCAGACTGATTTCCAAAGTGGTTGCACCATCTTGCAGTCCCACCAACAATGAAGGAGTGTTCCTCTTTCTCCACACCCTCGCAAGCATCTACTATCACCTGAGTTTTTAATCTTAGCCATTCTGACTGGTGTGAGATGGAATCTCAGGGTTGTTTTGATTTGCATTTCCCTGATGACTAAGGATACTGAACATTTCTTTAGGTGCTTCTTGGCCATTCGTGTTTCTTCTGTTGAAAATTCTTTGTTAAGCTCTATACCCCATTTTTTAATAGGGTTATTTGGTTGTCTGAAGTCTAATTTCTTGAGTTTTTTGTATATATTGGATATTAGCCCTCTATCAGATGTAGGACTGGTAAAGATCTTTTCCCAATTTGTTGGTTGTCGTTTTGTCCTATTGACAGTGTCCTTTGCCTTACAGAAACTTTGCAACTTTATTAAGTCCCATTTGTCAATACTTGATCTTAGAGCATATGCCATTGGTGTTCTGTTCAGGAACGTTTCCCCTGTGTCCAAGTATTCGAGGCTCTTCCCCACTTTCTCTTCTATTAGTTTCAGTGTATCTGGTTTTATGTGGAGGACCTTTATCCACTTACACTTAAGCTTTGTACAAGGAGATAAGAATGGATCAATTTTCATTCTTCTACATGTTGTCCTCCAGTTGAACCAGCACCATTTGTTGAAAATGCTGTCCTTTTTCCACTGGACAGTTTTAGCTCCTTTGTCAAAGATCAAGTGACCATAGGAGTGTGGGTTCATTTCTGGGTCTTCAATTCTATTCCATTGATCTTTCTGCCTGTCTCTGTATCAATACCAGGTAGTTTTTATGACTATTGCTCTGTAGTACAGCTTGAGGTCAGGGATGGTGATTCCTCCAGAAGTTCTTTTATTGTTGAGAATAGTTTTCGCTATCCTGGGTTTTATGTTATTCCATATGTATTTGAGAATTTCCTTTTCTAACTCTGAGAAGAATTGAGTTGGGATTTTAATGGGGATTGCATTGAACCTGTAGATTGCTTTTGGCAAGATGGCCATTTTTATTATATTAATCCTGCCAATCCATGAGCATGGGAGATCTTTCCATCTTCTGAGGTCTTCTTTGATTTCTTTCTTCAGAGACTTGAAGTTCTTGTCATACAGGTCTTTCACTTGCTTGGTTAGATTCACACCAAGGTATTTTATATTATTTGCAACTATTGTGAAGGGTGACATTTCCCTAATTTCTATTTCAGTCTGTTTATCTTTCATGTAGAGGAAGGCTACTAATTTGTTTGAGTTGATTTTATAATCAGCCACTTTGCTGAAGTTGTTTATCAGGTTTAGGAGTTCTCTGGTGGAAGCTTGGGTGTCACTTAAGTATACTATCATATCATCTGCAAATAGTGATATTTCAACTTCTTTCTTTCCCATTTGTATCTCTTTGACTTCTTTTTGTTGTCTAATTGCTCTGGCTAGGACTTACAGTACTATATTGAATAGGTAGGGGGAGAGTGGGCAGCCTTGTCTAGTCCCTGATCTTAGTGGGATTGCTTCAAGTTTCTCTCCATTTAGTTTGATGTTGGCTACTGGTTTGCTGTAAATTGCTTTTACTATGTTTAGGTAGGGGCCTTGAACTTCTCATCTTTCCAAGACTTTTATCATGAAGGTATGTTGAATTTTGTCAAATGCTTTATCAGTATCTAGTGAGATGATCGAGTGGTTTTTTCTTTGAGTTTGTTTATATAGTGGATTACACTGATGGATTTCCGAATATTGAACCGTACCTCCATTCCTGGGATAAAACCTACTTGATCATGATGGATGATTGTTTTGATGTGTTCTTGGATTCGGTTTCCTAGAATTTTATTGAGTATTTTTGCATCGATGTTCATAAGGGAAATTGGTCTGAAGTTCTCTTTCTTTGTCGGGTCTTTGTGGGGTTTGGGTATGAGTGTAATTGTAGCTTCATAAAACGAAATTGGGTAGTGTTCCTTCTGTTTCTATTTTGTGGAATAGTTTGAAGAGAATTGGTACTAGGTCTTCCTTGAAGGTCTGATAGAATTCAGCACTAAAACCATCTGGTCCTGGGCTTTTTTTAGTGGGGAGACTTTTAATGACTGCTGCTATATCCTTAGGGGTGATGGGACTATTTAGATGGTTTATCTGCTCCTGGTTTAACTTTGGTACCTGGTATCTATCTAGGAAATTGTCCATTTCATCCAGGTTTTCCAGTTTTGTTGAGTATAGGCCTTTGTAGTAGGATCTGGTGATTTTTTTAATTTCTTCAGTTTCTGTTGTTATGTCTCCCTTTTCAGTTCTGATCTTATTAATTTGGATGCTGTCTCTGTGCCCTCTGGTTAATCTGGCTAACGGTTTATCTATCTTGTTGATTTTCTCAAAGAACCAGCTCCTGGTTTTATTGATAGTTTGTATTGTTCTTTCTGTTTCTATTTGGTTGATTTCTGCCCTGAGTTTGATTATTTCCTGCCTTCTGCTCCTCCTGGGTGTATTTGCTTCTTTTTGTTCTAGAGCTTTTAGTTGTGCAATCAACTTGTTAGTGTGTGCTCTTTCCAGTTTCTTTTTGTAGGCACTTAGAGCTATGAGATTTCCTCTTAGCACTGCCTTCATGGAGTCCCACAAGTTTTGGTATGATGTGTCCTCATTTTCATTGAATTCTAAAAAGTCTTTAATTTCTTTCTTTATTTCTTCCTTGACCAAGTCATCATTGAGTAGAGAGTTGTTCAGTTTCCATGTGGAAGTGGGTTTTCCATTGGTTTTGTCATTATTAAAGACCAGTCTTAGTCCGTGGTGATCTGATAAGACGTAAGAGATTATTTCAATCTTTTTGTATCTGTAGAGGCTTTTTTTGTGACCAATTATATGGTCTATTTTGGAGAAGGTACCATAATGTGCTGAGAAAAAGGTATATTCTTTTTTTTAGGATGAAATGTTCTATAGATGTCTGTTAAGTCCATTTTTTTCATAACTTCTGTTAATGTCAAGGTGTCTCAGTTTAGTTTCTGTTTCCATGATCTGTCCATTGCTGAGAGTGGGGTGTTGAAATTCCCCACTATTATTGTGTGAAGTGTGATGTGTGTTTTGAGCTTTAGTAAAGTTTCTTTTATATATGTAGGTGCCCTTGCATTTGGAGCATAGATGTTCAGAATTGAGAGTTCACCTTGGTAGATTTTTCCTTTGATGAATATGAGGTGTCCTTCCTTAACTTTTTTGATTAATTTTGGATGAAAGTCGATTTTATTTGATATTAGAATGGCTACTCCAGCTTGTTTCTTGGGACCATTGGCTTGGAAAACTGTTTTCCACCCTTTTATTCTGAGGTAGTGTCTGTCTTTGTCACTGAGGTGCCTTTCTTGTATGCAGCAAAATTCTGGGTCTTGTTTGCGTATCCAGTCTGATTGTCTGCGTCTTTTTATTGGGGAATTGAGACCATTGGTGTTAAGAGATATTAAGCAAAAATGATTGTGACTTCCTGCTATTTTTGTTATTAGAGGTAGAATTATGTTTGTATAGTTATCTTCTTTTGGGGTTGTTGGAAGATTACTTCCTTGCTTTTTGTAGGTTGTAGTTTCCCACCTTGTGTTGGCGTTTTCCATCAATTATCCTTTGAAGTGCTGGGTTTGTGGGAAGATACTGTGCAAATTTCGTTTTGTCATGGAATATCTTGGTTTCATCATGTATAGTGATTGAGAGTTTTGCTGGGTATAGTAATCTGGGCTAGCAATTGTGTTCTCTTAGGGTCTGTATGATGTCAGTCCAGGCTCTTCTGGCTTTTATAGTCTCTGGTGAGAAGTCTGGTGTAATTCTTATAGGTCTGCCTTTATATGTTACTTGACCTTTTTCCCTTACTGCTTTTAGTATTTTTCTTTGTTTTGTTCATTTGATGTTTTGATTATTATGTGACGGGAGGTATTTCTTTTCTGGTCTAGTCTATTTGGTGTTTTGTAGTCTTCTTGTATGTTTATGGGCATATTGTTCTTTAGGTTAGGAAAGTTTTTCTCAATAATTTTGTTGAAGATTATTTACTGGCCCTTTAAGTTGGGATTCTTCATTCTCATCTATACCTATTATCCTTAGGTTTGGTCTTCTCACTGTGTCCTGGATTTCCTGGATGGTTTGAGTTAGAAGTTTTTTGCATTTTTCATTTTCTTTGACAACTGTGTCAATATTTTCCACTGTATCTTCTGCATTTGAGATTCTCTCTTCTATCTCTTGTATTTGGTTGGTGATGCTTGCGTCTATGACTCCTGATCTCTTTCTTAGGTTTTCTATCTCCATGGTTGTCTCCCTTTGAGCTTTCTTTATTGTTTCTATTTCCATTTTCAGATCCTGAATGTTTTTGTTTAATTCCTTCTTTGTGTTTTCTTGCATTTCTTTAAGGGATTTCTGTGATTCCTCTTTAAGGGCTTCTACCTGTTTACTTGTACTGTCCTGTATTTCTTTAAGGGAGTTACTTAATTCCTTCTTATAATCCTCTATCATGATCATGAGAAGTGATTTTAATTCTGAATCCTGGTTTTCTGGTGTGATGGGGTGTCCAGGGCTTGCTATATTGGGAGAACTGATGATACCAAGAAACTTTGGTTTCTGTTGCTTATGTTCTTGCTTATGTTCTTTCACCATCTGGTTAACTCTAGTGTTACCTGCCCTCACTGTGTAAGATTGGAGTCTGTATTTCCACTTATCTTGCTTGTGGCAGAGCTCCTCAGAGTCCAGATGTCTCTGTGGTCTTATGATCCTAATCTCCTGGGTGGAAGAACTCCTGGAACTCAGGCCACCTCTTGGATCTGGAAATCCTTCTGCTCTGGGTGCAGTGGTTCCTCTAGGATGGCTCCGGATATGATATCTCTCAAGTGCAAACCACCTTGGTGTCTGCTGCTCTGAGTGCAGTAGCTCCTTGGCTGCCCTGAGTGCATGTCACTAGAGAAATCTTTTGTCATAGAGCTGCTGCAGTATGCCACTTGAATATGTTTGAGAAATTCAGTATTTAAAACATATCCATTTATCACTTTAGAATTCTGGACAGGCCCAACTATGGCTTCTCCTTTTGAAACAAAACCCACTTTGCTTTGGGTGAAATGTTCCTGACTTGTTGAGCCAGCATTGGTTACATTTATCTCTCTATTTCCACAAAATTCTACTTTATAAATTAGTATCTAGAATAGACTAATAGATCCAACAGAGGCTTTACTCAAAGGTCGAATGCTCAGTAGAACCAGGATAATTTACATATTTTTTCATAATAAAAGCTCTAGTTATTTGCATGAAATGCAGCTATATCAGAAAGAAAAAGAGACTTTTGAAGACACAGAGCTTGAAGTAGGTATTCTGAAACCACAGTCAGGTCCTCATGTAAAACTGAACTCATTAATGAAATAGTTGATGCCTTAATATCAGTGTCTTTGACTCATTCTATTATCAGGCTCAGGATCTATTGGCCCAGAGTAAATGCATCCTTCTCCTGAAATTCTTTCTCTTTTCATGAAATTTTAAGTAATACACACCATTACAAACCTGTATAGATAAACTTCTTTCATGAGCAAGGCATGACCAATGTAAAATCTAAGCTCCATTAAAAAGAGAAGCTGAAAAGTGGATTCAGAACTGAATGGTAATTTTAGCTCTGTGTTCAAGATATGTAGAATTGTGCCTGGTGGCCTAGAAATTGGTCATCTTGTTTACCAACTCTCTCTATATAAATATTTACAGTATATCATAAACACTCGCTGTCTCTAGGTCTTGTCTAATTGCATTTTGAAACCAAACTCACACAGATAGAAAAACACCCTCTTTTACTGACAGCTCTTAAACTCAAATGGTCCCATTAAGAATGAAATGAAATCAATTAAATAAAATACCTTGTATCTGACTCAGTAATAACTGAAAAATACAGTTACATGAATTTTCAAATATCAATTAATGTATATTAAAGAAAGTTTTCCCAATCTCAAATGCAGTGTGAAGGAAAATGGAAGGCTGAGTTTGTTTCAGAGAAATGAAATGAGCCAAAGTTTCTCTTTTAATAGAAGTGCGAATGAGGGGTTTCATTCTATCCATGCTATTGTCTGCTGAAAGGGATTAAATGGGCACAGAAGCTTGATGTGTTCAGGTGACAGATCCTGTGAGCATAGGTTAGTATTATGTTGTATACTAACAGATTGAGGAGACTATTAGTGTGAAACCGCAGGGAGCCTATATGCTGGTGGAGCAATGGGATGTATAATTAAAATGTGGGTAATGCATCCATTGTTACTGAACTAAAAATGTCACGAATAACTGTGCATTGGTCAAATTATTATTTTTTAAATGTTAATCTCTTGTCTTTTTTTTTTTAATTTATTTATTTTATTAGTACACTGTCGCTGTCTTCGGACACACCAGAAGAGGGCATCCAATCTCATTACGGATGGTTGTGAGCCACCATGTGGTTGCTGGGATTTGAACTCAGGACCTCTGGAAGAGCCGTCAGTGCTCTTAACCGCTGAGCCATCTCTCCAGCCCGGTCAAATTATTTAAAGCACTCTAAACTACTTGAGTATGCTTGCCGTTTTGTTCTTTATACAATATGCACATACATGCTAAATTCCATCATTTTGGTAAATATATATGTGAGTTATTTCTGTTTGTCTTAGTGGTGCTTACACAAGTCAATACTAAAGCTTTACCTGGTTGTAAGTTTTACTGAAATAGGAAAGAGATTCTGAAGTGTTATATGATCTCTATTATGGAGGGAATCTCTATTGAGATCCCATGAGGTGAATCTGAAGGCCAGCCTGTGCATTCATGATTTTTGTTTTTGTTTTGTTTTTTTTTTTTTACCTTAACAAGCATCCCAAATTCTTTGGCAGATTTCCTTAGCATAAAGCCTCCAAAGTGCCATGATAACCTATAATTAAATTTTGTTCTTTTTCCCAATGATTTGGAGAGTTAAATAAAGGAGATTATAGATATTATTAAACATTACTTATTTATGTTCAACAATTTAAATCTGTTAGAAATAAAGTATTTGGTTCAAACACCATTTTCCTGTAATAGTGCCTCGTGTGCAGCTCGTCTCCCCTAAAACAGTTTGATATCAGAACACCCTGATGTCCAGTCTGAGTTCTCTCCTCCTGACACAGGGCCAATTGAGGTAATCTTTTTTAATATTGCACATGTATCTAGAAGCATAAACGTCTTTAGTTAGAAAGTTAAAATAGCTTGGATTAACTAATTCTAGTAGTGGAGTACCAGGTCTTCATTTTATAAGGGCAATGGCCTCTATAAGACCCAAGCTAATTTTGCTTTAAATATCAAAGTGCCACTTAAAATTTCTGTATACTCTGTAAAGATTATCACAGTTCATCAGTTCTTCCTTCAGTGAAACTCTCCTGGGAAGTGAGAAAGATATTCCATATTAAGTGCTGATTGCCTGCCTTTCCCAGTTATTTTGATGATATTTTCCAAGCAAAGTTATATACGGTGAAACACTATTGTCCTGGATAACCTTCTTAGAAATGCTCAGTGACCCCAAATTTTGGATATACAGATACCCAAGGAGAAATGTAAGCAGAGTCCAGAGTAGCTAAACAGAAACTGCTCTTCTAAGGCTGGTGGATCTCCGTAAGTTCATGGCTGGCCAGGCCTACATAGTGAGTTCCAGGACATCTCAAGCTACACAATAAAAAAAACTTGTTTCAAAAGAAGAAGGAAAGGAAGGAAGGAAAGAAGGATGGAAGGAAGGAAGGAAGGAAGGAAGGAAGGAAGGAAGGAAGGAAGGAAGGGCGAAAGAAAGGGAGTTAGGGAGGAAGGGAAGGAGGAAGGGAGGGAGGGAAGGAAGAAAAAGAAAGAAAGAAAGAAAGAAAGAAAGAAAGAAAGAAAGAAAGAAAGAAAGAAAGAAAGGAAGGAAGGAAGGAAGGAAGGAAGAGAGGAAGAAAGGAAGGAAAGAAAGAGAGAGAAAGAAAGAGAGAGAAAGAAAGAAAGAAAGAAAGAAAGAAAGAAAGAAAGAAAGAAAGAGAGAGAGAAAGAAAGAAAAAAGGAAGGAAGGAAGGAAGGAAGGAAGGAAGGAAGGAAGGAAGGAAGGAAGGAAGGAAGAAACTCTGACAGAAGTTCGTATCTTGAGAAGATGATAATCAGGATGAGTTGCCTGAACTGAGGCCAGACAGGAGAGCAGAAACCATACTGATGGGAAGGAACACAGATTTCATTTTCACAACAGTAAGCTGTTGTGGGTCTGAAGTTTAAAAATCACAATATATTTTCTCTATATCCCTTTTGATTATTTGTTTAGGGTCATTTGTGTAAATGACTCTATACTAGTTTCATCATCAAAAAAGAAATGCTAAGGACATAACAACTTAGCTAGCTGGATGACAGTGAGAATCTCAGATTACATGCAAACAAAGACTATGCATCATGTGTGCAGTCAATGGAAACTCACAAAAATACTAGAGGCTGTGTGCTGCAGCATACTGTAAGCTGGAGTAGAAAACGGACTCTGTTTGCTTTCCGTTTTATTCATCTGACCTTTTCTTTATAGTTTATAGCTTGTATGAACTTAAAACAAGTTTCTGGAACAACTCTTGGTATTCATAGTCATAGGCAAACAGACTATTTCTACCTAAACCGTAGAAATAACCAGTGTAGACACTGGGCACTGTCAAATGGAAATTTTGGCAGCATTACAAATTCTCTGAAGTTGACTAATAAATGTTCCATGTGCTGCTACCACTTGGAAATAATACAAAAGAGCAATGCTTCAATCCTTCACAAATTTCTGTGATGACTTTTATCCATCAGTTCTTGAGGTGTTTCCATGGACCATTGTTCCTTCTAAAAACTTTATTGAACACATAGTTGATCCCTCAGCCACTCTGCTTTCTCATCTGTAGTGAAGTAACTAATAACATCTGGTGCCATTTACACATTTGTTTAAGCATATTCCAGGCATTGTACTTAAAGTCATATTATCATCTTATTAATCTTTGCAGTGTCTTTACATGTCAATTGGTATTTTTGTTGGTGGTCATAGTTTTGTTGTTGTCTGTTTTTATTTATTTTTTGGTTTGTTTTTGTATGAAAGACCAAAATTAGACATCAGCCCTGCTAACTCAGATAGTAAGTATCAGTATGTGCTTGAATGTGATTCCATTAAATGTAAAAGCCAGAACTCTGAAACACTATAGGAAATTGTGTTCTGATGAAAGACGATGGTGCATGCCTAATCTTTTAGTTGTGTGATACCCCGCCCCTCCAGCTTCTTGGAATGTCCCATTTTCATTCTGACTTTTCTTGTTTCTCACTTCAAGGAAAAACCAACTCATCTTGCCAGTTATTTCCCCCATGGTCTAACACCATTCAATAGCAAACTACAAATGGACATATAAGAAAAATTCCACAATATTCCATTAGCTTACTGTGAACTCAAGGGGAATGCAGTATTGTGGTCTCTAACAGGCTTTACCTGTGGATCCTTTATTGATCTTTCTTAAATTATCTGTGCTCAGGAAGACTAAAAATTATGAAAAATAACTGTGTTTAGTATTAATTTAGTATACCTTGGAGAGTGACTGATGCACAGAGAGCCTCCAGTTAATGTCCATTATCAACACAAATTGTGTTTACATGCTACCATTTCCCTTTCAACAAGAACCAGGCTTAAATTTAAAATTGAAAGAGATGTGTAACATTTAAAATTTATCTTGTTACTAATTTAAATAATAAAAATTTAAATAAACTAGAAACCTTCCCTCTTGAACTGCCTAGATTTGTGTTTATTGTCCTGTGTTCTGATGAGTGATGTCCATAATACCAGGATTGTGACAGGTGCTAAGAATATACAAGAAGATGGACAGGTGACTCTTAGAGGTGAGAAGCTTAGTGAATAATGGGTGAGTTCTTTGTCAAGCAAGCGTTATAAGAGGGGGATTACAACACTGAATGCATGGCAGTTAAAATAGTTGACCTTCAGACTCTAGAAGGCAGAGTCCCCTGATTCACTTCCCATCTCAAGTTGACTCAGTTTGTCAAGGCTATCATAAAATAAAGCTTTTCTTAGTGCCTTGGAAAGGCAGCTTGAGAAAAGATGGGTTTTGATATAAATATTGAAATTTTTTTCTGGCTTTGCCATTTAGATGTTATGACTGTGGAGCAGTTGCTTAACTTTTGAGCCTTTATAGTAACAAAGGACAGACTTTCTAAAATGGACAGACTAATGTGAATTGTGTGAGGATAAGTCAAATCTATGCAACGCTTCTAATAAGGCCCCTGGCTCAGGGCAGGAGCTCAGCCCCAGCTGGCTGGAGGTGGTGGCTACAAGTACTAAGGAGAGTAGTGGTGATTTCACAAGAAGGAAGGGGCCATGATTGGAGCAGATGTGCAAAGACTTTCACTTTGTTTGTTCAGATGCTCTCTTTATAATGGTAATGGAGTATTCTAAATTCAAAGTCCATTCTACAGATAAAGAGAAATGATGGTGGGTTTCCCCATAATTAAGCCTTTTTTTTTTTTAGCTTTTTAGTCAGATTATAAATAGAATATAGGATGCCTTTTCTGGTGAATAACACGTCTTGCTAGTTTTCTAGATTTATGAATTTTGCCCATATGAAATTAATTGTTGTAGCTGTATTACATGGACATGAGACATCTGGAATAATAGGATTTTATTGTTAATAGACCTCTCAGGATCTCATGACAAATATCCTTATAATAGCAACATATGCTGCTAGTTTAATGAAAACCATCATTGACAATTAATGGTTCTATGCTTTCAGTAAATTACACATTTTTTAATTCTTTTGAATCCTTCATATTCATTCTCATGAATGTAGATTGTAACTTGCTTGAAATTTTAACTAGAGCTTGCTACACAAGGAGAAAATCTCTCCATAATATGTATTCTGACTCATGCCTGTGCCATTTACTTAGTTGATATAAATGACTACAGATGAGCATCATTACTTTGAAGCACCAAAAGCAAACCCCCAAGCATCTCTTTAGTTACAAAATATAATACTAGGGTATAAAGAAAAGAACAACTTAACCATGTGAGTACCTACACTACTCTGAAAGAGTATCCTTATCTATTATTTCATTCATCAGATGAAAAATATAGAATAATAAAAATAACTTTTTCTTTTCTACAAGAAGAAAGGTTGCTACTTTCTTGTTTAATTGGACTCTTCAATAGAATATCTATGATCCTGCTAACAATGTTCAGCATTTACTGAGCTTGAACTGGCATGAGGAAGGAACTGATACACAGTCCTGAGAAGGAAAATTTTGACATACTTTATAACATGGCTAATCATAATGCAAGGTCACAAGTCCTGTATCTATGTGAGAAAAGAATACTCTGTGTTTTATCTGGGCTCAGTTCTAAGAAATTGAACTTTCTTCAATACTCAATATGCATAGTTCTTGAGGAAGGAAAACTAGCCTGGGCCACAAATGTTACCTGTTGATATTCAAATCTGCTTCTTATCCCTGTCTCGAATATATCACTCATTAAAAGTTAAATATTTTGTAGCATTTTTAGGTAAATTCTATGGAATTTTCTAAGTGGGTAAAGCAAAAAATGTGATTAGAGAAAGAAGCCATACGGCAGAAGATGTAAAAGTCAGAATTGGTTGCCTTCATATTTCCTCAATTTGTATTTAATCATGTTCCCATTCTATATGTATAAGGGCAGGATTATTACAAAAACATGCTCTTTTGTTGCCCCCCCCCACAGCACTCCATTTATTTAACACTACGCTGCTTAGCTACTTAGATGGAAGTTAGTATTTCCCCCTCTCACAAGCATGAATGTTTCCAGAGAGGAGGTTCTGGTTCCTGACTTGCTTGCTGTTCTAATGATAATGCAGGTGTGTGGACTGAACTCAAGAAATAGTTACCGAGTAAATGAGTGAGTGAGTATTTCCCTTCATTTCCACACTTGGTAACTTTTAGTTTATATCATGTACACATTCACTAGAATCCTGCAACAGAAGCACAATATGTTCTAGGATAGGTATATTTATAATGTATATCCATATTCATTTACAAATAAGAAGGCAAAAAGCCTAATTAAAATACCAAGTTTAAAATAGTGCCCAGACTCCTCTCTAGTCTCAGAAAGTCCTGAAACCTTTTTTTTAACACATCTTTGATACATGGAGAAATGTCAGCTCCAACATTCCTCAGTAGATATGTACAGCACTGCCTCAGTAGATATGTACTACCCTATCTTAACCTTGAGTCCCTGAATATCAGGTATTATGAAAAGTAAGTGACTCTCCTTAAATTATTACATGCAGATATGGTATTAAGGGATCATTCTCTGGGCAGGTTTTTTAGTAAAGTTGGATAATTGTAGGAATATACAGGGAAACCCTTTATCCACTATGATATATAACCAACACAAATAAATATTTACTAATTCCTTCAGAAATGTGTTTGTTTTCAGGGTCTGATTCTCCCTCTAATTCACGCTAAGTGGAGACACTGGTCTGTTATGGATCTTTCATGGTATCAGGTCTTACCACATCCCTTGCTTAGACATTGTACTTGACTTTTCAGGTGTTGGTTCAATGCCCTCAGGTTCTACAGCTTGGCAAATGTCCAAATGTAATCAGTAGTTGTCATTTTATACCTTATATATGATGCATAATGATTATTCTTTAGCTCTTCTGAATTTTCTGAAATAAAATATACGGTCGCAATTCTAGACAGATATTTCGTAGTATCTCAGAGATATTACACTATGCTCAATGGTGGCTCTAAAAAAACAGGAAAGGTTACAGAAAGGTTCAATGTTTTGTTAGGGTTTGAGTGTACTCTAAGATGATGGGATGTATGTCATTGAACAGTCCTACAAAATTACATTTTCTTGAGATATGAAGAATTTAAAAGTTGATAGTTGTCTCCACTAATCATAAAAATACAACATATGTTCCCATCTCAACAATGATCAAGAACACATAAGTATAAATAATTCCTTTCTCTAGCAGTATAAATTTCTCCATGTAAACTTTAGCTTCAAATATTCTTATGATCAGATGGGAGCCATATTAAAGTTTGGTCCAGGATCTACATTAACAAACCCAGTGGCAGCACATGGCAAGGTGGCAAAAACATCTCATAGAATATAAAATTGTTAAATGTATTATCACTATACAGTTTGTTTCTCCAAAGAATAGAATAGTGCTCCTCGAATGGAACTAATTATATTCATCTTGAGAGACTAAATGTTTGATGTGGCTGTCTGTGTAGCTAGTTACACACCCTAGCTGACACATGCTAAATGCTCAGTGAATGCTGGATGAATGAAATAATATCATCCACTGACTTTTTCTCATGAGTTGCAGGAACAAAGAACAATCAAGGTCAGATTTAATAAGACTTCACAAGCTCATGGCCACAAGTGAAGTGTTTTATGAATGAGTTACTTGAAGCCCAGTGGGGAAAGTTTATCTTAAATGTCACAAATCCCTGCTGTTACTTTTTGAATAGATATAATGGCTTACCTTGATGACAAGGGACATTCTGGGATAAAGATGAAAAGTATAGTCTGGGTTAAGTGCTGTCAGAAGGCAGTGCTTGGGATAGTTTGAATAACAGAGTCTATCCTCACAGTTCTCAGAGGCTCTGGAAAATACCAAGGACATCAAAGACTTGGTCTTGCTTTTCTGTTCCACTCCTGTAATTCTGTCACTGAGTAGAAGAGAAAGAAGATTCATCAAAATGTTGCACAAGGTATTTGTAGATACCTTTTCCTTGCATTTCTTTTCTTTTTTTAATAGTAAAACAAACTACGGAAAGTTTCTGAGATGCCTTTCTATCCACCTAAAAATATTTGTACTACATTTTGAAATGTTAGGCAGATCTTATTCATCTCCCTTTGGGAATACATGATGTACAACAATTTTCTTTTTCTGAATAAAGGAAGAAGAGGAAAACCAATCCATATTGCAAACTAAAGAGACTCTTCCTTTTCTACTTTTTCCTGGCCCTTTTAATATGTAAGTTATGCTGTGTAAATGTCATAAATCATACCATGTATATGACATTGACCTTCCACTTTAAAAGAAACTAAAAAGAGGAAGTAGCTTTTATCTATCTGCTGTTTTTTTTCCAACATCATGATAAATATTTGATAGTGCTATTCTATTTAATAGCAATATCTCTATGAAGCAGGTACATGTCGCTGTTTGAAAGATAACTGCATGGAGAATTGGCAAGAAGGATCAGTGAGTGAAGACTTTTATCAGCAAACTTGAATACCTAAATACATTCCTGGAACTTACAGGATGAGAGGAAGAACAGACTTTTGAAAGTTATCCTAATACCTTCACACAGCACTGTATTATCCCTGGCCATAACCACCATACATAAAGAATACAAATAAAACTCAGTTTTAAAAAAATATTTAAAAATTAAGGAAATGAAGATTCTTAACATTTTGTTGTATATGCCATAGCTCTTATAGGAAGCACTCTGTGCCTTCTAACATGCCCCTTAACCTCCACAGTTAACTCTTCCATCTTCTGTGCTATTCCTGTTTTTTTTTGTTTGTTTGTTTTGTTTTTGTTTTTGTTTTTTGTTTTTTTGTCCATGTTATCTCTGTTTAAACAAATATTATTTCCATGTTAGTAGAATATATGTAAGTAGATAATCAAGGTTTGGGTTTTCCCTCTCTTTACACATTGTGACAATCTCAGAGATGTTTAAATTTAAAGTAAATGCTACCCTGGGGCAAGAACTCAGAATTAAAATTTAACATCTTTTGGATTCTGAAAGCTCACACATTTTTCATTATACTAACATGCCAAAACTTGAAGATACACAGAGAGATTAACACAATTATATTATTAAATAATGCACTTAAGTAATACAATTACACTCAATTTACATTCCTAATACAAATATGCCAAAGTTAAGGAACAAGTAGACAATTTAGAGGTAAAGCTAATGTAGAAATAAATACCCAAAGAAGAGTGGAAGATTTATATAATATATTAGAGTTAGGATTCACCAATTTTTAATGTCGTTGTTGTACAAATTCTTCCCACATGGCCTGTGGGAGATAGAAAGATAGAACAATAGGAATCCATTGCTCAGAAGTTTTTGAAACTATTGTTTGAAGAAATATGCAGGGGCTATAATGGATTTTTCTAGTTTTTTATCTCTGACGATGTTTCTTCCTTGTGTCCATACTTTGTGCATTTAATACCCATGTCAATCAAAATGCATCTGAATGATTATTCTAGAGAGTCTGATGCCTAATATGAATGAAACCCAATCAACATTCCACTGAAGTTTACATATGGAGACAGATACTGGTTACTGAGTAGTAATTTAATTTCTCTTCTTCTTTTGAGAAAATTTATTAGATTTTTGATAATTATATACAATGTATTTTGATTATATTCATCTTTTTTCCCTACTTCTTCTCTGTCCTTACCAACTGAAATTTGTTTTCTCTTTTACATTAATCTATCAAGTTCAATTTGTGCTGCCAATGTATTTCTACATGTGTGGTCTTTCACTGCAATGTGATCAATTAACCAGGGGCTACAGACATAAAGAGAACTGACTCTCCATCTCCCAGCAACTATCAATTGCTAATAGCTTTTTGACTCAGGTTGAAACTCCATGTCTACCTCTCTTTTCTGTGCTGGCTTAGACACAAGGAATACGTAGATCTCAGGAAAAACATCTGAATGCACCATGGCACCTGCACATCTCTTCACTCAATTTTTCCTGAAAACAAATTGGCAATGATCCCTACTGTTTTCCAGTTCCACCTCCCACAGGGCCTATCAGGAAGAATTTGTCTACTAATGGCGTTAAATGTTGACGAATCCTAGTATTCCAATATATGATATAAACTTCCCAGTCTGCCCAAACTACACATTTTCACATTAGCATCACCTCTGTATTGCATACATGTTTCTTAATTCTGCTGTATTTATATTAGGTATGTAAATGAAATATAATTGCATTACTTAAATGTATTATTTAATAACATAATTGTGTTACTCTTTCCTCCTGTCCTCAAGTTTTGGTCTGATGTTAGCTTGCATGGTCCTTGTGTGTGTAATCACAATCACAGTGTGCTAGTATGTAAAGCTGTCTTTCTGTTTGGCAAACACTGATTCCTTATATTCACCTAGCACTTCTGACTCTTACTGTATTTCCACCAACTCTTCCACATGATCCTTGAGCCTTGGGAGGAGAGCATGTGATCTAGATGTACCATTGAAGACTGAGGGTTCTGTAGTCTCTTATTCCCTTTTCCTTGGTCAGTCTTGATTCTCTGCATTAATTGTCATCTATTGAAAACACAAGAAGAAACTTCTCTGATGAGTGCCAGAGAGTTGCAGTAATCTATAAGGATAATAACAATTTATTAGAGGCCAATTTGGTAGTGTGACTATTTAGCAGAATAGGAATAATAAGCTCTTCACTGGAGTCTATGACACGACTAATCACAGATTCTTTGCTAGTGACTGGTGCCAGTAGGAATAAATAACATCAAGAGACTTGCTGATTAGAGATCTAAAGGATTTTTTAAGATTTATGTTTATTTTATATGTTTGGGTATTTTGCCTGCATGCATGTCTGTGAGCATATTAATGCTCACATTAATGAAGGTTGAGAAGACATCAGATCCTCTAAAAATGGTTAGAGATGGTTCTTAGCTTGCATGTGTGGCTAGGAACGGAACCCAGTTTCTTAGATACAGCTACAAGTATTCTTTACAACTGAACTTTGCAGTGGTTACTTTAACTCTCTACCATGTGATTGGGAATTGTTAGCAGAAGGCTAATATTTCAAGTGACATATTTCAGTTTGTACAACTAGAAGTCTGCTCCTGGCCTCTGTGAGCTGGGACTTGATACTGCTAAATATCTCTGATGCACAGAATGATCGTCCATGACAAAGAATTAAAGAGTCATGTGAGTCTAAATGTTAGGCTGTAGATTTAGATAAAGAGGGATGCCAAATAATTCTGCTAATTGTCACACCCAACAGATTGTGTCCAATGAGAGCACGTAGGTGGGAGAGGGATGACTCTCTGG
Source organism: Grammomys surdaster (assembly GCF_004785775.1). Classification (NCBI taxonomy): domain Eukaryota; kingdom Metazoa; phylum Chordata; class Mammalia; order Rodentia; family Muridae; genus Grammomys; species Grammomys surdaster. The sequence continues at coordinate 6,305,437 of NW_021604648.1, read as the reverse complement.
CTTCTAAACTTAAGAAGCTGTTAAAACAAAAATTACCTTGGATTTGAGGAGGATCCAAAGAAAGGCAAACAGAAAGATAGACAGATGATAGATAGAAAGATAGATAGATAGATAGATAGATAGATAGATAGATAGATAGATAGATACAGAGAGATAGAGAGATAGACACAGAAAGAAAAAAGAGATAATATGTGAAGGTTAGATCTGTGAATAAACATGAAATGAGAATCATGACATTAGAGATAGGGCATATCTAAGAGATATGTCAATAATATGCAACATGTATTTCAGCTATTTATTATTTGTTTTAAAAAATCACATTAAAGTATTTCAAGTGCCCTAGCCATAACAGAGACCTATCTAGGCCTTAAAAATTAAAATAAATAATGCACTGTTCTCAAATTCACAATATTTTATGGTGCTCCCAAAGTGTTTTCTAATGAGTTATATATAAGAAAGGGATTAAATCAGATAATATGTTTAAGGAAATGTAACACTAAAAAAGATTAAAAATCCTCTTCCTAAAAGAAACTGCAGAGAATGAAATTCATATGTGCACCTGTGAATCCTAATATATATATATATATATATATATATATAACAATCCCAAAACTATGCCTGTGAAACAATATTTTTCAAGAATATCTTCCAGATACAATATTCAGTCAAACATAATGTGGAAAACATGATTATTAATTCAGGTCTCCAGCATGTCATCTAGTAACAAACCTAAGCTTACCTGGTAGGGAGGGAGTCTCCTAGGAGTTAAGTAGCTGTGTCTGGCATTTTCAGTACTTGGAACTTGTAGGATTTTGTTTTAAATTTGTTTTAATAATCAAGAAATGAATTTAAGTAAGATTTAAGGTCACTTAATGAGATGTGTTTGGTACAATACTACATTTGTTGGAGTTTACTTGTTGAGAATAAAGCTGAATCACTGGGATAGATTGAATGTTGCCAAAAGATAGGAAAAGAAGAGAAAAACCTGAAAATCACAGCTCTAAAAAATATGTATTGAATAAAAATGAATGATATAGTTAGCAAAGGATCCTTAGAACAAAGTATAATTAGATATGTCCATGAAAATGCAATAATAAAGATAAATTACTCTTGATGTCCTCTTAAAATTAATAATGAGTGAATAAGAATTTATGTTCAGTATTAATATACATTGTGAATTAATTAGTTCCTAAGATGACATAAAACACCAGTGGGAAATCATAATGAAAAAAATAATAAAAGCAAGAGTCCAAAGACCTGAAATACTACATCCAATGTAAGTACTTGAGTTTCAGTGAATCTCCCAAGGCACCTGAGGTACTCACAAAGTAACTCAGTTGTCAATGCTTACTCTGACAATAGTTTAATAAGTATAAAAATGCACACATATACATATATATACATATATATACATATAATGTATAATGAATTACTACTATTGCTCATACTCTAAATCAATGTTCAGACTCATAAAGAATTTAAGTATTATGCACTGAAAATTTGTTTTTGAAAATATAATGCTAGCATTTATAACTTTCTAATCATCATTCATTAATATCAGATGGTCAGCATTTCTTACTACTCCAGCAAGGTTGAAGTCATGATTTTAATGCCTCTAATTCATTATTATCAAATATGCTAAGAGGTAACTAAGCTCTTTGTATCTGTGATATCATATTCTAAGAGAATAAAAACTAGTTCCTGTCCTCCTGGAGATTATATTCTAAATTGCTAAAAGAGATATCAGTTTGACGTATATCTAAACATGACAATATAAATTAGTATTAGATTACAGTAGAGTTTAAATATTTTTTAATTTGCTTTTCAACTCTGCCTGAGAAGAAAGCCAAGTATCAGTATTATTTTTATTTATACTTATTGCAATGATGATGATGATGATGATGATATTAAGATTGGAAAAATCTAAAGCCAAGAAGCATTCTACTTTTGAAAAAACCATTTGGAAAAGGTATGGTCATTACTTCTATCACTTTCTAATCTATCACAGAATCAGAAATCCATAGAAACAGAGAACAAAAACAGTATTCCAGAATAGCTTTACAAAGTCTACAGTATAAGATGAGTATGCTGGGTGTTACATACCTACAGAGGGTATAAATTTTACAAAACCTGAATTCTGAAACTGTACTATGTCAATTATCAATATTTGTGACCCAACACATTCATATATATAAAATCTTGTGTTGCTAAAATTCTTCTAAGGGGAAGATATAGTCAATACTCATCCCTTTATCTACATCCCCCAAAGATAAACAAAGCCTCTGTTGATGTAGCCAGAGTTCACTCTGGGGGACCAATGTGTTTTCTTAGACTTCCTTACAAAATATAGCTAAAGGGTTACATATAAGGATGTATTCCCCCTCCTTCCCAACAGACCTCAGCTGGAAAACCTTTCAACACTAGGCATGGGGGCTACTCTCTAGTGCTAGAAAATCTAATCTTTGCTCATTTACATATACTCTAGCCCCTGTCCAAGGATATATGCAATAGAGGCAGAGTTTCTAGTAACAGGAAGAAGGACTCTATACTCAGATGAGGGCCTTGACCCATGCCCCCCCCAACACACAAACACACATCTCTCCATAAGGTGGTGTAAAGACAACAAGCTCAGCTGGAATGATCCTTTTGCAAGAGGGCATAGCTGAATGCCTCAAAGTGGCAATTCCTTAGCTCAGAGAACAGTCACTCACAACTTGGATCTCCTGCAGTGCATTAAATGCAAACTCAACTAAAAACAATTTTTTATAAGCTCATTGTCTCTATTCCAGATAGAATCTCAGATGCTAAGAGAATATACTGGAATGGATGTTGGGTGCAGTATACAGTGAGGAGGGATAACTCAATTGAGTTCTTCTTTGACATGGCATCCACTACTCTCTGATAATTAGTAAACTATCTAGCACTACTTCAGGGGTAAAAATCAGTGAAACAAACTGGGTACTTTCCTTCATTTGGAGGTTTCATAGGCACTGTCAGATGGGGGAGGCAAATGTCTTTGGTGAAAGAAGACAAATGCACAACGAACTGCATAAGGTCTTTATTCCATCTAGAAACAAGTTGGCTTCCCATGCAATTCACAAGCTTGTAGACTTCATAGAAAAATTAAGACTTGAATAAAGGGAATAAGGTTGTACTTTTAGCAATATATGTTTTTAACACTTAAACTGAATAATCAATGTGAGTGTTGGCTCATACACAAAAGTATGAATTCAGGGCCATTGTACTGACTACCATATCTCAAGTGACTGCAAATGTCCAAGGTTCCTAAGCATTGTTTCATGTGGTTTTCTCACTTTATCATCAGACTAGAAACTTGATACAGCACTCTTAAATTCATTATAAAGACAGAAAATAAAATGAGTACCATGTGAAAAAAATAATGATCATTATAGGATAAAGTGGCTTACCTGAAGTAATAGCCTACACTTGGAAATCTCTGGAAAATAAAAATGATTCCTAGTTTGCAGTCTTCTAAGATTGATGGGCTCTTGTTTGGTTTCCTATTTTTTTCTTTAAATACTAAATAAGGACATATTAAAAACTCTCTCAAGACTACTATTTGTCAATTGGATTAATTCCAAGAGAGCAGCATGCATAGGATACTACAGAACACTCGGCGTTATCATTTTTGAAAGGATGTAGGGGTTTGGAGTGTCACAGACAGCAAACACCATTCTACTTGAGGCAGAGAGAAAATGTCAGAGGTTGCTTTGTCTACACATGGGAAAATAGCAAAAACTATCATACATGAGTTGCAAAAGTATAGACAAGAAAGCAGATCATCACTCACTGAGGACCTAGAAGGTGTATGGGAAATTGCTGGGTAGATGTTTTCTCTTCATTTCTAGATGAAGAAGCTGAGGTCTTAAGGTTTCTAGAGTGTTGTCTATTGCCCATTATGAGGCACAGATTCAAACGAAAGTTCAGTTTCCATGGCATCCTTGTTTTACCAGTCATTCAACAGTGAAATATTAGGTGAAACTTGCTGAGTTCTATGCTTTGGGGAAAATTCAAGAAACAATGAACACTTCATGATAGCTGTGGGAATAAATTCTTGTACTTGGTAGATTTTGCTGGAGATTTTTCTTGTGACCTTCCCTGATACAGTGTGTGACTCTAGCCATCTGTGAGTAATTTGGAAATGTATCATATATGACTTGCTTCCAACAAGAACTACACTGCACTGCTGCTGCTGCTAAACAGGTAGGGAGCTACTCACTGGGAATAAGTGTCTCAACACACAGGTACATCCTCACAGCGGAGGTAGTGTTCTTCTTCAGAGCTGTTCTTACTCATGACACTGGCTTACACCATATTACTATTAGAGAAGAAACAAGAAGCTTATATGATTTAAAATGGATTGGAAGCATTTTTTTTTGTCCCTGGTCTTACTGACACTAGAGTAGCAAGGTTCTAAACATGACTGCGGCAAAGTTAGGCATTGTGAATTAACATTGGTTTGTCAAAGTACATCACATAGAACAATATTGAGCTATGAAGGAGACTGAAATCAAGAGTTGAATCAAAATAGAAAATGTCTAATAGCCTCGCATTAAAGAGGTGATCTTGAATCAGAATGGATGTGAATTAATAAGTCCAACCCAATTCAGCAAACACATATTGACTCAGCTTGATCTTAGCAAGCACTATGTTACATGCTAGGGAAATGTCAAGATTATAAACAGTAGTTTAAAATGAATTTGTTCCTTGAGGAATATGTAGCCCAGAAGGAAAGCCATACATGTAAAAAGTAATTAAAATGTACTACAATAAAAATGGTACCATGGTATATGTTCTGGTGCTAATTGCTTTTTTTATTCAACATTATGTTTCTAGCATTCATCAATGGTATTATGTGTAATTGAAATTTTTCATTTTCGCTGCTGAATAATTGTATGTGATATGATTACATTACAATTTCAAATCTCAAAAATAAAGCCAAGTAAATAATACATTGCTTAAGAATAAAATCACACATACTTAAAGCAAAAACAAAAGGAAGGGGATTATAAACACAAAGTTCAGAATAGTGCATATTTATTGACGGACTAAACAGACAATTTCCATCTGCACAGGTATAAATACAAATGTGGTAATCTTTCATCTGTTACATGTTTCACTTACTGCTTGGTTCATATTTACTTATTTATTTTTCTCATTATTTTATTTTGAGACAGGATTTCATTATGTAGCCTTGGTTGGTCTGAGATCTCTGTATAGACCAGTGTGGGCTTGAACAGAAATCTACCTTCCTCTGTTTCTCAATTGCTAGCATCAAAGGACTGCATCACTTCATTTAGACATTGTTATTTAATGTTTTCTCCATAATATGTAAATATATCTATACATACGTACATATATGTAATATTTGCAAATATATCCATATAGCTAAAATATATATTATCTTATTTGGGTCACATATTTCCTAACAAAATTTGCAATGTTTAAAAATCCAAAAATATAGCATGCTATATAGTAAGAAAATGAGATACTTTTCAAATTTCACTTATAAAGCATACCCTCCTAAAATGTGGTCCATATAATGTTGTTGTATCAAAGTTGGAACTTTGAGGAATACGTAAATACTTGCCTCAGTCAGAGAGAAACTCCATCCTCAGAAAGAAAAAATGTTAATACTGGAAGATCTTTTGTATTTCTGCTTTTTTTGTTTATTATACGCTTTTTCTCCATCAGCACAATACAATGTGTAACAATATATGATTATTAAATAAGGGAGTAAATAAATATTCAGGAGTTTGATAGAATAGTGTGTAGATGTATGCATGTATGTGAGGACGTACTGAATAAAACTTGAAAGACAAAAGGGAGTTAATTTTGATAATATTTAAAGATTTTAAGGAAACATTATGGCATTTTTAATTAATTTTTTATTGGATATTTTATTTACATTTCAGATTTTATCCCCTTTCCCCATTCCCCCCACCCCAAGAAACCTCATATCCCGGTCCTTCTTAGAAGGAGTAACAAAATATTTATGGGAGCAAATATGGAGACAAAATGTGGGACAGAAATTGAAGAAAGGGACATCCGGAAACTGCTCTACCTGGGTATCCATCCCATGTGCAGTCACCAAAGGCAGGCGCTGATGTGGATGCCAAGAAGTGCATGCTGACATGAGCCTGATATAACTGTCTCCTTATAGGTCTGCAAGAGTCTGACATATACAGAGGTGGATTCTCACAGCTAACCACTGAACTGATCATGGGGTTCCCAATGGAGGAGTTAGAGAGAAGACTGAAGGAGCTGAAGGGGTTTGAAGCACCATGAGGAGAGCAACAATACCAACCAACCAGAGCTCCCAGGGTCTAACCACCAGCCTGGGAGCACATAGGGAGGGACCCATGGCTCCGGCTGTATATGTAGGGAAGGATGGCCTTGTCAGGCATAGGTGGGAGAGGATGTTGTTGGTCAGGTGAAGGCTAGACACTGAGTGTGGGGAAATTCGTGGGCAGGTACGTGGGGCCACACCCTTATTATGTCATTTTAAATAGAGGAGTGATGGATTTGAATTCGGATAGTAGGAACGTCTGGCCATAGTGAGAAGAAGACCTGGAAGTTTCAGATTAGTGGTGAGGGAAGAAGCTAATATGGACACAAGGACATCACACTTCCACAGACCGCTCAGCACTGATGTTCTTCTTTTGTTAGCCCCTGTTTCTGATTCTCTGCACTACAACTCTTGAACATGAGAGTTGGCTAGCTCAAGCTTGTTCTCTCACCAGGTTGCTAGAATAGAGCATAAAATAGTTCTGAAGTTGTGAAATGGGTAGGAAGACAAAATCGAGCAGTAATGAAGTGAAAGGCTTTTGCAGACCAGAGGAGCAGGAGAAGAAAGAGGGGTAGGGGGAGAGGGAAGAAGGGAAGGAGAGAGAGAGAGAGAGAGAGAGAGAGAGAGAGAGAGAGAGAGAGAGAGAGAGAGGTGGGGTGGGGGTGTTTTGGGGATTTGGGGTCTTTTTTTTGTCCACAGGCCTGGACATAAGCCTACTCACACCTGACAGAGGATTTAGTTTGCCTTCAAGTTTATCTTTGAGAATATTGATTTCCTTTTCAAACTTCTCAGAATTTCCACTGACATCTTGGCTTAGAAAAGTCTATCTTTCTATTGAAACATATTTTCCCCTTTCTGTACACAAGCCCAAGACAGTGGAGATTGCTCACTTCACTGCTTCAAAGTGTGACAGTCAATTTTGTAGTGAATAGACCCAAACAAATTTTAAGCTAAGATTCCTGTTTGTTGACTGACTTGTCCTTAAATGTATGTATGGGATTTTGCAGCCCAATTAAGATAGATCACATTTTTGCTCACAAGTTTGAAACTAAAATGAAAGTACACGAGCTTGACAGTGAAAAGTTCAAAATTAAATATTTGAAATTGTCCTTGAACACTACCTGACACCACACAGACACACACAGACACACAGACACACACACACACACACACAGACACACACACACATACACACACACACACATATATATATATATATATATATATATATATATATGCTGATTTTTTCATTATTTATGTGTTGTGTGATTACATCCTTGTGCAGACACTCAGTTGCCACAGAGCATGCATATAGGTCATAGGACAGCTTACAGACTTCAGTGGATTTCTACTTCTGCTATATGGGGCCTGTGGCTCAAATGCATGTATTCAAGATTGGGGGCAAGTACTCTACCTGGCTGAGCCTACTCACCACCCCTCCATTAATATTTAATGTAAACAAAAATTAAAAATAACTGAAAATTTTTCAATTTTGTCTTTCATTTAAACACTTTAAAAATGGAAAAGGTGTAAACATACTTAAGCCATATACTAAAGAAAGATTTTCAGCCTTGAGACAAAGGATGTGTGTGTGTGAATGTGTGTGTATGTGTGTTTTTGTGTCTATAGGTGTGTGTATATGTGTGTATGTGTGTATATGGATGTATATGTGTATATATGGATGTGTATTTATATGTGTATATATATATATATATATGTATGTATACAGGTGTGTACATGTGTTTATGTGTGTGTGTGAATATGTGTGTATCTGTGATCAGCGGGTTATTCATCTACAAAACACAGTATTCAGCAATGATGTTTGTGTGAGTTTTTGTATCTTACTTCTGACATTGGCTACTATGTTGATCTCTTCTTATTTATTTACTGAGGAATTTAGAAACAATCAGAGCCAAAGCCTTTACAGAACTTCACAGTCTAGTGAATCTTGGGAGAAAATGAGAAAGGAAAAGTCAGCCAATTAACATGCAATAAGGACTTCAAAGTTCTAAGAGGGCCAGCTAACAATTCTGGAACTGTCAGGAAGATTTCCTTTTAAAGTTAGAAATCCAGATAAGAGGTACTTAAGTCTGTCCAAAGTCCTAATATGAGCAAGAATATAATAGATTCTAGAAGCTAAAACAAGCTTAACATATCTAGAGCAAATTACAGCTTAACTTAAAAGGGTGTGATATGCACAGCGAAGTAAGAAATGGTGAAATGGTTCTTACACTCATTCATACTTGAGCCCAGAGCATTTCATAGCTCATGAATGTTGACCATTGGATTATCAATCTATGAACAATTAATTAATTTGTTATGATGCATTTGTGCCTTGTCTTGAGTTGAATGTCTGAACAAGTTTTAACAAGTGGTGAGAGAAACAAAATCCACATAACAGACTGAAATTAGAAGATATTCAACTGAAAGACAAAGATAACCTCCCTGAGGGGGAGGAGCTAGTTTCCATGATAACCTCCCTGAGGGGAAGGAGCTAGTTTCCATGCTTAAATCCACTAAATATAGGATTTCACGGACCCATTGTATGCCAAGTATTCTGACTCTAGCTCCTGGGAATAGGCCATTGAAAAAGGGATCCCACTTGAGTGTACCAGAAAGATCAACAGGCAACATGCATGTGTGCTATTCAGGAAGGCAGTTAAATAAACAGGTTATAGCCGAGAATTATCTATAAAGATACCTCTAAGAAGTTGGGATTCCCACCCACTTTTGACTAATGCTTAATAATCCTGTTCATCTGTGGTTATGAGAACAATAATCAGATGTATTACTTGCTTTCTTAGAATGTGACAATATTGGCACCCAACTTCCATTTTCACAAGGAAAAGTAGAATGTGTATACCAATATATTAATGTTCACTACTACTGCATATGGAAGACTTAGCTTTTCAGCTACATTACAGGAAAGGATGGCATATAATCTCTAATTATAGAATCAGAGTTTTCTTTCCCTAGGCCACCCTGACATTAAAATGCTTAGAATGAAATGAAAGATTCATACTTAATATGAAAACCATCAAATTTTAGTTCATGGTGGCACAAAAAAAGGTTAATTTTAACCACAAATTTGAAAAGCTTTAGAGTTAATAGGCAGAAAAAATATTTGATTAAATGCCATGAAATGCACAGAGCAAGGTTCAACTTTTAAGTTTCAAGAGATGAGCTGTATAGGGAGGAATTCTAAAGTTAGAATCAGGGTTATTTTTATTCATTCTAAACTGAGATGGTGCTGGAAGAAAAGTGAGGGGAGAGCCACAGGATCTCCAGTAGAGAAAGACCATATCTTGTGTCAGTAATTTTATATATATATATATATATATATATATATATATATATATATATATATCACTTTATCTGTATCAGTTCTGTGGAACAGGGCTGACAACTGACAGGATTGTTACTCCCCAGGGAGATAAATCTATAATCTTAGCAAGTACTTTTATAACCATTGCATTTTTACTGCCACTAAGACCAAGCTATCTTTTTATTACAATAAAATTATATGTGTGTGTTTCTATACATTCAATTATGAAATAATTGAACACTCATTATATAGATCATATAAAATATTACTTGTGTATTGTACTGTTATTATTTCCTATATCAAAGTAAGACAATCATTTGTGAATGGGGCAAATATTTGACTCAAAACAATCTGATCATAGAAAACACACTAAAGAAAACCAATCTATCTAGTATATATATATATATATATATATATATATATATATATATATATATTTGACATTTACTGAAGACTGAATAGCTATCTTGTTCAAAGATGGTGTTCTGTCTCTAGTATTTCTTGGTGGATGATAGGCTGAGTATTTGATGTATAGGACACAAGTGTTATGTATGTTTTAATCATTTATCATTTATATATGTATGTCCCTAAATGAGTTTACATGCATATCTATACTCATTTGTATAAAATCACAGGGAGACCAGAGGAAGTAATTGAATATTCTGGAAGTAGAGATACAAGCAATAATTAGCTGTCACATAGGTGATAGAAATTGAACTCAGGTCCTCTGTAAACTTAGCTCCTGAGCCACATCTCCAGCCTAGCTGTTTGATTCTATTTTTTAGAAAATGATTCCTCTCCAAGGCTCTGTGATCTGTAGAGATTCACATTCTCTGAACTTCAGATGTTTGCATTCAATATGAGATATTAAAAATAGGAAGCCAAATTTTCCAAATTAGATGTTCCAACCTAGTGTAACTGAAACAAAGAAGTGTATGTATGTGTGAAATAGTATATGTGTGTGTGTGTGTGTGTGTGTGTGTGTGGGTGGGTGTGGGTGTGGGTGTGTATGTATTTGCACATTAATTTATGTGCATATGTTGGTGTGTATTTGTGTATACATGTCAGTGTTTAAGTGTGTGGTGTGCGTGCGTGCATCCATGCATATGTATGTGTATATGTGTCTATCTACATATGTACAGTTCAACTTGCTCAGGCAGAACTATTATTATCTTTCTTTTATGTCCTCAGTATCTGACTTTCTTCATTTTGCAGGTGATTGCATTTATCATTCTCATGGTTGCGTCTACCACAACCAGAAGGACCTCTGGTATTACAAAATTCAGTAAAATTTTATAAACATTAGAAATGGAGACCAAATATCTTGCCTGTAGTCTGAACTCACCAGATGCTAATGTAAATGTTCTTGGCTTCTCTTTTCATATATAAATTATGGAAGTCTTAAACACTGATATTAATATCTTCTTGAGCATACTGAGAGTAAGACTCTAAGGCTTAGAATAGCATTCTATAAATCTGTACTACTAAATATGAAACTCATTTGGGATAAACTTCTTTAACAGGGAAATAGTCTAAGTAATTTTAAATATTTTGATACTACTGATTGGAAGGCTTTGTGACTACCTCCTCAATGTGAGCTAAGGTGCGATACTTTTGTATGCATCTTTAGAACAATAAAGGAAGAGCAACAAACATTAGAAAATAAGTGGAATCGTTTATTCATTGTGTCTTTTTCTAGTTCCACCATCTTTGTTTTAGTAAAGATTGCACATGATGCATTTTATCTCAAGAGCTTTCCATCATTGCTGAGGAAAATTCAGAGCTGACCCAAATGCCACAGTTACTATACAATGTAAAAATATTCACTTAGCACCTGCTGACAAACCCAAGAGGAGATAAAAGTGACCCTAAGCAGGCACTGAGGAATGTTAAATGCTCTTGTGGAAGGTTGCCTTGGGTTCTCTTTTGGCACTGTGTCACTTGTTTTGATTCTTTTCTAAACCACTCTAAAAATAGATTCAGACCAGACAGTAGTGCAAAGCAAATGCACTACTGCAGAAACAATAAGAGTGACCCTGCCTCTGACCTTTGCATATGCACTGTGTCATAAATCTCTGAGCTCACACTCATTTCATTTGAAAATTCACTCTTTCTCTCACACACAGACACACTCCCTCTCCTGAAGTAATGAATATACAAATTAATAAAAATTACTTAAAATGCATCTAGAAATTTTGAAAAAGCACTGGAATTCTGCTTCCTCTTCTGTTCTCTTTCTGAAAAGAAGAGACAGGCATCTATACCTTACAGGAAAGCTTTCTAAGTTTTGAAAGTAGTGATGTAATAGGACACAGTCTTGAAGAGCGGGAGTTGTCTTCTTTAACTTTAGGCATTAGAAGTCAGTTTTCCAGCAGGAATGAATCCTGGTAAGTTCTCTCATGCTGGCTTGAAGGTATCTGCTTTCTTGTTATGGCATGGTAAGAAAAGAAAGAAAAAACAGAGGAAAAGATAGAGAAAGGCACATTTTTTTTCTTAGCAGAATAGCGATTCCCACCAGATTTTATGATGCACAATTGCCTCAACACCCCTACTTCTATCCCAATAGCTCCTTTGAGAAAGGGTCACCATTAAAATGCTCAGTTCTATCCTCATGACTTCAGTGAGACAGGGTCACCATAAACATGTCCAAGACCTAGCATTATTTTTATGGCAAAAAGATGTCATGTAATTGATTAGATAGATGAATATTGCGCCATCAAAATATTTGAGACAACTGGGTATATGTATTTTACTAATCACGAGACATTGACAATAATACAGCTTCAATGCATTTGGAATAGAAAAGTCAATCTGAATGGAAGAAAACTAGGATTAATATAGGGCTCTACTAAAGCTCAGATTCCTTTATTTTTTCTTCCTTACTATACTTCTTTATTTACAATCTTTTTGTTAATTGTTACATACTTACTGGCTAGCATCTTCAGGGACAAGTGTTATGTCCATGTTCACATTAGGATAGAAAGGATAATTTGTGTCTATTGCTTTATCAATCATGAGACAATCAGCTCTCTATACAACTTACATGCCTTCTCTCTGTCTTTCTCTGTCTCTATGTCTCTTGCTGTACCTGTTTCTCTCTCCGTGTGTGTGTGTTTGTGTGTGTGTGTGTGTGTGTGTTTGAGAGAGAGAGAGAGAGAGAGAGAGAGAGAGAGAGAGAGAGAGAGAGAGATATGCTTCAGATGTGAATAAGGCATTGGTTAACATTTAAGCTGGTGAGGGCTAATGTGATTAAAATGCCCCCTAAGGTCTAACCAGTAAGTGCTTCTAGTTATATTTGGAATTTAGCTCAGTTTAACAAGCATTGATTAAAGTTCTACTGCATGTCAGACATTGAACCAGATGCTGAAGCAATTAAGACCAAAATTAATGAAAAGAAAAATGCTGCCTTTTTCTTAAGGAGTTTCATCATGTTAGAAAAACAGAAATGACCAAATAATTGGAATCTTTCAAGGTAATTATTTTCGAGGCCACAATCTCAAATTTGAGTGGAATTTCTTTTAAAGATTATTGTGGGATAAGTGAGGTTATTCCATACTGTTAATTTGCATACTATCTAGTCCTTTCCATGAATGAACAGGGAGCTAATAATTTGAATTTAACATGATGCCTTTCAAATGTTCTCTAATAATAAAGGATTCATTTCTATTTCTATGTTGCAGGTATATACATATATATGAATATTTTCTTTGTACTGTTACTTTTTAGCTCTAGTCAGCATGCCTTTTTAAATTTATTAACTTTGATAAAATAGTTATAGTATATCAGTTACTCATAAAATTACCAATATAATTTTGATAGCATATTACATTTCTTTATATGCCAGATACCTAAAAGGGCATAATTACAATAACAGGAACCTCCTAGACACACTGCCAAGATGCACTGCCTGGGATCCTATAAGCACTGTTTACTGTAATGTAGACAATGTCATACATTACCTGTGAGGGACCAGACAATGTAGCTTTCCATATAATTTGATTCTATGACAGCTATTCAACTCTTCCATGTGTATCACAATGCTAAGCAGCCAGAGACAACATATAATCATTGATGTTTTACAATAAATATGAGCTAACAAAACAGGTAGCAAGCACAATTTGTCCCACAATCTATAAATCCCAGTAACAGTGCCATCAAAAATTTTTCACTACTGTTTTGATTATGTATTTGTAGATATAGTGATCTGCTCTAGCAAAAGATAAGAAGAAAAAACTTAAATCACTTACCTTCAGGTCTCAAAGAAAATATTTAAAGAGATACTATCAATAAAAATGTGTATAGCAGAGCAACTTCTCGGTAAAATGATACTATGTTCTTCTCAATAATGATAAAGGGAAATAACATGTATTTATTTAATATCCAGATTATTAATGATGCATTCACTTTAGTATCAGAGGTCCAATTGCCTTGTGAGTGTTTTATCTTAGGTAACACCTACGTGATTACTCATTTGAGATTTCAACATTGAAATGGAAAAGGAAAAGGAAAATAGCATAAACTGAGTCTAAGCTATAGACTTTAAGAGTCAATCATCACAACTGACAATGAATGTCACACTAACAGGACTGAGGTTGGTGAAGAAACAAAGTTAAGCAAGTGCATTCATTCAGTGCACAAGTTCTCACCTTGACAATTCTCACAGGAAGGACTAGAGCCCTAATATTGAAGAAAGATTGTAATGAGTAGTCATGAGAGGATTAACTGAACATGGTGATGAGAAAGATGGGTTATATGATCTCCTGTGACTGATGTTGGAGATAATGGTCTGAAAAGTGTGTGTGATGGCTATTGTGAGCTGTCGTCATAGGAAGAAGCCCAAGGTCTTATAGAGAGCCATGTTCTAAAAAAGTGCACTTCTTGTCATGACTCCTTGAATTGTATTTTGTCCCATGCATTCCATCTGTGGCCCTTAGAAGTACAGATGACCCTGGATCCTGACTTTGAGTCACCACGTGAAAGGAGTATCTCTCATCTCTGGTCTCTGGGAGATGGCCCATTCCCTGGTCATTTCATTAAGGTTGTGATGATATTTGGTTTTCAACCCACTTCATATTCTGAGTATTCAAACATGAAGCCAAAGTGAAATGTAATACAAATTGTATTTACAGCGAAGCAGTAGCCATGTAAAGCACCAATCAACTATTTTTATTATAACCTCAAAGAAGCTAAATGGGTCCTTAGGTACCCATGTTAAAAATAAAACAAAACAACAACAAAAAAACAAAACAATAGCAACAAAAAGAAAACCTAAGACACTAGAAAATATGTGACTTTTATGGAGATTCGCAAAAAAGCCTGAAGCCAAATTCTCAACACTTAATTAGAGAAAACTATATTTTTGCATAAACATATATACATAGTTTTGTTAATTCTAGGAAATAAAATATAAGACTATACTTTTTACAACTGAATAAATCATTTAGACACTGATAATTATCTAAGTGCTATATGAAAGAAAATTTAAGAGCTTAATTATCTAGGTATGCTTTTACTTCTTTAAGGAAATCACCTTTTTGTGGTTCAAATACATAACTACTTAGCATACTAGGCCACTCCTCATAATCACAATAAATAATATCGCCACAATTGGACAAAGAAGCTATTAAAAGATTAATTTATCAAGAGTCAGGAAATCAACTGGTCAATCTCTTACAATGCCCTTACTTCATTGTTCTTTTACACTATGAGTCCAGAGTAATGTTTATGTACGTTTTAAAGAACCCTTAAAACTTCCAAACAAAAAGTATTTTTAATGCTTATCAAAATCACACACATACACACACACACACAAACACACACACACACACACACACACACTGCACATAATGAAACTGGAGGAAGGGACTCTGTAAATATTGAAGCAGTGTTTGTCTTTGTAATTGTGTGTAGTTCTCTGTTATTACAGGCCAACAATGAAGCAATGAATAATTGGCATAGTCATACAGGTAAGTTTAGAGCATAGCTAAGAGAAATGTAGGGCTATTTCCTAGTCCAGGTTAATGCCCCTGAGAAGCAAGCATCCTTCTAAACTTAAGTTGTTTACTTTCATTTTGTCCTGAGGTCAGGAACCTTACCAGATAAGTGCTTCAGATCTATTGCAAACATTAATTTGGGGAAGGCAGTTTGCTCTGTAGTGGTGAAAGGGAAGATAAAGCAGCCCGTGTAAACAAGCCATCTGCTGGTAACTAAAACAGGTTCCTATCACCTCACATTTTACTCTTCCTTCTCCAAAAATAGTCTCCCTAAGAAAAGTCAAATTCTGGAAAATTCTGTAAACACTCTATATCAGTCCTGTTTTAAAGGAATACAATCTAGACAATACAAAAGGAGTTGGCAATTTGTGCATGGTAATTACGTGTCTCTAACTGAGGAAATGAGAGTAAGTCTTAAGCATGTTGAATTAGTGAGTGGACACCAGGATTCCGGCATGATTAGATCAGACAGGAAGCCCAGCTATTTGCTCCTTCTATGACTTCAAAAACTCAGTTTTCTGTTGCAAATTCCTGTTAAATGAGAGTTATATTTTCCATCCTAAGGTAATTCTATAAAGTTTTACCAGACAAATTCTTGCAAGCCATCACCCAATCTAGTACCTAGAACACAAAAATTCAAGTAAATGAAAAATATTGTCATACTCAATAACAAGTGGATTATTTAATAGGCTGGCATTGGAGGTAAACATTGAGATTATTCTTTCAGGGGGCTCAGAAGATGTTTCAGTGACAAAACACTGACAATGTAAGTGTGTGGATCAGAGTTCAAATCTCCAGCACTCACTTAATGCCAGAATGGTACGGGGCTTACCTGTAACTCCTGCATGGAGGCAAAAAAAATATGATTAATTAGATGAGCCAAATCATCAAGCTCTTGGAACAAATGAGAAACTTGGGACAATGTATAAAGTAAAAAAAAAAAAAGTAGAAGAAAAGACAATATCATTTTCTTGCTTCTACATGTAGGTGTATACAATCCAAGCACACATGGGAACAAGCATTTCTGTGCATACACAATGTATTAATATTCATAGAGAAAAACACAAGATAGTCCTTTGAGAAACTATCTTGTAATATATTTCAGTGTACCAAGGGTACCTTCATGTTTGTCCCAGTCATTTGTCTTCTGTGAGCTATACTCTCCAGAATCCTAACTATCAATGTTTTCTTCCTGTGCTGCCTAGACTGCTTCAAATAAGATCTTAATCTTATACGTCTTAAAAGTTTTTATCTTTTTTATTGTTAATTATTTAATCTATTTAGTTGTAGTCATAAATTTTAGGTTTTAAGAATAGCATACATCTTAAAGATTCTTGTAGATCCATATATAGCCTCTTCTACCTGTTTACCTTTTCTCTATTTTTTTATTCCCAAGCTTTCTTTTTCTTCATATCATATACCTCCAGACTTTACTCTTCACCTCCTACCTAGGTTATTTGCTCCTCTTTTGCCTCCTCTAAAATTTTCTATGTAATCATATTGATGTTTCTACATATGTTTAAAATGGTGTGTGTGTGATGTGTGCACACATGTATTTACCTGTAGAGAGGGAGCTGAGTAACATAGAGAGTGTTTCTCTGTCATTCCCCATCTGGTTCATAAGGCAAGGTCTCTCAGTTGAACCCAGAGCTCATCAAAATATCTGGTCTAGAAAATCAGCTTGCTCCAAGGTTCCCCTGTTTACCTCTTCTGAGACCTGGAACTACAAGTGGGCCACCACATACTTTTAGGCTTTCTGTGAGTTCTGATGATCTGATATCTGGCCCTCCTATTCATGTAGGAAGCACCAAACAGAACCATCTACTCAGAACCATATTTATACACAGATATGTTCACAATCAAGACTGTTGGCATCTGCCATAGAATGTAAGCTACCTACAAACATGAGCAAGGCTCTCCAGTTCTCCATCACATTTCTAATGCTGAAAAAATTCCCAGGTATAAAAGATAACTCAGACTTCTTCTTTGAAGGGATAGATAAAAGAAATAAGCACAATACCTAAAGCAGAGAACTATTCTGACGAAAATCCCTGTCTTTATGTTAATTTCTGTTTTTTAAATTCTTGCTATTACGTTAATTTATGTTTTTTCAAAGTAGAAAGGAAATCCTACTAAATTTCCAAAGAGAAAATTAAAGAATTACTTTCAACATGATGGATATAATACCACTACCTTTCACAGAAAAGGAATTTGTTAAAGCAAATCAAATTTAAAAATCAGAATTAATATCATATATTCAATTAACTTGATTATCAATATATTATCATAATGAATCGAATTCTTCTGGAATATTTATGGACTTTGTCTCTAGTTAGCAAGATTATAAGAAGTTTTAATTTCTACTTTTTCCAGATGGTGTAAATAAATGTTATATATATATATATATATATATATATATATATATATATATATGTATGTCTGTAATTTTATCTAAAGAACAAAAGAAATAGAGCACTTGGCAACAGGAAACATTCTGGGTCTGATGGTTGCAAAACTTAAATCCTGAACTGGCAGCAAGGCTGGGGAGTGGCAGCCCGGATTAGTGGTTTTATTTATTAAGCTGCGATTTCCCCAAGCAGGATGGGCACATCCACTTGCTGATTTATGCCCATGTCAAGGGAGGCCAAAGAATGATAATTCTCCAAAGCCAAGCCTTCTTTTGGGATGATGTTTAGTCACTTCTCTCCCCAAATACTTGATCAATTATAAACTATCTGTGGACACCCCAGGACACATTTAATATGATGTCACTCATCCCAGAGCCACCCACAATCCCAGTGATGAATGCACTGCTTCTCCAAGTTCTAAACACTTTTACGTGTTTGCTAGCCTTTACTGCTCCGCATCAAGAAACTTACAGAGTGAATCATGGAGCTGGACATTTCCTGAATACTTGAATGCTGTCTTTGCCTTGCAGGATTAGGAACAGGGCACATAACCTTGCTCAAACTCAGACTGCTCTTTTGCACAATGGAAATCAATCTTCAATTATTTAGTCTAACAGCATGTTATATGACTGTAATATGCTTTTGGCCATTTAAACAGTTTGTAAATTGTGAATTATTCTAGAAATATTCCTTTAATAAATATAAAGATGTTATTCCTTTTTATTGGATTGTAATCCTAGCTAAGTATTGAGGAGAAGTCCTTGCTCTATTCATATATTCAGAGTGCTGAGCACAGTGTCTGGTACATAGTATTTAATGCAGGCTCACTGGACTGATACTAGCACCAACCAATCAACACATGACCATTTAACTATCGTGTATAAGCTACTCATTTTGTTTTTTCCAAGTCAGGAGTAGTCTCCATACTCTTAGCTTTATGAGGAATCGATATTGATTCAATAGATGTACATGAAATTAATAAAATATGCAAATTTTTCAGGTGTTTGGGTTGGATGGACTCAGATCTTTTCTGATAATATAGTTTTAAAGTGAGTCTTTTAGGATCAGAAGGAATTAAAGTAGAGAAGGTGGGTATGAGGGTCATTTTGGGAGGCAGATGAAATGGAGCATGGGCACATTTTATGTAGTTCATCACTAAAATTTATAATTTATCAACTAGGAAAGGAGGTGCAGGTGAAGGGAAAAGTACCACCCTAAATGTCCATGAGGAAATGGGTTCGATGCCCAGCATGTTAGTGGTAATGTGTGTGTGTGTGTGTGTGTGTGTGTGTGTGTGTATGTATGTATGTATGTACAGCATAGAAATATCCAAGCAGATGTTGAGCATGTCAGGAAACCCATGCCCTCTTTGTCTTTCTCTCTGTTTAATGTGTTGGATCATGCAAACATACTATGGTTAAAGTTTTACAACTGTTTTTGGTTGTCAGTACATCCAACTCACTATCAACCTCCTCATTAATAGGAACTTACCAGTGTATAATTCACAAGACAAGTTTCTATGCTTAAACCTGCAATTAGATATCAATCTTGAACTCTCTTCTAGTGAACAAAAGAGATAGAGGGAGGGAGAGAGGGAGTTCTAAATCAATGAAATATGATAAATACCCAGTTGTCTTGAACTCACCAGTTTTTCCAAGGATTATTGTGTGCAATAATTGAGTAATATCACCTGAAAATAGTATAACCAAGATATATTTTCATAGATACCACAAAATACTTTTTCTAAAACATAATTTTGTTGTAGACTTGTGGCTTATTATCTAATGCCAAACTATAAGTCCTCTTTTGGGAGCAAACCACTACTTACCACAGTATATTTTGTTGTCTAATACCCTCTTGAGAACCCCCTAAAATAGACTATTTTCTTCTAAGATCGAAAAATATTGGCCTTACACTTTGCTTCTCAGAATATGTATCTATCTTTCACTTCTTTCTCAGAAATCCTATTCGATGTTTATTACTTTTTTCCTAATCACACATATACCTACCCAGACATTTAATAAATACACTAGAAAAACTGAATATCTGTTTATGTAATAGTTTTTTTTTTCAAATGCCATAAATTCTCGTGGTGGTTCAGATGTTTTGAACATTTTCACATTAATTTTTGTCCTTTAATGGAATCATCATCTTTCTGTAAAACGTATGCTAATACTAAACAACATTTTGAGTAGGCCATATTTTTATTTCAGATGAGATTTTCACTGGTAAGATAATATATTTAAGATAATAACTTCTGTATTCAGACAGATTAAAAGCCAACCTTCAATTCTGAAGGTTTGTTTGTTTGTTTGTTTGTTCGTTTTACTCTGACTGAGATCCTATCTCAGTTTCTTCAACTTACTTATTTGACAAATGAAGATAAAAATGTAAGACAGGAAGCCCTATGCTATTGTAACCATGAGATGGAATAATGTCTTTAATTTTCTCCAAAGGTAATTTTCAGAAAGAAAGCATGGCTTGTTACCATAGAAATATTCTAAGTGTTACAATCACATACAAAAATTTGGAAATGACTTTGTAGAGACCCATAATAAAGGCTGGCTTAATGTGGAAGAACAGTTGAGGAGACATATTAAAGATGCCTAACATATTAAGAATCTTCATTTCTTACAGGAGGGATCATATAATTCTAAATATGACTTGGGAAAACTACTAAATTTCTCAATTACAATCCTCTCACTACTAAATAGGATAAATAACAGTCTCACCTAAATAAGAGAATGGTGAAGTTTTAATGAAGAACCTGCATTTACAACCTGTGTGTGTTAGAGGAAAGGTGAGTTCACTTGGGCACAATAAACCTGATGTATAATAAGCAGTTTAAAGTGTTCTTAAGAGATAACTCTGGCAAAGACTAGCAAGTTACTGGGGCTTTCACTCCTAGTACGGTTATAATTTAAAAAAAAGAAATGTTTAGTAGTTGAAGACCTCTAAGCCAAGCACAGAATTTCAAAAAGTAATGCACAATTTAGAAAGAAGAAAATGTGGGAAATATTTCTCATTACAGAATATTTGTTGTAACATCTATATTATGATTTCTGAGGTGTTTATTTCTAATGCTTAAACGGTAACAACTATGGAATGAAACCTT
Source organism: Grammomys surdaster (assembly GCF_004785775.1). NCBI lineage: Eukaryota > Metazoa > Chordata > Mammalia > Rodentia > Muridae > Grammomys > Grammomys surdaster. The sequence continues at coordinate 6,284,286 of NW_021604648.1, read as the reverse complement.
TATTTTTTAAAATTTTAAAGCAGTCTGAATTTGGGAGAAGTCAGTGTACTTGTCTATATCTAAGCAAAAGTATTATCCAACTTTTCTAGAAGAATTGAAACTGTAATAATGACATCTACTATTAAAGATTGTCAGAGTGAAGTTTGATAATCTAATAAAGTTTCTGTAAAATGATTGGCCTCAATTTTTATCTTAAGTTTTATTTATCCCTAAGTTCCATTTCTGCCCTATCTACTAATAAGGCAAATTTGATATTATATTTCAAAATATTGTATAAAGTACAAGTATAATACACATTTAAAATGCATGTAAAGCAGAACCAAAATAGGTGATCACCTGTGCTACAAAGCAAAAATTAGACTGGCGTAAGCCACCAGGAGAATGTGGTAGGAACTAAGTAGAGAAGAAACAGAAGACATGTGGAACAAAGAGACAAAAGCTCCTTCACAAAGAAGGTTCAGATTACAAGTACTTTAAGTACTCTAGGAAAAGTTCTGTGTTATTTTACTATTAGAGGACTGAATTATTAATACTTCCTGAATACAGCAAGTATCTTATCCCAAAACTTTAGCCAAATAACTACACAATTTCCACATTTATGCAAGAGGAAGTATTGTATTGAATGCATAGTTGTTACTTAAATACTACTTCTTTTGGAGTCTCATGAACATTACTATATATGGTGATTTCTTCAGTTTATCCTTTTGAATGAATGACTTTGTAGAACAGCATGTGTATGTTTGGATGTTTGGAAGAATTGGAAAAGGCAAGGCTGAATGACAATACTGGATAATGTGTACTAACTTGAGACAGAATATATGGCTATGTCCTAGCTAGATGGTAATAAATTAACATGTGAAATAATTGTCATAAGAAGAAAAAAAATAGAATGAAACAGCTGAATAATGTGTAGAAAATTGTGAAAATCTGTTGTAGATAGTATAATTACAGCTTGATGCATGAATAATGCTAAAAATGTCAGCAAAAGTTCAGAAGTATACCCTTTGATATGCAGGTGAAGATAGAAAAGGAACAGTAACTTGGGAGAAACTGTACAGATAATATGGGATAGAACACTGAATTAAACGTTGTTCCCATGACGATTGTCTGTCTAGTTCACTGTTCTCTACACAATCTCATAAAGCAGTTGCACATAGGAAAGAATTAATTCTTCTCTTGATATATTCTAGAGGACAGAGTACTGGTAACTAAAGATAGGACTGACTGATAATAGATGGGTTTGTAATACAGGAGAAACAGTAGTGAGATATACAAACTGATAGAGATAGGGGAATTGCTCTTGTTTTTCTAATTTACAGTGTGACAATTTCATCAGCTCAAACTACAGAACATGCTTAATATCTTCAAATCATTTCTTGTTCACCTCAATAACCAGACTAGGATTTACAGTCATTCCTCAGAGATCACAGTGAGCAGCATATTTCTGAAAGCATTTGATTGATTATAAGGCGCATAAGGAAAATCCTGAAACATTCAAAATTTATGTTTACTGTGTAGTAAATACACACACACAGGGGGATATGTGTTCAAATTATAAAATACATCTGAAATAACAGGGCCTGATTTTGCCAACATTATTTTTCACCTGAGTTATAAATGACTCCTATAGTAAATCAGGATTCTAATGTCCTGTGATCACCATAAAGGTTACAAATTCCAGCCCTTGAATTTGATTTACAACTCTGGCTTATAAATTCCATGTATCATCTATAATTTTGATATTTTATCAAAATAAAATTGCATCATAAATTTCCAATGTACAAACTACAGTGGCTATGAAGACTTACTTTGGCATGAACATGATTTAGTAATTACTAAGAACTAGAAGCTACTTTTTCTCAAGTCAGTTCTCACATACTATAGATGACTGAGAAAAAAAATGTGAAAAAGATACCTTACTAACAGGAGGATGCAAAACTACTGTGGTCTTTAGAAGCTGCTTTGGCTTTACAAGATATGGGTCTAAAGATAGTAATTGGTTCAAGTGACAAGTGGAAACAGTCAAGAATTTTCTTTGGCTTCCTTTCCCAAAATAAAGTTTTATATGGCATACCTAATGAAACTCAGAGCTGTGAACCCTTACTGACTGTGCAGTCATATTTCATAGGCTCTGACATTATACATGGATCATAAGACTATCCACAAGTAGAGTATATGCTTTCTCTCTACTCTCTATTTAAATATAACAATAACTAGTAACAGTTCTTAGATAACAGTGATACTCGTGACCACACTTCTTGAGCTTATCTTATGAGAAGAACAGTGCTATTTTCATACAGCATGTCTTTTGATTCATCTATTAGTTTTCCATTAGTGAACTGCTACTGATGAAAAAGTTCCCAGTAGACCAGACTTCTATACATGTGCATATCTCTCCACCCTTTCTCTGGCTAGTCTTCTGAAACACATCCCTAGATTTTTAGCACAAGTTAGTAGCTATTTTTCCTAATTAAATCCTCTTCCCAAGTATGTGGAATAGATAAAATATCTGTACAGTCTTCTACATTGGCCAGCTACTGCCTAAAGTGATCAGAAATCCTATGATCCAAAAAAGATTTTTCCATAGAGATCACAAACCTGCTCTTTATATAAGACTCTTCCTTTTAAAATGATGACTGTTGTTTTGTTAGCTTTTCTTAAACCTCATGTTGCATGTTGACATAACAATGCATTAAGAGGTTAGATTTAGCACAAAGGTTGTTTGTTTTGAATATACAGTATGCACAGTATCCTCCTTTGATATTCATTCACGTAATTATATCTAGAGGATTAAGGTGTATTGATCATTTTAAAGTTTTATTGTAAATATAAATGTATTTCCATTAGGTTGAATTGATATTGTCAATCAGGCTTGGAAATTGGTTAATAATAACATTTGCCAACATTATTTATATGATTTGTTTTCTTTTATCAATCTTTGGTCATATAGATATGAACATTTGTTTGAGTGTTCACCATGGTCACTATTTCTACCATTTACAATTCTATTTTGACAAAGGGAAAGCAGACTGCCAATTTCAGAACTTTGTAAATTTTTTTCCTATTCTTAGCATGTAAAAGGTTCTTTCAATGGATCATTTCTCCTATGACTAGTACTCATTGCTTAATTTATTAATTGTATAAAGCATCTTCAATGGTGTTTATATCTTAAAATGTCCTTGACAATGTGGTGATTAACTTCTAATGAGTCATTCCATTTTTCTAGTAATTTATAAATATCACTGATGATTTTTACATCATTCATATAAAACATTTTCAGTAAAGTAAAAATCAAATAATTTAAGATTTAAACAAAGAAGAGTTTAATGTTTGTGACGTTCCCTTGGTAATTTAATGAAAATTCCAATTTTAAGGGGCTTTTGGAATGAAAAGAGTAATGATCACTTAGCAATTCTGACAATATAAGAAGTCCTACATTCATGAAAACTATGACAAAAATTAGTAATTGATTGTGTCCTATAAGTCTCACAATTCTCCTTGGAATGAGGCTGTAGTTTGTTTGAAATCTACTCCCTCTTGTTCATCTGTACTGCCTGAACATTCCTCATAATCACTGCTGCAGCCTTCAGAAATGACTCCTGTCCCAAGCAACACTAATTCATAAATATTCTTAGCCTTTTCACATTTAACCTTCTTTTCCCCTCGAGAACACTGTTTTCTTTTTCTGATCATCATAACTTAAGGGGAAAACTCCATCTCTTCAAATATACGTAATGCTCATGATGTGAAGATGAAATGAGACTTTTATTTGGATTTAGTCTAATGACAACTTCAAGAAATAATAGAAGGGAATACCAGGGGTGTCCACCTTTTTACTGTGGAAAAAACAAAATTTGATGTTGTATCTGATAATCAGACCCACTGAAAATTGAGGGTGTAAGAAGCACCTGTTTAGTTTCCCTGTGAACACTGTTATTGCACCACACCCTTCATGTGACAGATGCATTATTTCATAGGCTTCCATTTCAGGGTTTACTAGTTAGCTACTTACATGAGAGGTGTAATTCCCATATAATCAGTTTCATGGAGAGGCGCCCTAAAGAAAGAGCCATTAGTATCAGGATAGCAGTAGTGGTTTCATCTAGACCTTAAGTGCGATTAAGATTCCAGACATTTACTTGTACTTATTAAATGCTTACATGTACTTTTTAGCTACTCTAAATAGGATAGAGTTTCTCTTTATTTTCACTGTGGAACTCTAAAAGTTTAGAAGGTCCGTTGCTCTCCTAAAGTGTTCTAAGATCAACTCTTTTTTTTTCTGTGCATAATTGTCTACATATAAGTTGTACTGACTTGATTTTCTTTGGTCTGTTCTTAAAGAATATGGTATTTCCTTAGTGATATAAGACAATTTATTTCACAATTTATTTCAGATGCTTTCTGCTGTGAGGGAGGAGTCACATTTATCATGTTTCATCTCTGAGCCAGACCATTATGTAGGTGTTAGATACTGCAGATATATGGATTATTAATAGTAAAATACTCCAGGATGCATTTGTATTTGAGAGAAGTCTTCTCAGGTTCTTCACACATTTTAAATTGGGTTATTTCTTTTCTTGGTGTTAAGTTCTTTACATGTTTATCTATCCTCTCCTTATGTATGTTATCAAACATCAGGGTGTTTGATACTTTATACTGATCCTGTGGTTTACACTTCAAGGTCCATTATTTCTTTAATCTGCAGAACGTTTTTAATTTTATTACATGAATCTGCCTGTTACTTGTCCCACTAGATTTGTATACAGTGCTCTGGAATCAATATGTTTAAGCATCATTCTTGTGATCACTGGACTTTTTTTTAATGTGGAGAAAATAGAATATTCCAAACTCTAAGTGAATGTTCTCAGAAGCCACTGCCACTCATTGAAATGACCTCACATTCTCTTTTTAACCCCACTTTATTTACACGTGGGTTAAACATGCTAGAAACCAATAGATCAGTGATTTTGAATTCTCAAAAATGAAGATAGAATAGCTAAATGTCTGGCTTAATTCAAGTCTAGATGGGACATATGTAGCCATGACTTTCTTGGCCTTTGCACATACCTCAAATATAAAGACAACAGACATTGCATATTCTACATACCCTTTGGTCCTTTAAATAACTGCAGTAGTCTTACAATTTATACTTGTTGACTTCTGTATATACATTCACTGCTTTAGTTACTTATTTTTCTCAGTATTTACACAACAATTTATTAGCAATTTCTATGACATCTTTGTAATTATTATAGAAGGTAAAGAAGAACTAAACACAATAGCATATAGTGAAGGTATATTAATAAACATTGTACTGCACTGCTCCTTATCAACAAAAATACAGTCAATAAGAAAGCCTTGACCAATTCAAAATTAACCTAAACAATAGAGAGATCAAGTGCTTTTACTCCTGCCTAAGAAGGCATGATGAGGAAAATGCAGAATTAGAGCCCAGATCTGTATGATTTGTAGATGTGTCCTATCTCCAAACTACAAAACATGGGAAAAATCCTGGTGTCCTTGCCCTTTCCCTCCTCTTTCATTATTTTTCTGCCTTCATTCTTCCTTATGTTTTCTTCCTTCCCACAATCCTTTCTTCCTCCTTTCCTTTTTTTTTTGATAAAAACCAAACTCCCTCATGTTCTTTAAAGAATATTCTCTCTGAAAACTTTCCTCCTGCATAGATCTAGCAAAGCTTAGTGAAACACTCCTCCCTTTCCTCAGTGTCTCACTCCTAACCTAGTTCTTCACTAAACCCTTCTCACATCTCCTATTCAAATTGTATCAGTGTTATAAACGAACATAAGTTTTAGAAGATTGTGCATGGTTATCTGTTTCCTTTATAAAGCCAATCCTGATGTGGGGGAAATGGACTTTTAACAATTTTTTTAAATGTGTGGTATCTTGATAGTTAAAGATATTGGACATATATGTATACATTATTGGGCATTTTTATTTCATTTCTTGAGAACTGTGTTTGTTTTATTAGTCCATTTATTGATTGGTTCATTTGGTTTTTTTGGGAGACTTTATGCTTCCCCAAGAGGATTATATATCAGCCCACTATCATAGACACACACACACACCACAAAGGTTTTTTTTTCATCCATAGTCTTTCTCTTCACGGAGGTATTCATTTATTTGGCAAAAGTCTGTGACATTCATGTAATTCTATTTGTCAATTCTTGATTTTATTTTCTGAACTATTAGGGTACTAGTCAGGAAATCTTTGCCTTTATATGGATCTTGACATGTCTTTCTTATGTTTCCTTCTAAAAATACTGGCAAAGATCGAGAAAAGGGTAATCCTTATCAAAAGCTAGTAAGAATGTAAATTATTCCAGTCTTCTTGGGAATCATTATAAACTGTCCTAAAACACTAAAAACAAAACTGCATGTTCCTGGGATATCTCCTTTCTAGTTATAAATATCTAAACAATTTCAAATCAACACACAATGAACTATAGATTCCTGCACATCAATCTGTTTTGCACATTGCTAGCAATAGCCCCATTATGTTATGAGCTTAGGTGTTTGTCAATGGATTAATGTCTGTGTGTATGTGTGTGGCATATATATATATATGCACATTTTTATTCATCTGTTGAGATATATGTAGATAGATAGATAGATAGATAGATAGATAGATAGATAGATAGATAAGATAGATAAGATAGATGATATAGATATAAACAGAGATAGAGATATATACCCAGAGATATACACACACACACACACACACACACACACACAAAAATGAGGCTTTATACAGTCATAAACATGGATGAAATTATGTTGTTTAGAGGAGAGTATGTATAAACTGAGAAATTCTTATTTGTGAAATAAGTTAGACTCAGAAAAGCAAATTTCCTTGCATTTGTGGGACCAATATTTTTGCATATAAATAAAATGATAAAATGAGTTATTCATTTAAGAGATGAAAATAGAATCAACCCTGCCATGGGGAATAAAAATAACAAAATGAGAGGTATGGGGAGGATGAGGAGGGGGGGAGTAAATGAGAAAATTTGTCATGATATACTTGCACAAAAATGATTTTTATGGCTGCGTAGTGGTGGCTGGCATATGCATTTAATACCAGCACTTGGAAGGCAGAGGTAGGCAGATTTTTTTAGTTTGAGACCATCCTGGTCTACAGAGTGTTGAGTTCCAGGACAGCTAGGGCTATACAGAGAAACTCTGTCTCGAATAAAAACGATTTTTATGAAGCCTATCACTGTGTACAATGAATATACACCTATAAGAAGTATAAATTTAAACAAATTCAATGTGCTGGCTATATTTATGTAAACTTAACACAAGCTGGAATCATCAGAGGGGAGGGATATTTAATTAGGGAAATGCCTTATTAAGACTAGGCTATAGGCAAACCTGTAGAGAATTTTCTTAATTTGTGATTGATGTGGGAGGACCCAGCCCATTGTGTGGATGTCCAGCCATGGGCTATTGGTCCCATTTTTTATAAGAAAACAGGTTGAACAAGCCATAGAGAGTAAGAATGTAAGCAGCCTTCCTCCATGGCTTTTTTATTAGCTCCTTCATTCAGGTTCTTGCCCTGTTTGAGTTTATGTTCTAACTTCCTTCAATGATGAACAGTGTTTTGGAAGCATAAAACAAAATAAATCCCTTCTTACCAATATTTCTTTGGTCATGGTGTTTCATCACAGCAATAGTAACCATAAATAGAACAGAAATTGGATCCAGGATCATTGAGTATTTCTGTGACAGACCATACCATATGGAAGACTGTAACTTTGGGCTAGAAAAGTCAGTGAGTGCAGGGATCTCAATGGTCTGCACTGTAGGAACATGCAAAATAAGACTGTCGAGAGCAGTAGACTGTGAAGTTTCAGAGGGAAGCAAAGACTCCACCAGGCTACTTTTATGAAGAAGCTATGGTAGCTGGTCATCTAGAACTGAAGAATCATCTGTAATGAAGAAGAGTACACCATCATTGATGTGAAATCTGGGAAGTGTTGCTTCTGGTTCAGCACATAGAAGCTAGGCTCCATGATGGTTAACATTTTACTTCATGCTGGTCAAACTTAGTTCTAAGTCTCATTCTGGTGGTACTGGTTTTGAAAGGATTAAAGAGTTAGGATGAACAGCTGAGGCTTAGCACTGTGGAGCAGGATAGGACTTCCTGAAGAGATTCCAGGAAAGGCTACTGGTAAAAGAACAGCCCGTTTGAAGCAAGAGAATTTTGCGTTTTGGATCACTAGTACTATGGGCTGAAAACCAAGAATTTCAGCAAGGATGGAGTGGAGCCAGCTGGAGTCTTGTAGACAAAATATGTATGATACAGATCAAAGAGTCAGAGAGATGGCCCACATATGTTAGAGGAGCCATAAAGATTCTTAATCAATCCAAGACATTAGTCATTAAGTTATTTACACAATTAGAATTTGATTTTATTTCATTTGATTGTAACTATGCCCTTGTCCTTTTCTCTTGAAATAAAGTATTTTACTTATTTTTACTTTTACAGGACACCACAAGTTGAGAGACTTCAAACTTTTAAAGAGATTCTGGATTTTTACAAAGAATTTAATTTTAAAAGAGACAAGACACTGTCACGAGAGTGGATTTAATTTGCTTGACTTTATAAAGACTGAGGCTTTTGAAGGGAAGGTTTCAGATAAAGAGTGCTGTGTCAAGTTAGTTGTGCTAGCTACTTGTGCTGGCTAGTAGGTTACTTATGCTGGCTAGATTTATGTCAACTTGATGTAGGCAAGAGTCATCAGAGAGGAGGGAGACTCAATTGAAAAATGATCCGTAAGATTAGTATGTATGCAATTAGTGATTGATGGAGAGGACCCAGTCCATTGTGGATGGTGTCACTTCTAGGCTGGTAGTCCTGGGTTCTGTAAAACAGAACCAGGACTTGAGTACTGTTGAGTAGCTCCTTGAGGAGTAATCCTATAAATAGCACCCTTCCATGGCCTCTGCATCAGCTCATTTCTCCAAGTCCTGCCCTTTTTGAGTTCCTGTTCTACCTTCCTTCAATATTGAACTTTTTGTTGGAAGCACAAGCCAAATAAACCCTTTGTGCCCCATGTTGTTTTAGTCCTGGTGTTTCATTACAGCAATAGCAACCTTATTTAAGACACTCACAGTTTGACAAGCAGTTTGAAACAGTAAATTAGCCCAAAGTTTGAGTGTTCAGGAGTAAGATGAACCTCTTTTAACTGAGAAATACATTCCTTCACTCACTCTTACAAAAATAAGTTAGAAAACCTTTATAGAATAAAATGACTGCCACCTATAATCCCATGTTCATTTCCTGCCGGATTCATGATCTCACAGAAAGAGAACCTTCAACTGCTTTGCTATCAAGAGCTCCAAGATGATCTCAAGAGCTGACCCTGTGCCTTTAGGCAAATGGGAAGCCCTGGGAACTTGATCACCAGATCATGAGTTGTCTGTTTGAACAAGTTTGACTTGTGTGTGTTAGTATCTGTTCTATGATCTGAATATAACTGGAAGCACTTCCCTATGCTTATTTGTTTTTATAATTTTGTTTTTGTCTAATATTTGATGTTTTTATGCTCTCTGAAGTACTGGGTAGAAAGTTACTGACAACTCCCTATTTTGGGTTTATGGGTTTTTTTATTCAATTCGCCCAACACATTATTTAAAATTTACCATAAAATATACCACAGATGTAAGCAAACAATGACCCTAAAGCACAACTTAATGAGTGCTTTGAAACCAAGCAGTGGCAAAGTCAGATTCCACTACTACGGAAGCCACTGGTAGAATAAGGAAGACAGTGAGAGATGGAGAATCACATACTAGTTCTTTAGTTGGAAGAGGAAATACAATTATTGTGAGAATGAGAACCAGAATACAAATTTGAAGGGATTCATAATAGAGAAGTGACACATAAGATTCCTTAGGTAAGTGGAGGAAAAGAGAGACTTTACTGATGTGGGTGGCTCTGCATCCTTGTCAAATTCAGAGCACATAATCACCCCACTGTAAAGTTCTGGTTTTTGCCAAGTACAGATGAAAATATTACAGAAGGTATATTTATTTCCTTAAAATGCAGATTTTGTTTTAATTATTTACAAGTTGAAAAATTATTTATTTGGATTGAGAGAAAGCAAGGCATGCTTAAATGTGCAATATAATTTATGTGCTGTATACTGATATAATCATCAAGTAAAAAAATGGTGCATTGACAGATCTGACACATTTTTAAATGAGCATAGACACAGCCTGAGGAAGAAAACCCCAAGGAAATGTATCCCTACCATTCTCCTCAGCTTCCAGTTGTTCAATGGCTGTGGCATGAATGCCCTTAGCTGAACTCTACTTGTCAATATGATGAGAAAGAAAAACAAGAATTTCTAAGGCTACTAGTGCTAAAAGTGTTTGTTTATATATTGCTTCATATCATCCCTCTCCTGGTGACTGCACTGAAATGAAGACCGAGTATGAATTAGTTTTAATCAATATGAATTTACTTTTAAAAGTCAATCTACTAATCTGAATTTGGTATTAGAGAACCAGGGGATAATACCAATTATTCTGGCTTATTTAACTAATGGTCCCTAACTTCACTGAGAGCAAAGAGCACAGCAGTGTGCTGTTTGTTAATCTTCAAAAATGAAGATCTGACTTACTTATTTCTTAACTTTCAAACTCAAGGCAATTACAACTTCTTCCCCGTAGCAGTTGAGAATGGTACAACCATGAAGCTCTGGCTTTCTACGAAATTTAAAAATTCTTAGCCCTACCTTTATCCTTCCTTGATTTTATTTTTAAAAAATGATGTAGATAATATCTATTCAGTGGACTACTTTCTTAAATATAACAGCTTGCATCTTCTACATTTTAGTTAATCTCTTGCCCTTAGTCATGGAGCACTGTTGTTGATTATGTCTTTGCAAATTAACATCACTGTTTATGGTTCAGGGTTACATGCTTCTTAATAGCTTCTCCTTTACTCTCTAAGGGCAGAATTCAGTGTATAGGTCAGAAAAGGGAGGCAACATCTTTGAATCCCTTCTGTCTGATATCCACATGAAATGTGGTTTAACATAATGGAGCATAGGCTGTGAAGCTCTGCAAAGGCTTCAGTTCAAATTCTGTCCTACCTTTTCTTTTGAGAACCTCTGTGGGCTCATGGATACAGTGACCTGAGCTACTGTGTGGCTTAGGGTAAGATATTACTACTGGGATATCATGCTTGTCACAAAGTAAATGCACTATTGTAGATAGGGTTAGCATATTTAATTTTCCTCTCCATAGATTAAGGTACCAATATTCTCATTATGCAGATGTGGAGAGTAAGAAACAGAGGTATTGTCACTTAAGAGGGTGTGAAAGGAGGGAGTTAGAAATTGTGCAAAGCTCTGAAAGATTGGTGACAATGCTCATACTGTTAAGGAAAGCAGCTATCAGAGCTGTAGATTTTGAAGTTCCTGTTTGTTAAAGCAAAGGTAGAAATATTTCTTAAATGTGAGCAATAAACCAACTATGGATATGAACTATTAAGATGTATAGAAATTATACTTCACAGTAGAATCCCTAAGACTGCTCCTAATAACTACTTATAATCTTGTACCCATAGACAATACAAAAAAGGAGTTAGAAAGAGGAAGCAGGCAGGGAGGAAGGGAAATAAGTGGAAGGGGGAAGATGAAATGAACAGGAAATGGGAGACAGGAGAAAGACACATGGAACAAGGAGAACATTCACAAATGTATTGATTCTTTTAATATATTCTTGAGTTGTTTTCTGAACCAAAGCAGATCAAAATCATATGACGATGATAATTATCAACTAGGAATCATGGCTAGGTTGCAGAGAATATCTAGTTACTTACAGGAAAGAAACTGTGATCCTTTGAAGTGCTGTCACTACTGGCTGCTGTTACAGGACTGTTTATACCTAGAGACTGGTTCTAAACAGATCACAAAAGAAAGTTGTCTATGGTGATTTTTATTTGCTTGTTTTATTTAAGCTATATCCATCATTCCACTGTCAGTGAGTTGCTTATTCACTTATTAATTTATCCAACAAACACTTAAAGCTTTCCATATGATACATTTTATAATGACATTTTTAAGTACTGAGGATGTTACAGAAACTTTTAGGTATTTTTGTTGAACAAGATAGACAAGACTATCTATCATTGAATATTCCATTCAAGAAGAGACAGGAGGGCAAGAAGATGAATAAAACAGTGTCAGTTGGGGAGAAATATCACACTCACTAACTTTATTCATTCCTCTATTGTTGGATACCTAAGATGATTCTATAACTTGCTTCTTGTAAAAAAGGTCTGAAATAAGCATTGATGTCTCTGCAATATGTTGACTTGGAATCTCCTGGGTAAGTCCTCATGAATAGTATACCTGGTTTATACAGCAACCAATGAACTCCCATTCATTCATTCATTCATTCATTCATTCATTCATTTTTGTTAAGTCTCAAACAATGCAAATATTTTAAGAGATTGAAGGGATTCTCTCTTTCATTCATTCATTCATTAATTTTAAGCAGAAGTTAAAAATCCATGGCATATGGTATCTACTTTATGGGGTCTACAGTCTTTCTGAGTAGAATTAACACTGAGATGTGCCGAATCTCAAGTAGATCACACAGATATATCCCTGATGTTGTCTGCTAACTGTGAAGGCAAACACAGAAACTATGTTAGGTATTGGGCAGTTTACATAAAATTCATAGAAAGGACTTAACATTATTTCAGACTCTGGTAAGTGAGAAAATGTTGGCTTTTATTTTAATAATTTATTAAAATTTTTAATTGTATTTAGTTAAAGACTCCTTAGCGCATTCACATAACAATAAGATCATTCAAGCCTTAGGCATTTAGTTGCTCAGACTGTTGCTTTCAATTAAAGTATGTGTGTGTGTGTGTGTGTGTGTGTGTTGGTGTGTGGATGCAAATGCCTGTGTTCTTGGTGTCCTGAGGCAGCATACAACCATAGAGCTATAGTTAAATATGATCCATCTGGTGTGGCTTCTGGGAATCAAACTCAGATCCTCTTAAAAAGAAGGAATGCTCTTAACACCTGAGCTATCGCTCTAATTCTTCTCTTTTAAATTCCAAAATTATCATTTTGAATTATTAATTCTAATTAAAATTAATGCTTTACTATTGTTTTCTGAGATCTGTAAGCAATCTACAATTACAATTTCTATGGTTTCCAACTTACTGATGGAAACATTAAAGCACATAGTCACCTGCCATTGTCACTTACCAAGGAGAATCAGCATCCTCATTGTACTGCAAAGATTTTGGACTTCAAAACCTTTTTCAGAAGGTATAGCAGTGATTTTTTTCCTGTCTCAGAGTTTCAATGGATCTCAAAACTATAAAGTCTTTTTAGGTTCAAAAAGGACCCAGGAGAGTATGGGCTAGACAGTGGCATGCTAGCATATGCACTTTGCTAAGAAAGCAGATAGCAAAGAATAGGCACAAATGCAAGTGGCCCACAAGCTGGGAAGTAAAGAAAAGGATAGCGGGACAAAAAGGCATTTTTGTGGCAAATCCTTCCTTTCATGATAAAAGCAAGTGCTTGAGTTCCAGCTGTGATTGTATATTTTTTTCAGAGAACAAAGCTTTATAATAGTATCCTTGTCTCAACTAGACTGACAAATTAACACTTACTGATGGTGGTCCACACCTCTCTACCACATGGGGATGACAGCTGGTGCTAGCAAGCACAGAAGCCAGAATTGCTATAATTTCTTAGCCCAAAGAATCTACCTTGTGTCTTCTATGTGCAGTCCTGGAAGATAAATAGATGAACACATGCAAATACATTATTATTAGAAGATACAAAAATATACTGGCTTATTCATTAACAGAAATTTGTTTTAAAAGAACAGAAAGAAATTGACTTTTGGGAACAAAATATATGCTTATGACAGAAGTTATATGTATATATATACATATATATGTATATATATATATATATATATATATAGAGAGAGAGAGAGAGAGAGAGAGAGAGAGAAAGAGTTAACATTACATAATTATAGATACACTCATTAGATTTATAACCAATAGTTGAGAGAGAGAGAGAGAGAGAGAGAGAGAGAGAGAGTTAACATTACATAATTATAGGTACACTCATTAGATTTATAACCAATAGTTGAGAGCTTATAAACTATTTTTATGTACAATGTATGTACATCTAGGTGTTATATGGTGTATGTATCAATACCCATAGCTTACAGTCTTTATCAAAACATCTCTGTGCATTTGTAAATGGGCTCACATATAAGGGTACATGAATGCTGCCACATATAGATTCTCAGTCTATGCAGAGAATGTTATTTTAAAAAATCCACCTCAGAATCAAAGATACTTGAACTGAAAACGCAGATCTCAATCTCTGTAATTATTAACCATAGGCAATGTGTGCAAGTTCAGTCAAGTTCTCTTCTTTAAAATTACAGGATAGTGGTAGTACCCACTTTAATAATCATTATCATAAAGTTCACATGAGGAACTTAGAAAGGAGTTTGTCACATAGCCCAAGATCCGTAAGTGTTCAGAGAGATAATGATCATAAAGATGTGCTCAAACATGCAATTTGACTTCTAGTTACTAACCGTCCATTATGCTATAGGGTATATATGGCATATACTGATAAATGACTTACAGATACTTGTACATATGCATTGATCTTATTTGCAAAGTGTATTTTGCATACCTGTTTGCATACCTTTTGAGTAGGATGGTTAGGCACATATAATGCAAATAAATTCAGCAAACATTAGCTGAGAAATGTTTCAACAAGCCTTTAGGCTGTTTCCTAGAGAAATGAAATAAACAAACTCTATTTAATGCACTTACACAATATTACTACTTTATTTTGGAAGAGCGTAGCACAAAGACATTTAAATTCCACATGAAATGCAATAGCGTGTTATGTGGAAGAAGTGTGAGAGAATCAATTACTTCTGCCTTGGAGGACCAAGGAAAGGATTCACAGGTTAGGAGACAATTGAAATGGACTTCAAGGATGAAAAGGAGCTCATTAGAGATGAAATAGCAGGAAGAGGCAGAAGCCAGTTCAAAGAGATGGTAGTAAGAGAGTCTGAAAAGAAAGAGTTTCATTTGTGATTGGCTTTTCCTGTCACCTTACAAAGTTAGAACTTTATTCTATGAGTAATGGAGAATTATCAAGGTTGTTAATTAGGAAAATATCTGTGTTCATCTACACTACAATAAGCACTTGCACACAAAAGACAGCAGTATAAGTATATATTGCAGGAAGGAAAACATGCAGAAGGTAATAGTGCGATTGCAAGAAAAAAATGTAATTATATAATCTCTTTTACCCTGCCATGCATACTCAGAACTGTAATTGCTTCTCATATAACCTGGAAAGGCTTATCATTCTCCCTGCTAGCATGTGAGCCTCTGGAGCCTTTGGTTTTCTTGTCTCTCATTCCCTAAGGCTTTGTAGAAGGCTAGAATAGAATAAATGCACAGTATATGTAAATGAAATGAATTAAAATTATTTTCTATTATAGAGACAAGAATAAATATTTGAGAGACTGGGGTCTTTTTTTGCCATAGGTTCTAGCTTCTGTGGCAAATTTTCTTTCAAGTTCTTGAAATGTGACTGTGAAAGATGCTAATATGGTTGATGTAAGTATCTGAACACTTTCAAGACTTGGGAAATCATGTTTGGTTTAGATGGAACGTGCCCCACTCTCTTCAATATTTCTATGTGTATATAAAACTATATTCAGAGGTTCATTAATACTTTCTCTCAAATGAATTTTAGTGATATATAAGCACAAATATAAAATCTCTTAAAATATGGCATGACATGGGTTATAATTGGAGCAAACAAATACCTAAAGTCTTGGGCAACTCACTTTTCACATAGGCAACCCTAAAGTCTTATCAACTGATTGCTACTTACTCATGCAAACATAGCATGATAAACTACATGATATGTTTAAATTTTCAATAAATATATAATCCATTATAAGAGACTTTTGTGGCATTTTCTTTCTGTGTCTAAGCCCATGTACTACCCACTCTAATGTCATCTGTCCTTGTATGTTGATACTAGGAAGTTTTTAAATATTATTTCCTCTAGATTCTACTTCTGTCTTGACTGCTAATTAAGTGGATACAACTACCCTTTGAAATGTCCCTCATTTGTTTTTATTACTAAATGAGAATAATATGAGCACCGGTTTGACTGGGTTGCTTTGAGTATTTAGTGAGTGGGATATTTTTAAACACACCAAGTTCCAGCTACATACTAGCTTGAGTTATGTGGATTGCCATAGTAGGTTAAGTGTTGTTCCATTCTCATTTTGCTATCAGATTACTTGCCTTGGTTATTAATAACATTACAGATTTATTGCTCTCCACAATAGTTTGGCCATAATGGTCAGAACCTATGAAGAACCTATGCTCAGAACCCTAATTCTGTGTTTTGGTAGGTGGTTGATTCTAAAATTTAATTTCAAGGAAAGTTGCCACCTTCAAAATATTTATATTTTCTAAAACACAAGCTTCCAGAGATGTCACCTGTGGCTTTATTGCTTAGCTTCATTTGTACAACACGAATCATCTTTATCTACTATGATTATAGTCAGCTTTCCATGACTGCAACAAAACACTGGAAATGAACAACTTTAAAAGAAGAAAGGTTGGTGTTGGCCCATTGTTCCAGAGGCTTCAATCTTTTGATAAATTGAATTTGTTGCTTTAGGTTTATGATTAGGTAAGGTATGAGCAGACTGCTAACCTGAAAGTTAGCTGAGTGACCAAAGAAGAGTCTGGATCTAGAAGTCCTATTGAAAGGGCTGAAATCCTTTTTCTAAGTTATATGCAGTGGTACATGACTGTCATCCCATTACTCAGGAAACTGACATGTAGGATCTTGAATCCAAACACTTTAGTAAAAGTCAATTAAAATTTTGTAAATAACTGGGATTGAAGTACATCCACGCAGCTTACCTTTTCAGAGCTGATTGAACATCAAATAAGCCAACTCCATTTACAAGTCATTAAAGATGCATACAGCTCTGCATACAGGTGTTTTGATAAACCAGGGAAACAGTCTCTGATCCTGGCTGCAAGCCTTTATTGCAAACATAAAAGAAAACAACCATATTTTTGATTTTTGTATACCATGTGCAGTTCTCAGCCTCGTTCTCAAAGGAAATCTATGTACCTTGAGTCCATTTGATAGCCAGGTGAGCCCTGTGAGATGATGCGGAGTTTACCAGCAAAGCTCGGCCCGTCATAGCTTTACTGATTATAATCACACCTCAAAGGGACGGTCTAGAGATTAATTATCTTGCTGTTACTTTGCCATTTGAAATAGTCATAGAAATGAGAAAGAAAAATATTTTCAAAACTCTTATATGAGTTCAAATTTGATTCACAGAGAACTACAGGAGCTGTCTGTGGTATTTTCTTTCCCTTTACACAATCAATGTTTCTTTAGTTAGAGAGGGGCTCCAATCTCTCAGCCTGCTGCGAGTACCCCTTTGAAATCTTCAGGGTGATAATTTAAGTGAAGTAGAAATGGAGAGAAGGAAAAGGTCACGTTCTTGGAAATCTTTTGTGATTAAGGATTTTCCTGGCTGCTTAATAAGATGGCCCAGAGGGGATCAACATTACAATTAAGTTTGCAATCTAGTTGTACCTAGTGACTCAGTCTAAGTATTATCTTAGGCCCCTTGCCACAGTAAGGCTGATAAATTCCTCTCCCACTCCTAACCTTGTGAGAGGACTTATTTGGATGACAAGTTCCCAGCTGCATCTAAAGGAAGTATTGTTTCCTTGTTCAGCTCTTTCCTTACATACATGATCAAATTGTCTAAGAATTGTAAGTGCATTCCAGATGTATTTAGTGTCTTCTAATTCCCTTGGACTACACCACCTCTGCTAAGAGGAGAATAAAAGACGAAAAGCTTAGTAGAATGTTGTGTGATCTTATGATGATTCATTTGTTTAGATCATTAATAGCTGTGCATGCTCAGGTTGGCTGAGTCTCACTTTCCTCCTTGAGGCTTGGAAATTCCAGCATGGAAACAGTATGCTCAGTGATTCTTTGCAAGCTAATCGGGATAAGGAGATGTCTTCTTCCACCTAGATCACATTTCTTCCTATTCATTAAATTACTTTTTAGAATAAAACTAATGGGTTCATTACAAAATTTTGTTTATATTTGCATTTTATGTGTTCGAATTCATTCTTTCCCTCCCAAATCCAGTTTGAGTGCCTCTTGTTGGTCCTGTTTCTTTTCTCAGAGAGTAAGTTGTTCTGTTTTCCTATCACTTGTATCCCATTGCTTTCTCTTCTTTCTGCAAGATGCCACCCTCATAGGCTACTTTCTAGTTTCCTCTCTCTCTCTCTTTCTCTCTCTCTCTCTCTCTCTCTCTCTCTCTCTCTCTCTTTCTCTCTCTCTCTCTCTCTCTCTCACACACACACACACACACACACACACACATGTGCACACTGCAGATACTCAAGTATATGTCACAGATATGAGAGCAAACATTGTTTTTTTTTTTCTCAAGTTTGGCCTACTTTACTTGATATAATAGTTTCAAAGTTGAACTATTTTTGAAATGCCATTTTTTTCTTTATGAGTCAGACAACTCTATTACCTATTTGCCCCCCTCATTTTTTATTCATTTATCTTTTGATGGACGTCAAGTTTGACTCTATCACCCATCTATTATGAATAGTGCAGAAATAAACATGGATATGCCAGGTTCTCTGTAGCATGTTAACTGCACTCATAAATGATATGTAGCTAGGTCATATGGTAGGTATGGTTTTAGTTGTATGAAAATTCCGTACTGATTTCTTTAGTGACTGCAACTAGGTTACATTCCTACTAGCAGTGTGCAAGAGTTCTTATCTCTACACCACACCATGATGATAACCATTCTGACTGGAGTGTCTCACCAGCCATTATTTAGCTCCTAAGCACTAATCAAGACAAGGAAAACATATGTTAGTAAAAAGCATGTCTATATGAGAATGATATTTTCCTATTATCTTCTATAATCCTTTCACACAAGAAAGCATACACGTTCATGTCTCCTTGAACAAAATCCAAGGCTGAAAATATTTTTCATGTTGCTAGAGGTATTGAGAACTGGAGAAGAAAGAAGACACTAGGTAATTTCACCTGAAGGATATAGAACTTCCTTGGAAGGTGTTGTCAAGGTCCTTCCTTGAGTTATAGGTGAGACAGCATGAGAACTGGAAGAGGGAATATAGCCCTGTAACACCTTACCAACAATTCCTCAGTGCCCAACTCTCTCAAAGTTGTAAGATTTTTCAAACTTCAAGTTGTAGCAGAGTCTGAAATGAACATTACTAATCTCTCTTAGTGAATACTGGCAATGTTTTGCTCCAAAAGTTTCAAAATTTTGATAACAGGATCTTGTCTCAAACTTTAATGGAGCATTACATAATAAAGAAGTATGTTGACTTGTCTACATAAAATAATATTCCCTTCATCCAGCAATTCTCCATACAGTACCATAGTTTTTAGATAAATATCTTATTTTTATTAAGGACATACTAAAGACTGTAAATAAGGTGTCGGTATAAGAAAATATAGAGTAAGTTAAAGGAATATCAAGATATTCCTTGCTTCTGGAAACACTACTGACTGGATAAACAATGCTGATGATATTCAGTGGACAGTCTTTATTGAGCACTAACTATACTTCAGGCACCTTTCTAGATGTTGGATTACAGCTGGAGATACATCACGACATTCTGTCACAGTAATGCTCTTCCCCCATACGTTCATAGTATTAACAGCCACAGTCGATCATTGTTCTATTTTGCAAGGTAGATATACACTGGAGGCATAGAGTAGTGAAGTTTATTGCTGCACTGGTGAGGTAGCAGAGACAGGAAAGTAAAGTCAGGCAGGTACATAAGAAAGAACACAATCACAGTCCCATTATTCTGTTCTTCTTGTATGTAGCAACATGCACAAAAGTCATTAACTTTCTCTGTGCGTTTAATGACAGTATCACAGTAGGTTTTTCATAAGCTGGATACCAAAAGATAACAATGGTGTATTTTAATAAAGCAGAGAATCAGGTTCCTTGTTTTAAATTAGTTCTTCTGAGTGCAGAACCTGGAAGTGTCGTGAGTGAGAGTGACCTCTGCAGTCCTGACTGCTGGTTTCCACTCCTGACTTAGCAACATTTATAGGTGAGTCATCTGTACAGACCATACCATGCTTTGACTCATTCTCACCCATCCTAGGGTAGTAATAGTATCTATTTTATAAGAACAAATAAGTAGCTACATGTTATGATGGCAGGCAACAAAAATTGAGATTAAAAATGCACAAATCCCTGCTTTTATTTCTGCAATTAAGTAGCATCTCCTGCATGCTATTTACCAGACTACAAATTATGTGATGATTTAGTTTTATTTAATATCTGTCACTTCTCTCTGACAGTTATAACACTGTGATGTTATTATATTTTGAACACTATCCCTAATCCAAACATCAAATACATACTAGGCTTGAGCAAGTATACATTGAAAGGTAGACGCATAGTGAGTTACAGAAAAGAGTAATTGCAGTGTATTCTTTAGCCTACAATTAATTACCTAATGTCTTCTTTGTCAAATTTTTATTATTTTTCTCAGTAACTTTTTAACTTCAAAAATTATTCCTTATATTTAATTTTTTTGGTTATTTTATTTGACATTTCAAGTATTATCCCCCTTCCCACTTTCCCCTCCCCCCTGCTTCTATGAGGGTGCTACCACCCCCCCCCACACACACACACACTCCCACATCACTGCCCTAGCATTCCCCTATGTTCGGGCATGGAGTCTCCACAGAACCAAGATTCTCCCCTCCCACTGATGCCAGATAAGTTAATCCTCTGCTACATATGCAGCTAGAGCCATGGGTTCCTCCATGTATGCTCCTTGGTTGGTGGTTTAGTCCCTGGGAGCTCTGGGGGACCTGGTTGGTTGATATTGTTGTTCTTCCTATGGGGTTGTAAACCCCTTAAGCTCCTTCAGTCCTTTCCCTCACAACTCCATAGGAGTACCATTCTTAGTCCAATGGCTGGTTGCTAGTATCCGCATCTGTATTGGTCAGATTCTGGCATAGCCTCTCAAAGGATAATTATACCAGACTCCTGTCAGCAAGCACTTCTTGACATCAACAATAGTGTCTGGGTTTGCTGTCTGCAGATGGTGTGGATCCCTAGGTGGGGCAGTCTCTGGATGGCCTGTCCTTCAGTCTCTGCTCCACTCTTTGTTCCTGCATCTCCTTTAGATGGGGCAATTCTGGGTTAATAGTTTTGAGATGGTTGGGTGGCCCCATTCCTCAGCCAAGGGCCATTCCTAACCTCTGGATATGGTCTCCTACAGGTTCTCTCTCCCCTTTGTTTGAGAAGTTTGGTTTGTAGATAGAGTGGTCTAGTTTTTAGTCAAGCTTCTGCATTAATTTAACAAAAAACAAGTTGTTTTCCCATGATGATGCCCAAGACTAATAGTCTTGTCTAAGCACATTGGCTAAGAATTTAATTTCACACATCACACACAATCAGCATTGAGTTATCAGAATCTTAGTTCACACCTACTTCATGGGAAACTTTAATCTTTTTAGCCCACATGCACAGTCCAGGACTCTGAAACAAAGGCCAGTCAGAGCTTAATGGAAAATAAAGGGAGAAGTGACAAAACAGAAAGTGAATAAGTGGCTTGTTCCCATTTCTGTTCTTTTTATTTTTAATTTATTTTATTTATTTATATTCAAGTCCTTGACCCCACTTCCCGATACCCCACTCCCACAGTTCCTCATCACATTCCTCCTCCCCCTTGCCTCCAAGAGGGTGTCCCCTCAACCCAGGTCTCGCCCTTCCTTTGGGCCTCCAGTCTCAAAAAGATTTAGAGCATGTCTTCCCACTGAGGTCAGACCAGGCAGTCCTCTGCTATATATGTGCTGACCTGGACACAGGGTTAAGGGCCTCGGACCAGCCTGGGTATGCTGCCTGGTTCGTAGCTCAGTCTCTGGGAACTGCCTAGGTTCTAGGTTAGTAGACACTACTAGTCTTTCTATGGAGTCACCCTCCCCTTCAGCTTCTTCAATCTTTCCCCTAATTCAACCATAGGGGTCTCAGTCTTCAGACCAATGGTTGGGTATAGGTAATCTGTTAGAGGCTGTCTGCTTCAGTCAGCTAGTGGTAAGATCTTTCAGAGGACATCCATGCCATCCTCCCCTTTCTTAATTCAGTAAGGCAAGATAATGGAGATCCACTACATTGTTAGGCCAAGATTTAGGCAGTGTTCCAGGAAGCTCCTGAGAGTGCAAACAAAGCTTCTAGCACCTTCTCCTCTTTTGATCAACAAAGAGTTTAAATGCAGACTACCAAACAACTTGAACAATCACTTGTATCTGCAGGGATACTGTGTCCTCTCCTTTTCAAAAGTCTACATTCATCAAAAGTTAAGGGCCTAAATCCTCCCTTTAAAATCCTATGTCGAGTTTCTGAGAATCAACAGGAGTGAAGAATCTTGAGTGTGCCTGTGTTGTACTTTACCACCAAGTGCTCATTCGTGCAAAACCAAAGCCGAAGATCTAGCCATGGGTCTTACTGGTATCCCTGCATTTCCCCAAACCAGCTATTCCCATTCATCACTGGCTGCTTGTTTGGATGAGACCCCATTATCTTTTGATGAATTCTTATTAATATGGACTTTATCCCTCATTTATATTCTCCTCAGGGCACTCTTTCCATGATATAAAATTGCTTAAAATTCACCACACCCTAGCACATCCAAACAATACAAAAAGAGAAACAAATGACATCAAATGTTCAATGTATAAGACAGTATCTTTAAATTTGAAAACTTCTACATTTATCATTAATTTCTTTATTCCATTCTCAGATCTCAGGATACGGCTAAGGCGTTACAAACTCTTTTGTTAATAGGTTTGGTGGGTGTTTGTTTGATTGTTTGTTTGTTCATTTGTTTTGGAGAGCATTGCATCCCTATCGCTTGCATGTTTTCCTCTCTTCATTACTCTCCCCTTTCCACTCCAAAATCTATGATTCCTTAAAACTATTACTGATTTTATATACATATACTTACACATACACACACACACACACACACACACACACACACACACACACACACTTATATATATTGTTTCTATGACCAAGAATGCACATTCTTGCATCTCAGGACAGATAGGTGGAGTTAAGTAGGTTAGAGTTAATTAGGCTGCACTTTCTAATGTTCAATATTTGTCCGCTTTAAATCAGTTTTGACTGATATAGTAGGCTCTCTTGTATGTGTTATTTCATCCTCTAGTAGTCTAATCTGTAAATGTAACTTTTATTTGCTTGATATAATTGTCATCTCAGAAGCTTACTGCCTCCATTTGTTAAACTAGGCCTAGTCCCAAAAGCTTGTAGCATTCAAGAATAGATATGGGCCTAGAATGATTTCAACCACTGATTCTTGCTGCGGAGTAATCTCTCCCTTTCTTGGTCTTTCTGAACTCTCACTGGCTGGTCCAACTCAGATGTTCTGGCTCAAACTCCTCTCCCATATGACTTATTCAATCTGGCTTTTGTCTCTCAGTGCCCGAATTGCTCTGATTGGCCTCAAAGTAAAGTTTAGTAATCTTTTCTAATCATGTGGCTCATTCTTGTTCTCTGACTTATTCTGCGTTTCCCTGTGTCTAGCTTGCTCTTTCTTCAACATGTCTCTATAATACTGACTTGGTAAAACTGCCTTCATCTCTTCTCTGTGCTACTCTACTCTCCCTCCCCACTCTACTGCTGCCCAGGAACTCTACTTTATTTCTGTGCTGTATTCTCCTTTCCTTGTTCTGTCTGCCTCTTTCTTATTTTTTCTTTTATAGAATCAAATTATTTTATGAATTTCAGATTATTACACTGTCAAAAATTCAGAACAAAATGACATGATATAAAACATAAAATCAAGGTAAACCTGAGCAAAATAAGAATCACTATCATTTACATAAAATATGATTACTAACAAAATCCTCAAAGGGTGTGTGCTGAGCAATAGCCATCGTATATTAACACGTGTAAACTAAAAGAGGATCTGAAATCCACAAAACACATCTGGGTCCTGTTCCTTCCTTACTATGTCCCTCTGGCTTATGCCTGTGGTGAGATGTGCTCTGCCCTTCCTTTTTTTTTTTTTTTTTTTACACTCCAGATTATATTCCCTTCCTGATCCACCCTCCAACTGTTCCACATTCCATACCTCTTTCCCAACCCCTGTCTCTATGAGGATGTTCCCACCCCACCCCACCCTACCAGACCTCTAAAGTCCCTGGAGCCTCCAGTCCCTTGAGGGTTAGGTGCATCTTCTTTGACTGAAAGCAGGCCTGGCAGTCCTCTGCTGTATATGTGTTGGGAGCCTCATATCAGCTGGTGTATGCTGCATGATTGGTGGTTCAGTGTCTAAGAGATCTCAGGGGTCCAGAATAATTGAAACTGCTGGTCCTTCTACAGGGTCACTCTCCTCCTCAGCTTCTTCCAACCTTTTCCTAATTCAATCACAGAGATCAACAGCTTCTGTCCATTGGTTGGGTCCAAATATCTACATCTGCCTCTTTCTTAAGTAGCTTCCGTTTCCTCTCTATTCTCAAGAATGTTGGGCATATCCAATTCTGTCAAGTCTTTCTCCAATTCACTATTTTTTCTGCTACTCAATTAGACATTCCTGTCAAATAAAGATGCTATTTCTACAGACTAACTTTACCTTTATTGTTTGAGATTTAAGGTGTGTCCTAAGGGCATGTCTGTATTCCAGCCTGTTGAAGTAATTATTTTAAAATGGCCTCTGGTCAAGCCAACTATCTAAGCTGTAGTGGCTCTGCCTAGCTAAGCCACCATGCTCTGTGGCCAGAGGACATGTGCATGCCACAGCTAGAACGGATCAGCCAGAAACACCAGCCCTGCCACCCACGAGACACCAGCGTGGGATATGGCTCTGTCAATCTTCCATGCTGTCTCCACAAGCCTGGGCATTGCCCAGACCATCCCACCATCCACGTGAGCCCAGTAGAAAAAGAAAGCTTTAATGCTTAAAGATTAATCAAATACTTTATATGTTTGGTAAAACTCAATATCAATATGTCCATACAAGAGAGTTGTTTCCCAATTAGCTAACCTAAACAAAAGTTGTTACCAATGACTGCTCTCCATACCTGTGTGGCTCTCCATCACTCCTACATCTCTGCTCTCTCTAGCTCCTTTTCTCCTTTTTCTCTTCCTATTTGTCCTCCTCCCACCTTAGCTCCTCCTACATCAGCCAGAGGGGTTAAAAGTGTGTGATAAGAGCACCACATCCTAACTAGAAGAAGGTTTAAATATCCTGTAACACTAGTCCAGATATGAGAGCATAAATGTTCAGCATCTATTGGAATTTAGGCTGAGAGCTGGCCAATCATCATCAAATTGCTTTTGGTAATATTAGGCCAAAAGATCTACCTGAGTGAAAATGCTGGTGAAATACATCGCATCTTTTAATAGAAAAACTCACAATGCTATCTTGGAAAAGCCATAGAGATAGGGAGTGACCTATAGAATGTTTATATATGATTGAATTACTTTTAAACTTCAGTATACTATATACTATGAATCACAAAGGCATACCTGAGCATTGTTATACTTCTTCCCTGGACATCTAGGCAGTACTTGGTACAAAAAGGTGATCTATTTATTGATGCTGCTGCAATTCAAACTAGTTATAGTAAATATTATTTTTTTATTTATAATTGTGAAAGTCACTAAAAACAAAGTATTTTTCAGCATGCTTATAATATGTTAACTATTTTTAAAAGACTGAATGAAGAACATTGCTATCAATGACAATAAAAGTATATTATACACAATATGACAGGGATAATATATCATGGGGTTGGTGCTGTGGTTCTGATTTTGCTTACCACTAAACAGATCTGAAGAGCTAATGAGGAATTCAAAGATATGTGGGCTTCCTTTGTTCAACCAAGACAGAAAAATCTGATCCTTCAGTTTCCTGGTGGATGTGATCTCTCTCTGGTATTCTTTTATCATTTAAAAGACTACTGAGAATGATTTGTATTTAACCTTTACAGATATAGTACTTGTTATTGCAAAAGACTTTTGGGGAAGGAAAATCCATGTGAGAGATTCAGTCTTTATGAAGATCTTTCCCAAAGTCTTCACAATTGCAAGGACAAGAACCTTTCTTTGCTGCCATAGTTACTGTTTATATTTTCGGGAAATTTCATTTTCTTTGTGTTTGATCAGATTCTGCGTTCTTGAGAGATGTCTTTCTGGTGTCTTACATCTTTACCTCTCTGAATAAATATGATCCTGAAAAGTAGGGGAAAGATCCCTAACATTTTTATGGCTCTGTTAATGCAAAGACCTGAAACTATTTCAAGTCAAATATGGCCAGCTACCATGTGGCTGAGTTAGAAGTTTATTTAGTAATCTTCTTATCAGTCAAATAACTGGAAGTCTAGATAAGTCCTGTGGATAAGAAGTGAGTATCAGCTTGATTTCAGATAATAGAAGTTAAGAAAACGTATTAGAAATAAAGGAGTTCATCAGAAGGAATAAATTTGGAAGTTTTGTTGGCATGAAGTGAATTCTCAGGACTGATGAGTTTAGCATTCATTAAATTGGCTGGAGGACTGAATGATGCACCCTGTATCTTCTTCCAGGATGAAATTATTCACCATATTATTTTCAAAGTCCTTCATGTCTAGGGGTTGATTTGGCTCTCTACAAATACAATATTGTTGTGTTTTCCTCTACGCAGGAGGCATGTCACAGAAAACTTGCCTGCAAATTGATTTTATTTTGTAAATGAAAACCTAATTGGAATACACTAGGGGGAACTTGCTAGTCAAGGAAATCCTTGTATGGTGTGAAAACTGCTTATTCTCTTGAGAATAAGTAATCCTTCATGTATCTGGTTTGTGAATTTAAATTTTTGTGCAATGAGTTTCATGTAACTGTGCCCGTCTGTGCGCTGTAGAGCACCTGGGGGAATTCATTAAAATCAGTTTAGTAATAAGCCTTTACTGAGTAACTCTCACATACCCCAACCACATGAGACTTTTGCAATCTGAAAACATTACACTTACTAGTGAAGAGATTTTTTTTATGTCCTGTTATCTAACTTTTCTGCAAAACTGATTAGTTGAGTCAAAACCCCCTGAATCTTAAATACTACTATAAGACAGTAAACTGATCAGCTAGTTTAAAACAAGTTTAATTTTTTAGAGGTCACGTAATTTTAATAAAAATACTCTAAAAATCAACATGCAACTAAACAAATATTGACACACTTAATTGAATTATATGGTTCAGCATTTTTAATTACTTTTATATTTTACAACCCAGTCATTGTTCCACTCCTGGTCTGTCCTCCCATAATTTTCTAATCCCATTCCTCCTCCTCCCACTCCAAAAGGAAGTTCTACCTCTGCCAGGCCTCTCTACTCCCTGGGGAAAACTAATCTGCTTTATCAGCATTTCCTATATTCAGCCCAATGTGGAAGGCAATTCTCCATAAAGAATGAGCTTTGGCTTTGAATACAAGTAACAAATATTTCAACTTCCTAGAGCCCCTGTTAGCTCTTCTGTGCTAAAGTCACACTTAACATTACATATGTATATTAATCATATTTAGACCAGTGACATGAATTCTACATATATATTGAGGTGTTGACCTAAAACAATACTTTTGAATATATATATGTATACGTTATGTGTTATGTGTTATGTGTTATATGTTATACATATTACATATTACATACTACATACTATGTACTATATACTATATATTAATTATATATACACACACACGAAAATTGCTGAGTCCATTTTTATAATTGGTTTATATATGGTTTCAACGTTAAGCCCCAGGAGTGAAGCTTTTTTTCATTTATTTTAAGTTTATGTATTTATTTTCTTTTTTTAAGTCTAATAATTCATTAGCACATAGAACCCTCCAGAAAAATATTGCTTTGTGGTCTGTTGGGAGGGAGCAAAAGTAGTGTGTGCACTTGGTCTGTATCTTCACTGTGCACTTGTAAATTCCAGCCCAGGTATGTAGCCTTCATTTCAATAGCTACAGAATACGGTTTGCATTAGATGGGTGGGGCAGCCCTGCTATTCATTTTGGACACTGAAGATCGAGTCATTCCATGGCTTTCAGTTTAATAAATCTCAAGAAGGTGATGATCTCTCAGCTGTCTAAATGTACCCTCAACCCACAGTAGCAGTGCCTAAGGAAACTTTGGTCCCCATTTCCCTGGTCAGTGTTGGAGAAAGGGCATTCATTTTCTTATTTATCTGTTTTTGGTTTTTGGGATAGGATCTTTGTATTTAATGCCGGCTGTCCTGGAACTTGGTATGCAGCCCAAACTGGTATTAACTAACACAGCTCTACCTTGTCAGCCTAGTGGCTATTTCCTTAAAGAGATTATGGTATTACTATATGACTCTTCCTGCTTATCGTTAGGTATCTGTGATACCATACATAGCAATCATACTCACAATTATGGTAGACTGTGGTCTCATATTCTTTCTTTCTTTCTTTCTTTCTTTCTTTCTTTCTTTCTTTCAACAGTATTTTTTATTTTATTGTAAATGGATTTTTCTCACATAATATATTCTGATAAGTTTCTCTTCCCTCTACTACTCACAGTCCTTCCCCATCTCCCTTCAGATCTACAACCTTTCTTTGTTCATTAGAAATAATATAATATAATATAATATAATATAATATAATATAATATAATATAATA
>NW_021604648.1:6212521-6255435 GCF_004785775.1 Grammomys surdaster | reverse complement strand
TATAATATAATATAATATAATATAATATAATATAATATAATATAATAAATATAATAATATAATATGATAAAACAAAAAACTAACACAGCAGAATTGGACAAAAAAAGCATAGAAATGAAAGAGCCCAAGAGAAGGCACAATAATCAGACTTAATTGTTCACACATTCAGGAATCCCATAAAATCTCTAAACTAAGACATGAAGGAATCCTAGGGTAAAAATGAAAAAGAAAATAATCAAAAATATGAAACAAATAGAAATAAGATAAATTTTAAAATGAAATGCCCTAAGAAGACATTATGACACAGGAAATCTCCAAAGATGTCATTGAATTAGGTTCTTCTAAGTTCATATGAGCTTTGATCATGTTAATTTAGAGAGAGTCTTGCTTTCTTCATGCCCTCTATTGTTTCTGAATATTATATGTTCCAAGATATCTCTCTCTCTCTCTCTCTCTCTCTCTCTCTCTCTCTCTCTCTCTCTCTCTCTACCCATCTCTCTCTCTCTCTCTCTCATGTGTGTGCATGTGTGTGCATGCGTCTGTGCATGTGTGTGTGTGTGTGTGTGTGTGTGTGTGATATGTGGCTTGGGTTTCTGTATTTCTTTACATCTTCTGCAGAAAGAAGCATCTCTGATGAAGGTTGAACAAAGCACTGATTGATGAATATAGCAGAATGCCATTATGATTAATTTTATTGGTAATTTTATTTAACAATAACTTTGCATTGTCATAGTTTTCTCGGCTATCTAGTCTCAGGTTCTTGGTCATCTTAGTAGTTTCATGTATGGGTTCCATCTCATGGAGTGAGCCTTAGATTAAATCAGATATTGATTACTCCAGCAATGTTTATGCTACCATTGCCTTAGCATAGCTTGCAGAATGAATACCATTCTGAAAAGTGTTGTGACAAGGTTTTTGTTTATATTTTTCTTTTGACAGTGTTCTGTGTAACTTCCTGTATCAAAGATACCAGAACGCAAGAAAGATAACATAGAGGTGTAGGCTCTATGTAGACACTCTCTTGATGTCTCTATTTTCAATAATTTGTGTAGGTGATAACTTCAACAAACAGGACTTACTATCAGTTTGTAGAAAACATCCTATAGTTTTGTCAAAGATTTGGGTTGTCAAAGAGTACACATGGAGGGACCCATGGCTGCAGTTGCATATGTAGCAGTGGATGGCCTTAACTGGTATCAATGGGAGGAGAAGCCCTTGGTCCTGTGGAGGATCAATGCTCCAGCACAGGGGAATGCTAGGGTGGTGAGACAGGAGTGGGTGGGTGGGTAGGGAAGCACTCTCATAGAAGCAGGGGGAGGGGATAGGGAGCTTGCTGATAGGAAACCAGAAAGGGGATAACATTTGAAATATAAATAAATAAATAACCAAAAAAAAAAAGTCTGGGTTGTTTAGAGTTCTTTTATCTTACCCACGACAGTCACCAGCCTTCCGAGTAACACATAATATAACAAATTAGAGAAATCTTCACTTTACCATTCAACATGGCTGCATACTCCCAGGGAGTCAGCAGATACTGAAGCAAGCATTTTTTCTGAACGGTACATTATACATCGCAGTTGTAAAATCAATACACCACTTACTGAAAAAGCCACTTCTGTATTTTGTGTTGTATTACAAACAATTTTATCCAAGGTGAGTGGACATGACCCTTTCATTTGTAAAACTTGTAAATTAAGAATATTTCTGATTTGTTCTATGGAGTTAAAAATATTTAATAAGCAAGGCAAGCTTGTGATATACTTTTTAAAATTATCTTCACAGAGAACCTTTGCTGGGATTCCAGGGCACTTCATTCACCTGTTCTTGCTATAAAGTTGCATGTGTGCTATATTGTTTAAATACTGTGAAAATGTATGGGAAGCTAATATTTTTGAAATCGTTTTAAAAAAATTTAAATTTCACTGTATTCTCAGGTAGGTTGAAGTGCTACTCATTAATTAAAAATTAAAAAAAAAATGTAGTCTTCCCCAGGAGAAAGCACACCAGTTGTTTGTCCAATGCCAACTTGCTCACTTTGAAAACACACAAACATTAAATATTATAGGGACTAGCTGGATATATTTAAGAATATATATATACAAATACATACAACATACACACACATGCATACACAAATGAACGTAAATGCACACACACTCCCTCAAACATTAACTCTTAGTGAAAGAAAAGGTCTTATGTCTAAACCAAATGCTCTAATAGATGAAACTATATTTATTAGATATTAATAAATAGAAATTATTTTCTGCATTAAATAGCCTAAAACAAATCACTGAAATATCTAAGATCATGGTATATCTAAATTTTTATTATGCTAGAAGACATTGAAGTACATATCATTGTTCCTTCTAGCCTTTGTCTAGTAGGATTCTTTATATGCATTCCCTGAAATTTGAAACCAGGATAATTTTCATCTTTAAAAGTACTTTATGTGTGTAGAAGGCATTTTTAATTTATCTATTGTAGCACCTTTGAAAGCAGAATATTAATGATATGATTGAATTATATTTCTGAAACATCTCTTTACATTTTACATTCACTCAGCACAATTTTATCTGTTCTTGTAGAACTTCATATGAATGTGCAATACTAAATAAATTTGTCTCCACTATTCTATGTATATTTTGGTTTATGAGATTAATATAAAATAGGCATCTATGTAGTTTGATTTTTATTAATCCTGTATGAGCTACTAAGACATCAATGAACTATATATAACCATAACCAATTTTGAATAATGGATAACCAAATTGCTTACCCTTACACTTGTTAATAACAATGATATTGTGTAGACATATTTACATGTAACTTTCGGTTTACACCAGCACTATACAGACCCAAATATAATTTTCTATAGGTCAAATAACATATAGTAGAGTATGTGTACTTTCAAATTTACAAAATACAAGGAAATTATTTTCTAGAATAGCTGCATTAATTATACTTCGGTCAGTAACCTCCCATTCACTGGCACTTCTCTGAACTTGTTCATGTTGAGTATGGCCAGACGCCATGAATAATCACCAACTTGGTGAGAACAAAGTGGTATCTGTGAGTGGATCAAATTTTAACTTCCATGTTAGTAATTCAAATCAATACAACTTATATGTGGAGTGAAAGCTTTTGTATCATCCTCTGTAAAACAGCTCTGAAAAACATGCTTGTATCTCGAGGATTTTCTGTATCTGTTATTATCTTTACATGATGTTGCTAGTAATCCTTTCAATGTTAAGGTTATGACTCTCTTATCAGTAAACACACTCAAGTTATCTCCTTCCTTGAGGCTTTCACTTTTACTTCCCTAGTGGAAACTGTATTAATTCTTATTTTCAGCATAAATTAAGTTAGATTCATGCATTTTTCTAATTTTTTTCATGTGTCTCACATTAGTAAATATTTTTAAATTCCTGGGAGAAGAAGGTGTTTTGACTACTTTTATTTTAAAAAGTTAAACTTTTAATTTTCACTTTATGATAGTAAAAATATCTAGAAGTACTGATGTTTTACATTTCCAATGGGAACTTTATAGATTACCAGGTCTACTTTTTTGTTTTTTATATCCAAAAGATCTTTTCAGTTTGTTGCATATTAGCAGTGCTTCCTTTTAACTTGACTACCTTTACTACACAGAACATTCCTTCTACCCACGTGTGTGTGTGTCTGTGTGTCTGTGTGTCTGTGTGTGTGTGTGTGTGTGCACGCGCATAGGTCTATTTTCTAAATTCTACATTTTTCTTATTGTTTATCTATGTCAAATTAATGTCTATAACAGTCTTTGTGTGAATTATTATGTTTTAACAAACAAAGAGGAATTAGATCTCTATACTTTTTTGCTTCAGAAGTGTCCAGATCATCCTAGGACCTCTTTTCATATATAACATTGTTTTAAAATTTTGTCAATGACTATATAAAAGCCCATTTAAATTATTACTAGATGTTGATTGAGCCATTGATACGATGGTAGAATACTATTTCATAAAACTGCTGAATCATTTTGAATGTATGGCATGAATTTCTAATTATTTAGACACATTTTGAACTCTGCTTTTATTTTTATATGTGCAGTAAAATAAAATTGATAAACAATATACTATGCATGCAAGTTTAATAGAATGTGATTATATATATATATATGTGTGTATATATATACACACACACACATATATATATATACGCACACACACACACACACACACACACACACACACACACACACACACATCATTACCACAGTAAAAACAAAGACCTGATTCTTTCCCATGTTTCATGGTGTCTTTTCTATGCTTATAGCCTGTTTTTAATGGAATTTATAATTTTCTCCCTATATGTCATTCTTTTATGAAATATTTTGTCATTTTCCTTTTTCTTTATATGATACTTTTCTGTTTGTTTTTTGACAGTCTCATAAATGTATAATGCATACTCTGATAGTAATAAACTCCCTTCTAATGTCCATTCCCCACAGTCCTTCCCTCTTCCTTGCAAGTTTCCACATATCCACCACTTTTTTTGTTATGTCTGGTTTGTTTGTTTGTTTGTTTGTTTTGAAACTCATTCAGTTTCACCAAGATTATTTATGTTGCCATGGGTTTGAAACTATTTATTGGTACCTGATATGATCTTCTTTAGTAGGTACTCAACTGAAAGCAATGACTGCCCATCTCCCAGGATGCACCAGTAGTCAATAGTTCAGTGGGGTCTTGAGTAGAACCCATAAAATTTTCTCCAGCCCATGATTTGCTAAAGATAGACTCTCCAAATGACGAATTGAGTAAGAGTCTTTTTAAACCTAAATCTAAAATTTCAATTTAGAAATAATATGTTGTGTTTCTATTTAAAATTAATGTATGTCATAATAAAAAAAACTCAAAAAAAACCCAAAATAATGTTAGATATATTGATTCTATCCATGATCCTCATTAACTGTACATTTTAATTTTTCCTCTGTTCTTGTTTCTTTTTCTTATTTCTGGTATTATCATTTCATATATTTCTAATTGAGTCATTCAAATTTGTATTTACTAAAATAGTGTTGATTTGCCTAAAGATAACTTTTCTTTGTACCTGCCTTAAGGATACCATTAATTGTTGTTCTTCCCCACTTTAATCTTTACTTTTCTACCATATTATTACACTGCTCTACTCTTCAGATTCACCCCTGTATCTGTGAAAAAGGCAACTCCTACTTGTACATGTTTTATTTACATAACATGGCTTCTACCATTTTGTTTTCAGCTGATCTTTTCTTAGTGCTTCATGATTAATTCTGATATGTTCACATTTAGACTTTACTCTTTTGATATTAATATAATTATATTTCTCCCTCCCCCTTTCCTTCCTCCAAGCCCCAACCCTATGTACCCCTCTCTGCTTGCCTTCAAATTCAAGGCTCATTTTTTTCCTTGTTATTGCATGCATATATGCATTTGTAGATACATTTATATTCTTTATTTAGTTAAAAAAAGAAGAGTATTTCCTGGTTCAATATACTAGAGATTACATCATTTGATGTTGGAAGCTCTGTCCTCTGTCTCTTTCACCAGACAGTGTCTAGATGGGTATGGAGTCACAGACCTGGGAAGTATTTGGTGAGCATGTAGTGAGGTTAAGTTGAAGGGCATCAGATACAGTAGAAAGAACAGGACACCAGGAATCAGACTAGCCTTCAGATCTGATATCTCCATATTTATATTCTTAAGTATACATTTTTGAAACAAAATAATACTTGTATATGTATTTTCAGGGATGAACATTGACATTGGACATCCAATTTGGTGTGCTCTTCCCTAGAGAAGACCATTTCTCTCAGTGCCAGGTTATTGACTTTTCTATTGTAGAGTTGAGACCCCTTGGGCTTTGCCCAATCCAGTTATGCATGTTCCTTGTTTCACCTTTGTTCATGTCACATTAAGGCATTCATGTTAGTGTTATGGTCATAGTTTCTGTTGTTATTATGAGGCCCAAACTCACAGTAAACTCTCTGCTGCCGTAACTCTTACAATCTTTCTGCTTAACTTTCACAGAGTTCCCTGAGCCTTAGGTGCAGCTATGTTTTGTACATGTATCCATTTGAATTACTGATTGGAGTAGTCTGTTGATAATAATTTGTGTCAGTCAAGAATCTCTAGAGGAAAGAGTCAGGAAAAGTTTATCAATACATTCTACATTGCAGTTAGATGGGTATAAGTAGTTTGTATCAGATATTACCAGACAAGTTATGTATACATAGCACTCCTCTACCATGCAGACAAAATAGGTAGACTTTAAAGATTTATGTTATAATGAAATTGGGGTGTTTGAGAATCTAAGGATGTTTAATGGGATTTCTTATGAATGTATACTATGTGCAGCAAATTTTTTTCCTAATGTAATGTTTCTTATATCTGAAGTTCTTAGGGTCTAAGTATATTTTTGAGAATTTTACTTACAAAGACTCTTCATTGTCTATGCATTTGGTAATTTATTATTTTCAGCTCATCTTTAACTATACCTTTCATAAGATATCCTGAGGATACTTAATAAGATTTATTTCTTTCAAAGAGACTCTACATTTTTCTTTGTACAGTCCATCAATTAAAACACAGTAGTAGATAAATATTAGGCTTTACAAGCATTTTTTAACAAGGCTTTACAGCTTCCTTATACAAATAAAATATCTAAGGTATAAATATTCCAATAATTGATTGCCATTTTATTATTAAAATATTACTCTCAAATGTGGAAAATGATATTGTATACAACAGAAAAATGTAATTGCTATTTCATAATTAAAATAAATAATGAAATTTGTTCTAAGAGAAAGGGCCTTCATTTCCTTGCTTGACCTTTCCTAGATCATAAAACTAACATAAATCTTATCCCAAGATCCATAGAATGTTATGCTGATTGATAGCTAATGCATAGTAAAATATATATCTATACAATATTATAGAAATTATTGTTTTCTATATAGCTTAGTAAGATTACAGACAGTTTTGGCATTTTCTTATGAACAATATATTTTTCCTGAACATATTATTTTGTAAAATGTGTCACATTTATGAATATCTGATTTAGATGAAATTAGTGATGGCATTAAAATCATGTTCCTTTTTCCAGAGCAATCTATAAAGGGAAAAGGCCCCAAATTTAATTCCTGCATATGAGGTATCTATATATTCCATTTGTAATTAACAACATTAGGCTGTAACTCCATTTTTTTCCAAATTATATTTCTAGACACAAGATATTTTTTCTTTTTTTTGTCACTTAAGAATATTGTCAAGAGTCTAGTTGTTACAGTTATGTTTCATCTAGATTCTCTAAAGCCAAATAACCTTTTAGAAGTATTATTCTCAATACTGCAATTAATATAAATTTGATAATTATAATTAACAATGCTTTATACATTATGCAAGACATTTAATAGTTTCAAGTAAATATTCAATTTACCAAAAGATTGCCAATTTGTTATATGGCATAGGTATAAGAAAATTGTTTGTTTGTTTGTTTGTTGATGTACTAAATGTGACATTATCATTCAGCCTGAGATGTCTTGATTAAAGTTATTTTATTTTGATACTATTTGATATATGGATGTTTGCATGTGTATATGTTAGTGTACATATGTATGTTATTAATCAACTTCATACAACACTCCACAAGATCCAAATGATTTCATTTAATAATTTCCAAGAATATTTCTGAATGTGACAATATTTTCTACATAACAGAAAATGGAGGAAAATGTCAGAAACTGCACAGTGTCAATCTCAGTGGATACAGGTGAGAATTCAGAGAGGTTCCTCTGACTGAAGAGGAACAATTCCATTTTAATACTTGGAAACAAGTATTAGGTAGTCGTTAGCTTGGGAAAAGTTCTCCAATTTATAGATCACAGTTCACAGCATGTATCTCAGGGATATTCATTCCTCATTCCAGAAACTGATTTTTTTTTCAGTAAATTCATCTCAATTTCTTCTCAACACATAGGCCCTCTCCCAAATAATGCCACAAGCCCCATGATAGTCTCTAGAGACACTACATTGCCTTGGGATTCGTAGAAGGCCATAAACTATCTCCTGCTTGTTAAAATATACTCATTCTAAACACAGAGGGTAGATATTTTATGAGTTCATTACTCAGGAGGCCCCAGCTATGACCTGCATTATTATGTCAGACATAGGAAGGCCAAATTCTATGTCAAATCACCTCCTCCATCCACACAGAAAAAAAATATGTCTTAATTTTATTTCCAACTCTACCCTTGGGTTTTACTGTGGACCTATAATATAAGGAACAATGACAAAGGAAAGACCTTCGCCTTTCTTATAAAACTGTCATTCAGAGCATTGATATTCACAGTAGCCATCTCAGTGCTCTTGTTACTCCTTATTCTCTAAGCTGTAAGCCAGCAAAGATTTCTTTCTCAGTTAAAGAATCTCCTTTTCCTGATCATACAGTTAAAACAATATGTTGTTGAAAAAATAAACTAATACATATTGCTTTGGTACTTAGTAGATGCTGTGGCTTATTGTTGTTGTTTATTTGTTTGTTTGGTTGGTTGGTTTGGTTTTTGAGACAGGTTTTTACTCTGTTGCATTAGGTGTCCTGGAATGAAATGTGTACAGTGGGCTGGCCTCAAACTCAGAGATCTTCCTGCCTCTGCCACCCAAGAGCTAGAATTAAAGGTGTGTACTACCACCACCAGCTAGGATACTGTGTTCTTTTTTTTCTTTATCATTCTTTCAAATATCACATCTGAACTGCAGTTTCCCCTCCCTCCTCTCCTCTTATTACCTCCTCTCTTTCCCAGATCTGTTGCTCTTCAGAAAAGAGCAGACTTCCCATGGATATCAACCAAGCATGGCATAACAATTTACAGTTAGACTAGGCACAATCCCTCATATCAAGGCTGGACAAAGAAAGAGTGGAAGGAGAAAAATAGTCCCAAATGCAAAGAATGGTCATAGGCAGGCTCTGTTCCAATTGTTAGGAGTCTCACGAGAACACCAAGCTACAAACCATAACATACATGTAGACAACCTAGCTCAGATACAAACAGGCTCTGTATCTCTTCTGTCTTTTTGAGCCCCTATAAGCTCTGGTTAGTTGATTCTGGAGGTTGTTTTCTTGTGGTGCTCTTGACACCTCAGACTCCTAAAATCCCTCCTCCCCCCCACCACTGGATTCTGTGAGCTCTGCCTAATGTTTGGCTGTGTATCTCTGCGTTTACTCATATTATTTGCTGAATGAAGCGTCTCTGATGATGATCATGCTAAGCTCCAGTGTATGTATATAGCAGAATATCATTAGAAATTTTAACTTTTTGCTATGTTTAGTTTTGTTTTGTTGGTTTTGTTTATTTGTTGGCTAGTCATATTTGTTTCTATCCTATATCTCTGGGCTATCCAGCCTCTGGTTTCTGATCTTCCAGGCAATGTCAAGCCTGGGCTCTCTCTCATGGTGTGGGTCTCAAATTGGACCAGTCATTGGTTGACCACTCCCACAAGTTCTGCACCACCTTTACCTCAGCACATCTTGCATGCAGAACAAATAGTAGGGCAAAAGTTTTGTGACTGGGTTGATGTCCAATATCCTCTACTAGAAGCCTTGCCTGGTTACATAGGATGGCTCGTTCAGGCTCTATATCCCTTATTCTAAGAATCTTTCCTAGATAATGCAATTGTAAAATGAATACAATACCCCTAAAGAGAAACACAGCTACCAAACAAGGATAGGCTGTCATCCAGCACTGCTAGCCGTAGAAAAGAACAAAATCCAAATATTGATGTTTGGTTTTATCAAATCTGTGTCATTCTTTATGACCATAAACCCAAAAATCCCAGTTCAAGCTATCTTAAACCAGAAGGATCAGCATATGCTCACATCTCAGTTCTTAGAACCTTCACATAGTTTTCTCTGCTTAAGCCTCAGATTTTTCTCTACTACAGGCAGTGAGCTCTGGATTCTAGGTTCATTCTGCAGCCAACATTCTCCTGTACTACCCATGAGGATCTATAATAATTAATTGCTTTAGATTCCTGATTTGTATGAAGGACTGTGTCAGCTTCCTTACACAAATTCCCTGTAAACTTTTCAGGGAAATAAAGTCTTTTCAATATTACTATTTTATAGAAGACTTTATGAGGTTCAGCCACAAATATAGCTAGTTGGGAGCCTAAGATAAAACTCAAAATCAAAGCTAACTGGTTTCTACAAGGTCACTATTTATTACTCTTGGTCTTTTTTCATCTGCTAAAAAACAAATATTAGCCAATATTTGTTATAGTTTTAGATGTTGAACTTCTCTTTTGCCAAATGTTTGTTATAATCCCACCACACCAAAATTTACATTTGGACCATCACAGGTTTTATTTGTTTAGAAAATATCTATTTTTTTTTACTGCATATCTATGGTCAGACTCACAGTGTAGGACAGATGCAATGGCATGGATAAAGGTAGAGCATGAACTTGCAACAGCATGTGAATTACTATCAGCAACTCCTTCTATTCTTTAGATTAAAATGTTGTTAGCCTCTTTTTCTTATGCTTTTACAATAAATCATCTACAATGAGTCACCTCAAATCTCTTCTGGATATAAATAAGAATTAATTGTGAAAGTATCTAAATTGTATGCTTATAAAATGAGTCATTTGATTTGGAAACAGGTTTAATTGGAGGGATTTAGGACATAGTGGGAGCCCTCTGAAGCTTCCTTGGGAATTAGAGGGCTCCATCTGTGAGTAATTGCTGGAAACAAGTTTAAAAGGTTTCAAGAGGAAGTTGAATCCCAACATATACTGAAAGGTAGGTGATAAAATGTTCGAGTATGAGCTGACTTGGTCATTGCACTCTGGACAGAAAGGTCTTATTGCACAGGCAATACAAATTCAACCTAAAAGCACACATAAGGTTTCAAGAACATGGGGTACAGCCAAGGTCACAATCATTTAGCAGGAGCTCAGGCCTCTGTAGACATGTTAAGCAAAAGGATTCGTCTCCAAAGGATTTAATTTTCCTTCAAAAGCAAGATTAAACCAAAGATGATAAATGGCTACCTGGGTCTGCTCTGCCAGATTGTTTCTTCTAACTAGCAACATGACTGACAGTTACTTTCCCATGTACTGAAGGACTCAATAGTAAAATGAAGCTCATGCAGGCATCAAGAAAAGAGGGTGCTTGATCAATAAATTGGTAAGAATTATTATTTCCTATGTGAAATTTAGAAATTACTTTTTAAAAAGACACTGTTGCCTGATATTTCATGTCTGTTTATAAAATTGGCCCATGAGATAAAATATATGGTACATCCTTTTATTAAATGGAATCTGATACGTAAAACAAATTATAAACCATAAAAGGAAAAGCAATGATTTCACAAATATGCAGCAAGAAATTAATTTTTAAATTGTTCTGTATTGTTGAGGCTTTTACTGTAAGTGGCATAATAAACTGTGGATGGATTCAGTTAGTTTTCGGATTTTCTAAAATGTTTTAATGGGGACAGAGCAACAACAAAACAGGTCTTGTGGAGTAGAAACCTTCATTTTCAGGGATTTTAGAACAAGAACCTAAATTTGCACAGGCAAGTGACACAATAAAGTGCTTTGGGACTGAAAAGTTCTCCTGTGGTTCCTGGTTTAATCTCCTTAGGACTCTGGTTATGAAGGCGGAATAGTCACGGTATTGGAAATGGAGATAAGATTTGCTGTCATTTTTCTCAATTTCAAACTTGACCTTTACACCCACTATTTCTGACTTTGGAAAAATAAAGATTTTTTTCCTATTCTTCTGTGAATAAGATCAGGCTAAGAATATGTATCTCCAATGAATTGAGATGGAATAAAATTAGGGTGGGGGCACCTCAATGTTGTTAAATAATGAAAGCATATTTTAAATATTACCTTCATTATCATTTTAATAACAAAAATATAAAAGAAAATCAGCTTTAAGTTAGTCTAAGTCACAATTATCTATTTATTTATATTTTCATATTTATATTATTTATTTATTTATTGCCTTTAAATTTTCCTAACATGGAAGACTTGTGTGTCCTCAGTGAAGTAATCATCAAGTCTCATCCTGTAACAGATAGCCTAACCTAAATATTCTTCAAGGTTGAGACAAGTTAGCAACATTTAGGAACACAAGAGAAGTGATGAAGCAATTATAGAAAAACCATGAAAGGTGACCGTCACACTAGGATGTCTATGACTGGCCTTGGATGTCAGCCAGACTGGACAGAAGCAATCTCAGAGAACACATTGTTGATTCTAGTTGCTTCTAAGGAAATGGAACATCCTTTTTCTGTCATTAAAGAAAAAAAAGGTTCGAGGTGTTTTAAGGATGACAGACCAGCCTTGGCAGTGCAGAGGAGGCTGGTTTTGGAGGAGATTGGCATATGAATTGAATATGAGTAGGCAAGCTCATCCTTCTGTGTGGAATTCCACCATCTAATTAACTGGATGGAGCAAAAGTGTTTAGTCATATGTGTCAATGAAGCTTTTCTAGACATAGAGGCTAATTTACAGAGATCTCTCAGCCAGTATAGTCTCAATTAAAAAAATGGCTATTGAGTTCTCAACAAGGACAAGATACAGGTAGACACCTTAAACCAAAGCCACCTAGACTATATTCAATGTTTATAATCTAATAATCTAATTTGAGCATAAGAATGTTCCTCTAGAGTGTGAAGTACACCATGAAAGAATCATGCCATACTGAGGCTCAAGACTGCCTCACTGATGGAAATGGATAATCAAGTGAGGCATCTCTAAAGAGGGAACCCCCAAACCAGAGGGGTGAAAAATGATAGAATGGACCTGGGTAAAGAACATCTTGGGACTAAGAAGTTCATAGCTAAGACTAGAAAACACACAAGATTCCTGGGGCTAGAATGTCTAGAAGAAATGTGGCAAGTGTGTTGACTGTCAGGAAATCCAACTGGGCACAGCATGAGGAGCCATGGTATATTTTAGGGAATGTCCCATTCTAAAGGTAGGCAAAGTCCCAGGCATGCATTGCAGAGCTGCAGCTAGGAATTTGAACTAGATGAAAACTTGTAGAAGCATATCAAGCAAAGAGTTTATGTGGGCTCATGTTCACATTTACAAACCTGTCCTTTATTTCTAGAGAAAAAAAAAAAACGGTTGGAAAGGAATACAAAGTGTAAAGCAATTGGGAAGCCATTTAAATGGCAGTGACAGACTAGATGAGCAGCAGTGAAGTTACCCACATCTATATCAGTAACTAGGTGGAGCCACTGGATAAATATTATTCAAAAACAGAGAAACAGAAAGTGTAGGATGGGATATTTTAATATTGACAAAATACATATTAACATATGCCACAGCCTCAGGTTTAGAGTTACATATTCAAAGAATGCAAAGCATTGTCTTCACATATTTTGGACTGATGGTTTGTGCTCTTTAGGAATGTGCATTATTACTGTTGTATCAGTTCTGGTTACCAACACAGAACTTTCTGAACTACTGAATATCAATTAGAGCTCTGCAAAAAGGTGAAATCCTTAAAAAAGGACATCAGAAGTCTGAAGGCAAAATCCTGAAAGCATTTAACTTTCAGAATCAGGATTGACATATTCTGTTTCCTCTTTAGACTTACAAAGGATCCTTACAGAGTTTAAAATATTATTTTTATTATTACTATGGAGGATCTCATACATATGTATAGTTATAATTTGAACAAATATATATATATATATATATATATATATATATATATATATATATATATATTTTCCTCCCTCTCCAATGTTTCCCTATCCTCCACTACCTTTCCCTCCCACCTTCATTTGATTCCCACCATAGCCACTTCCTAGCTCCAATCCACCGAGAACCTTTAGTGTTCCCGATATGTGCATGAATGAAGGACTATCTATTGACACACCCCAGAATAAAACTTACTCTTACTCTCACAGCAACCATTAACTGCCCAAAGCTTCTCAGCTGTGGATGAGGGTTCATGACTCTCCCTCATTTTCCATGCTGGTATTTTTAGGGTCTAAGTCTTATGCAGGTCTTGTGAATGCAGTCTTAGCTGCCATGTATTCATATATCTAATGGCCTTCTCAGGTCCAGAAAATGTTTTCACTAAAGACACTTCTTACTTCTTGCATTTCAATCCTGTTGCCCCTGTTCTATAATCATCTCTGAGCCTGATGAGAAAGTATGATATTGATGCTTCATTTAGAGGTGCGAATTTTATTTTCTACCTATTGACCCATTATAGATAGTTTATTAATGACAACCTGCTGCAAAATGAAGTTTCTCTGATGCGGGTTAAGAGATATCATAACCATGGGTATAAGGATAAGAATTTACAAGGTAGTTTAATATCATGTTTGTTTAACATAACAGTATTAGGTACAAGGCATGAGTTACATCTTGTGTAGAAGGCTTTAATTCACATTATAAAGTGGTTGGTTACTTCCATAGCATATGTAAACCTTTGCCTTATTTCATTGTTTATCTTAAAATCAGATGTGTTTTTAAAAACCTCCATTTAAACATACTTTTTCACATAAACTCATTATTATGCTGCCAGTATGACAGACATCCCACGCTTGCTGACTCATGTACCTTTGCTAGTTCACACTTTTCTTAAAAAGTATAGCCTTGTACACATCACATTTTATTTAAATTAATTCCACACATATCTGTCTAAAAGAGTGTGTTATCCTCACGATCATAAATTACACTTACTCGTCTTTAGTCTAGTTCTTTGATAATATTTGGAACGAATCACATGCTTTATAATTCAGAAATGATAGCTAATCTTGTCCATTTGATTAGATTGAGAGACACTTAAGAGATTCCTCAAGGACACTTCTGAGTGTGTCTGTAAGGGTGATTTCAGAAAAAATTAGACCATAAAGGCTCTGAACTAATAATGGATTTTATCCTTTGTTGGATTAAAATTGTGAATAGACGCTTAGAGATCACCTAATTGTAGAAAGAGGAGGTGCTCTCTTAAATGTTGACTTTGCTCAGGGCACTCTCACAGTGGTATCCTTCCAGTCTTTGGCCACCATGAGGAGAGAGGCTCTGCTCCAACCTTGCCTTTGTCACTATGTTGCTCACTGTCACTATAAAACCAGGACCAAAACACTCAAGAGACTGTGGATCAAATCCTCTAAAACTGCGCAGAAATAAATCTGTGCTCTTTTTTTAATAGTCTTATTGAGGTATCA
The DNA here is from genome assembly GCF_004785775.1 of Grammomys surdaster. Lineage (NCBI taxonomy): Eukaryota > Metazoa > Chordata > Mammalia > Rodentia > Muridae > Grammomys > Grammomys surdaster. The sequence goes on along the minus strand of NW_021604648.1, from coordinate 6,240,222 downwards.
GTGAAAAGAGCAAAATTTGACTTTCATATATTTTAATTGAAACCACATGAGGAGTAGACTCAATGCTGATGAGGTCCTAATGTAGCTCTATATATGGGTGAATTTTTGCTTTCCAGATTCATTGGATCTGAGGATTTAAGATGGGTTATCATCCATCTCATTATGATTGGATGATAATCTGTGCATACAACTTGAAGTATTATAAGGAATAAAAGAGACTACAGTAGAAAAAATAGATTTATTCATTTATTTTTACTTTCTTATAGGTTTGTAACTCAGATATGGCTAACTAATGGTTAACTAATCTCCTTTATCTTAGAATCTGAGAAAAATAGGGATACACTTTTAATCAACATCAGTTTTCATAATAAAAGCATTGGCAGTCTAGTGTGCTATATTCAGAACTTAGAGAAGAGATGAAGAATATTACAAACAAGTACACCACTGTCCTAACCCAACCTTGCCACACGATTTCCATGTGAGCTTAAACAAAATACTAACCCTCTTCCTGTTCATCTGTTTCTATTGTGCAACATACACAGTGTTATACCTGTAGACTCATTGTACAGAGAAAGTGATGTGTTTATATTCACACCACCCAGCAATCCCTCATGAAACTTCCCTTGTTATTATTGCCTCTGAAAGTTTTTAATTCATAAGGGACACAAAGTTTCTGAAGTGTCTGTAGTTCTTTGTGGTGATAATTAGGCAATCTTTATAATTGATCAACCACACCCACCAAGCTACTTTTAGTTTAAAATTTTAATGTGGGGATAATTGTAGGTTCACATACAGTTGTGATTAATCATATGCCAATATAATCACTACTACTTATACATTTCCCTCAAGGGAGTCATCTTGTAAAACTAGAGTCTATTCCAATGGAAGCATTTTCTTCTGACCGTAGTTGAGAATCAGTCCCATCATCAGAGAACCCTCATGCTGACACTTTAGCCTCCCACACACCAAGAACAGTCAGCCACCACCTTTCCTCTATTTCTGTAAGCCTGTGGTTTCATTCTCGCTATGTAAAGGGAAGCATGTATGTAAAATATCCTGAAGATTGGTGCAAGTCATAGTATGTATCAATAGTTTATTTTATGGTGTATCCATGAGAAATATAATTATACCTTTGCTCTACCATGGTTAACACATTCACCTCTGAGGCTGGAGTGCAGTTCACTAATAATGTGCTTGATTGTCATTCTTGAGGTTGTGGATTCTGTCTTTAGCACTACTTGTACATGTGGATATTGATAAAGAAGAGCTATGAACATTTTAAATAGGTATTTTTAAAAAGTAATTTTAGAATGTGGATTTCAATGGTATAATTTGTTTTGTGATACATAAAGGTAGTTTTAAATTCGTGACTTTGTATTATAGTTTGCATGGTATTTCTGTGACAAATACTACAAAGAGAAACTTAAGGAAGACAAGATATATTTCATTATACAATTTATACTCCATCATTGAGAGAAGTCAAGACAGGCATTCAAGGCAGGAACCTGGAGACAGAAATTGGAGCCCACAGAGTAGAGCTGCTCATTGGATTGATCATAGACTCATGTTCAGCTACTTTTGTTAGTAGGTCCACCCACCTGCCTACAGATGGAGCTACTCACAATATAGTGGGCCATTTTATATCACTTAGCAATCAATAAAATTCACCAATGTACATGCCCACAGGACAATCTGAGATTTCTATCTATTTCTATTTCAATCTGAGATATAATTGAGATTTCTTCTTCCAGGCATGTCTAGGCTTGTGTCAACTTGACAAAATTTAAGACCCTACATAAGGCAAAATCGTCATTCTTCAGCATACACAGCTAAATCCTTTCCATTTCTCTGTGTATATTAAGAGTTTAAATATGACTTACCTTCCATATTGTTTCATTGCATATAGTCCCCACAATCTGCATTAAAAATCTAGAACTGTTCATTGTACAAATCACTTTCTTTCGTAGCCTCAGACCTACATCTTGCCATTCGTTCCACTTCCATCATTGGTAACAACTTTCTTGTTCCCCTTTATTTTCATGGTCATTTGTTTGTTTGTTTTTGTTATTGTAGGAAAAATTATTTACATTGCACACGGAAGTGCAGTCATACAGCTTTTTTAACGTAAAGGCTTATTTTACTCTGCTCAGCTTAATATCCTCTAATTTTTTTCTGTTAATTTATAGATTTATACATTTTACATTCCAATCACTGGCCCCCTTCTGATTCCTCCTCATAGAGTCCCTCCTCCATCCCTCATCCTCCTCTCCTTTTTGAGAATGGGGATCTCATTGAGTATCCCCTCCCCACTCTGGCACATCTAGTGCCTGAAGGGTTATCCTTTCTCACTGAGGGCAGAAATGTCAGCTTAGGTGGAGAACAGATGCCGTAGACAGGCAACAGCTTCAAGGATTGTCCTTACTCCAGTTGGGGGACCATATGGAGACTGAGCTATATATCTGCTACATATGCCCCTGGGGTTGAGTCTAGCCTGTGGATGCTCTTTAGTTGGTGGTTCAGTCTCTGAGAACCCCAGAGGGTCCAGGTTAGTTGACTTTCTCTGTAGGTCTTCCTGTGGATTTCCTACCTCCTTTCATGCCTTCAATCCTCCCACCAAAAGGTCTTCCATAAAAGTCTCTGCACTCCTTCCAATGTTCGGCTATGGGTCTCGGCATCTAGTTGCTGCTGGTGGGTGGAACCTTTCAGAGGACACTTATTCTAGGTTCCTTTCTACAAGCATAATAGAGTATCATTAATAGTGTCAAGGACTGGTGATTGCCTATTAGATGGTTCTCAATTTGGGATAGTTATTAGTTAGCCATTCCCTCAGTATCTGCTCCATCTTTGTTCCTGAATTTCTTATAGACAAAACAAATTTTGTATAGAAATTATGTGGGTGAGTTGCTGTCCTTTTTCCTCCACTGAAAGCCCTGCCTGGCTACAGGAGGTGACCTCTTCAGGTTCCATATCCCCACTGCTATATGACACAGCCAAGGTCACTCACATTGACACCTGGCAACTTCTTTCTTTCTAGTCTCTGAAACATCCTCCAGATACCCACCACCACCTCACTTCCTCATGGCTGCAGATTTTCATTCATTTTCCTGTTAATCTAGACTTCTGTCTTGTCTCTCCTCACACCTGCTCCTGCCCACCATCAAATTCTCCATCCTCTGTCCCACCCAGATCTCTCCCTCCATCTGAGTATTATGACTATTTTATCCCCTACTCCCTTTAGGTGAATTTCAAGTACCCTCACTTGGACATTCCTTCATGTTTAGCTTCTTTTGGTATGTGGAATGTATCATGGCTATCACATACTTTACAGTTAACATACACTTAATAGTGAGTACATACTATGCATGTCCTTTAGGGTCTGGTTTACCTCACTCAGGATTACATTTTCTAGCTCTATCCATTTGCCACAAAGTTGTACCATGTATTTATTTAATCATGAATTATATAAACACAATAAAGTAAGCAATGAGGACTATCATTGGACAAAATTTGGAGATTGAAATCTGATACATCACCAGCAAAAGTGAGCAGAGTATGAAGTGAAGACTTTTTGTACATGATTATGCTTAGGCTCACAGAAGATCTGTCTAGCTTCATTGTATCTGTGTCAGAAAGACAGATGTTATTGACTTTCTTCTCTTTCTTTCACACTAAGATATAGATGAAACAAATTCATTTATTTACAGCTAAACATTTATCCCACCAACTTCACTAAGACGTCTATTATACCTTCTGGTCTTTGCTAAGAACAGAATGTTTTGTTGTTTTTGTTATTTTGGGTTTTGTTTGTTTTATTAAACCCAGTAATGAAAAAGTCAAATTCATAATTTGCAAATAAATTTAATAGTTATTTTGTTCAAAGAAAATATTCAAATGATAGAAAGTGCATGGAAATATTTCCAGCATCATCAATCCTTGGGAAAATACTATTCAAATTATTATGAATTTACTCTTTCATACCTATCAAGATTATCAATGTCAAAACCCCAGAACATGACAAGTTTTGCCAAGAGTGAATAGAGATTTGGACCTTGTCCTTGCTAGGAAAGGCAGAAAAGAACTGTAGCCATCAGAGAGCTTGTATGATAGGGTTTCAGTAAATAAAACAAGAATCAACACATGGCCAAGCAGTGACATTGTGCATTATTTACTTTTCTATTGCTGTAAGAAACAACACGATCAGAGCAAATTCTAAAAGAGAATTTATTTTGGCTTATAGTTCTCAAGAAATATGAACTCATCTTGTGGGAAGACCATACAGGAAATGAGCAGGAACCTGAGAGATCACATATTTAACAACAAACAGAAAGTGAAATGGGTAAACTGGGAGTGGCTTGAGTCTTTTTTTTTTGTATTAAAATTGGGCTTTATTTTTATTATTTATTAATCATTTTATTTATTAACATTTTAAATGTTATCTCCCTTCCAAGTTAGCCCTCCACAAACCTCCCATCCAATCTCCCCCTCACCTCCCCTTTGCCTCCATGAGGGTGCTCCTACACTCACTCACCTTCTCCTGCCTCATTGTCATAGCATCCCTAGGCTGGGGCATCAAATCTCCACAAGACCAAGGACCTCCCTTCCCACTGATGTTATATAAGTCCATCCTCTGCTACATATATAACTGGAGCCATGGCTGCCTCCATGATTACTCTTTGGCTCTTGGTTTAGTCTCTGGGAGCTCTGTGTGGGCTTGAGTCTTTTTGTGTCATTAATTAATTTATGTATTCAAGTTATATCCTGATCCCACTCCCTTCCCTCCTCCCCTCTAAGTCCCACCACCATAAGCCTCTTTTCCTATTACTCCCTCCCATTATCTTCAGAGAAGGGGAATCCACCATGAGTACCAGTCAGCCACAGGACAGCATATCTCAGCATGATTAGAAGCATTCTCTCCCACTGAGACCCAGCATTGTACTATAGCTAAGGGAAGGGGATCCAATGGCAGTAGCTACTTTTTATTACGTATAGAGTCTCAGTTTGAAAAATGGAATTTTCTAGAGAAGAAAGCTATTGGTGTTGGCAAAATTATCTGAAAGAATTTAATGTCACTGAAAATAACACTAAATAGGTAAAATGGCCAATATTATATAATATATATCATCATAATAAAAATGGAGTGTTTTCTTTATATAACATCTGTTATTACTTATACAAAACACAAGACATTAATGTAAAGCAAAACTCAATTAAACAGTTTATGTATTGCATATATACACACATATATATATATATATTATTTTGTTTTTAAGAAGTTAAGAGGCTCACTGTATACCTTTAAAAATGGTATTAATCTTGATAAGGGTAACATTTGATGTAGATGTCAATAATACTCTCATACATTATTACATGTATCAGGCATCATGATATTTTACTTTTCTTCGCTCATTTACTTACCACTAGAATCCTAAGAACAGATGAAATCACTGCTATATATTATTAAGCCAGTAAGACAACTGTATCATAACATGTTTTAGTAATGTGAGGGTTAGTCATGAATGTTTACTTAGTTGGGTTGAGCAGGAAAAGCACTTGGGATTATCAAGGCATATCTTTGGATATGTCTGCCAGAGTCCACACCACAGAGCGATGTAGATGTGAATGGCAATATCCTACAAGCTGGTGACACCCGGTAGAAGGAGAAAGAAGTGAGGTAGTTAGAAGTCATTCTGATTTCTGCCAATATCCTATGAGATCCTGTTCTCTGCCTGTTCTTTCCATCATGATGAATTGAGACACCTGTAACCATAAGCCAAATTTAATGTTTTCTCCTATTAGTTGCTCTTCTTTGGTCTTTTTTTCTTGGACAATTGTCACAGTAAAGTTTAATACATATATATTGCCCAAACCACCAACCGCATTTATGGCAGGTTTAGGATGTGAATAAAACTTAGAAATGTGCCATGGGCTTATTAGCTATTTGTTGTTTATCTGGTGACCTTGGACATTACTCATGATCATGTTAAAATACACCCCCATACTCACCCAATACTGGGTGATTTTGGAAAGCCTTTCATATATTTAACCATACATCCAACCTTTCATTCATTATCTCAAGTATCAGATCAAACTACAAGTTTCAGGAGGTTGGAAAGTACCTTCCTTGGTTTTGTACGTCTAATTCTGAAAACAATGATGGGCAAATGCTGTATACAATATATCACTGAAAATTGTAAATGAGTGAATGATTCAAAGGGAAATGCTTTAGTGGAATTTATTTCCAATTGTTTTGCTTGAAAATTGTTGTTCACTATGTTCATCTTCCATCTAAAATGTTTTAAAAGACAATATGGTTAAGTAACCAGACTACAAAAAAAAAAAAAAAGAATTTAGGTTTTGCTAGGGATTTCATTAAAGAACACTTAAAAGAGCTAGCCTCTCACTAAGGTAGGGCTGTAGGATTCTGTGTACTGACTCCTGTCCCCAAAAGTAATCTCTGATACAAATACAACTATTGTATTAGCATTATAAAGTCACAGAAAACTTCATGTGCTCAAGCATACCTATTAATATTATTTGAGTATTATTCATTAAAAATGTTATCCAATCTTTACCTTTAAGGGGAGAATACAGAAAAGGTACAAATTTTTTTTAAAAAATTGCTCATCTACGTATCATCAGTGCATATGAAAGTGCCTTTTAAATTAATAAATTATTAATCAAACATAAACTTCATAGATATTGAGCTGTGTCTAACACTAAACTATGAAAATAAAAGAAAAAGTGGGATAGTTTAATGCCTTTACCTAGGAAACCAGATGAATTGTTTTCTTCTTGAACATGAGGCTAATGGAAGTTAATTGGAAATTTAAGTCAATTTTGCCTCGCTTCACACAAGGAAAAAGAAAGCCTACATAGGCACAAAAAGTACATGTTTTGTTTTAAGTAACCAGATACTTGATGCAAAAGTAATTCTTTCTGCTTTCCTCTGTGTGAAATTATCCATTTCATTCAAGTAAAATTGGTTTGGGGACCATTATGACAATGCTTATGAAACAGTGGTTTTTATTTTCAAGAGAATAATGGGTCTGCTTCTATTTGTTTTTTGTTTAGGTGGTTGGTTGGCTGTTATGAGGGAGCAGGTGTGAAGGCTGGCTAGATAATTGCCCCAATCAATTACTTTCTCTGGTTTGTAGGGTGGCTCTGAATAAGGAGAGTAGAGTGGCAAGTGACCAGGGCTGCTTGTTTGCTAGGTAATAAACTTCAATTCTGACAAATAGCCAAGAGCCCCTCTTAACTGCACCAAAACAAATGGTGTGCCACTAGTTTTCTAAATGTTCTACATTTACAAATAAGACTGAAATTGTGCATAGCTCTGAGTTATTAAAGGGGGAAGATTTATGGCCACACATTGGATAAAATGGTGTACCAACAGGATGCATTCGAAAGTAGGCAAAAGTGCAACTTGAACATATCAATGTGGCCTGCTACTGGTAAAGGCAGGTTTCACATTCGTTATGCTTATGACATTTTCCTAATTGCTATGACAATGCAACCTACATGAAATGTGTTTACTTAAATGAATTTAAAAGTTTAATTAGCAAAACTTAAACATACCATATTCTTCATTTAGACATTTGTGTACACATGAGCACACATAGTTGGGGTAAATGTAAAATAGACTTTAACCATTCATTTCTGAGTCACACAACTTTGAATATCTTGTTCATTTTATGGTTCAATTTTCAAAATTTTCTGTAAGGGAAAATAATTATTTTTATTTGTTTGTGACACTAGATTTGAAGAGTAGCCTCAGTTTCCTAAGTTGGCAGCTGAGTGAGCATAAACCACCTAGAGCTAAGTGAAAGTCTCATGAAATATCTTGGGTCACCAAAAGTAACCATGATGAATATTTTTAAATTACTTTGAAGTTATTCAATCTGAAGTTAAAAGGACTTTTGTTGTAAAGATTGTAATTATTCTGCAAATGTTTATTAAGCATGTATTCAAGTCCAGGGATTTTCCTAAGTACAACTAGGAATAAAGCACTGAAGTGAGCAAAAATAATTTTCCTTAGAGATGTTACATTTTAGTGTGAGAAAATGACATCAGATCATTAATTATACAGTATGAAAGGAAGTAGCAAGTACCATGGGGGGGGGGAATACACACACATACACACACACACACACACATAATTAAAGTGTATAAAGAAGATTGGAGCTGAGTGAATTTATAAAATGGCTAGTCAAGGGGAGCGTTACTAAGATGACATTTCAACAAATATTAGGAGCAGGGAAAACAGGAATAATGAAGGTAAAAGGTAGGGAAAGTATTCAAAGCCTATGACATATGAAAAAACCCATACATAGGGTTTAAGACAAGAGTGTATCTGTCATTGTCAAAGAGGAACAAAGAGGTGATCATGCCTAAAGCTGATACAGAGTATGAGTATAAGTAACCAAGGACAAAGAAAATCTTGATTAAAGAATAAGGAAGATTTATCTTGGTTTTACTTTGCTTCCAAATATGAGACACATTCCTAAAATTATTCATGATCTTTGCAAAGCTATTTTTTTTTTAAGTATCAAATAATCACCTTGTATTTCTAGTCCCTCCTATTTTTAGAAGAGACCATGATAGTGGCTACAAAATATTTTGCTTCAGAACTGGAGTAGGTAATACCTATTATCTGAGATAATGAAGACTTTGTGTTCAGAATGTATATATATCAACAGAGCAACTAACATGAGTGTGTTTATGTACATAAGACTTGCAAATAGTCTACTAGAGAAAAAGGAGACAGCATTCTGTAGTTTAAGTCTTGTTTTCCAGATACATATTGACTCAAAAATACAATTTTGAGGGTGGTTGGCATTTCTAAGCAAGGGGACATTGCAGTTTTTATGATTTGGATAGACGCTATACAGTTTTCACAGGGTCTTGCTTACAGGTTAAAGAGATAGTTCAGACAGTAAAGTTCTTGCCTTGAAGACACAAGTAAATGATTTCAATCACCAGGACCCATGTAGAAAAAGATAACTACAGTGGTATATACTTCTAATCACAGCTTGGCTAAGGCTGAGACAAATGGGTCCCTGGCACATACAAGTATATTAACCTAGTCTGCTGTGGGAGTTCCAGGTCAATGAGTAGATAGAACCTCTAGTTGAGGGCTTCATATGTGCATGCACAAGCAAGCAAATGTCCACTCACCTATAAACCACACACACACACACACATACACACATACACACACACACCACACACACACACACACACATACACACACACGAGGTCTGAGAAAGGATATCCAAACTGGCAAGAAAAGCAAACTTTGAAAAATCTTTATGGCAGAATAATTATGATATATCTCAAGTCAGAGCCATTTAATGAAAAATGAGGAGGTATTGGATATTATAGGTGGAGACTGCTCCTCTGAAATGGAATCTTTCAGAAGGTAAGAAAATGACAGGAACAGAGTTAGAGTGTTTAATCAAAGAACATATTGTGTGCTTTCAAAGGTGATCCAAGAGATAGGTCTTGTACATATAAATGACAAAGGAGAAGAAAGAGGGGACATAGGACAAAGACCCCGAGTGTGCACCCTTATGTACAGCTGAGAGAAGGTCAGGAAAAGAGCTCAATTTCAATGGTGATCTTAAATGAGGTATCGAAACAGGTAGCAATTCTCAGATTATTTTAATTTCCTTAGTGAAATAGGACTGTAGAACAAATACATACTCATGTACTTTTAACACATTGAGAGAACACTGTGAAGTCTATAAAACAAGAACTGTGGATTTTATGTTGTAAGAAATCTATTTCTAGGATGTACACAAAAGGATGCTTAAGCCTCTTGGGACGTATTGGTGCTAGAGAAAACTTGTCAAGTCTTTGAAATGTTAGTAGTAAAGGACATAGGAATCAGTTTCCCAAATGCTCGTTAGGCAGAGAGAGGAAGCATAAATGAGAATTCTGGAAAAAGAAAGTTTGTACATCACATGACAGGATTCGAGGACTGATAATGGTTGCAACTAGCATTTAAAGATGGCAGATGCAATTACGTTTTAGTGGAGAAGAATCTGAAAGGCTTCCCTCTGACATTGAGCTTATCCAGTAATGACTCATATAGACAGAAATACACTAAGATTCCATAAATATTTTTAGCTCAAACATGAAGAACAGAGGGTTAGGGAGCTACTGGTCAGTCTTGAGAATGAATTGGAGTGTATTTTTTGATTTGCTGAGAGGAGACAGATGAGAAGGAGGAAGACTGGTGGTGGTGGCAGCCCTGGTGGTTGAGGTATAGGAAAGAGGAAACATTTGAGAATACTCAGGAAGAGAATCCACCTTGACTTACATGACATCAGAGTGTGAATATGTGGCTGAAGGAAATGAAATGACAGAGACACAGGGATTAGCAATACTGTAAATGAAGTGAAGACACAGGTCTTGGGAAAGAGGCTGACTATGTTGTCCTATAGATGAGTTAAATTTTTTTGTATTGGTTTATTTTAATTATTTACATTTCAAATGTTATCCTACTTCTTGGTTTCCCCTCCACAATCTCTCCATCACATACCCTCTCTCTCCTGCTTCTTTGAGGGTACTCCCCTATCAACCTATCTTCTTGTCTCACCGCCCTAGCATTCACCTACTCTGATGCATCGAACCTTCACAAGACTAATGGCCTCTCCTCCCATTGAAGCCAAATAAGGCAATCCCTGCTACGAATGCAGCTGAAGCCATGGGTTCCTCCATGTGTACACTTTGGTTGGTGGTCTAATCCCTGGGAGCTCTGGGGGATCTGGTTAGTTAAAATTTAAAGAGGAAAAGGATAAGTCTTGAACTCAAAGATCAAAATTATACTGAAATAACAAAATTTCAGTAGATATTTAAGAGTCAGCTTCCAGACAACTCCAAAGAACAAAACATGGCAACACATGGATGTCAAGGTGACAGACTAGACTCTTCTTGTTATGAAGCTCAAAAGCTCTGGTCCTTTCACTCACGTTTGTCTTTCATTTTTAGATAATGAATTAACATGCTCCTTTAATGATTCCCATGTGGAATTCTCATGTATTTTTGAAACATGGAGTATGAAATTCCTTCTTACCTTTATGCTTCCCACATAATTAATATGTCACTATAAAGCACTTATATCTAAATTGATTTTGTTGATCATATTTCCCAGCTGTTAATTCTCCATAAAAGTCTACTTTAGGGGAAACAAGAAAAGAAGGAAACATTTTTTTGTTGGAACTTAAGAGGAATGGGCTAGCTGATCTGTGGCAAAAGAAGTCATTTGCTCCTGAAGTGCCCTTTGCTGATGATACTTTTTCCCCTTGATTGTAACAAGCTTTGGGAGAGGTTAATGCCTGGGTCTAACAGCCAGTATCAGCCAAAGTGCTATGAAAATTAACACTGCACTTTTTTCAGGGTATTTATACTACACCTCCTCTTCAACTTTCTCTGTAAGAACTGCAAATAATCCAACATAAAATGAAGATAATTTATTAGGTGTCATGCATGAAGTTAAAGCTTTATAGTCCCTAAGCTCATTTAAGTTTCTGAGTTGTACTGCTTAACTGGTATTAACTCTAACGCAGGTAAATGAAATAGATGCTTGGAAAGGGAGGATATTTTCTAGAATTGACAAAATGAGTCATTTTTTCGCAACCATCTACTTTCTATTATACTCTACCTTTTTGATACATCAACAAAACAAACAAAATTACAAAAAAAGGGAAAGGATAAATATGACCTTAGGGGGCTTGGCCATTCATTGCTGTACTACTGAGGGTCACTGAGAATTGTCTCCATAGAAGTATTTGTCTTTTGGAGAGATGGATTCCCATGAAAGCATCTTGCTGTCCTTTTGTTGTATGAATGCTGTTTGTATTTCCCTGATGCTTTGGAAAGGATTTGGAGTCTTCACAATGAACGATGAGGCCTTTATTGTGACAGAACAGCAATCTAATTTATCTCTGACAATGTTTCCCCTTCACCTAGTATAAATGATGTCATTCCCTATAATGTAGAATATAAAACAAGGCAGAAGTCATCTGGGTCTGTACTAGGAAACACAATGAGCAATGTCTTTAGTTTCTTGTGAGCACGACTGTGCATTTATCCCCAGGGTTTCCAAAGTTTGAGATTGAGTACTGCGCATGGCTTTTGAAACCAGCCTCACAGGATCATTCTAAAGATAAACTAGAGTCATTTCAGCAATGTGACCACAGAGTCGGAGACTCTAGGTGCATTTTCATTGTACTGCTTTCTCTTTTCTGTTTCTTGGAGGAGGCACTTGCCATAGAAAATTCCTTTGAATTTCACAAGCAATTGTGTGTGGCAAATGATGGAGCAGGGTAGGTAGGTGGTTATTTGCATGCTATTTTGATAGTTTGTCACTATAAAAGAAAAAAGTATTTCAATTTCTGGACCCTTGTCCTATTTACTGCCATCTATTTAACCCAAGTCAGATGTAATCAGTTTTCAGATCTGAGGTTGAAACATTAAAGTACCTCTACTTACTATTATATAAACTATGACAACAGTCACAGATATTCCATTAGATTATAATTCATATAGAAATAAATGTTTGTACAGTGCAAGAAGAGAAGAGAACACGGAACTGGCTTATAGATATACTTTGATAAGGATATTAAATTGATCAGAAATTTTGAACAGTTTTGATAATCTAGAGAACAGCAGTTGAGACATAGCAAAGAGAAAGAATTCCAGTCAGACAGAGGAGGAAAAGGATAAACAATTTATTTTTTAAATTTTTTAATTGGATATTTTATTTTTTTACATTTTAAATGTCATCCTCTTTCCCAGTATCCCCTCTGCAAACCCCCTATCTCATCACCCCTTATCCTACTTCTATGAAGGTGTTCCCCCACCCATGTACATTTGTCTACACTGGTCCATCAAGCCTTCTCAGGACCAAGGGCCTCTCCTCTCATTGATTTCAGATAAGGCCCCTCAGCATCTTCAGTCCTTCCCCTAACTCCTCCATTGGGGTCCTTGTACTCAGTCTGATGGTTGGCTGCAAGCATCCACATCTGTATTGGTCAGGATCTGGCAGAGCCATTCAGGAGACAGCTGATTGAGGCTCCTGTCAGCAAGCACTTTTTGGCATCCACAAAAGTGTCTAGATTTGGTGTCTGCATGTGGAATAGATCCCCAGATGGGACAGTCTCTGAATGGCCTTTCCTTCAGTCTCTGCTCTAATCTTTGTCCCTGTGTTTTCTTTAGACAGGAGCAATTCTGGCTTAAAAATTTGAAGATGGGTGGGTGGCCCCAACCCTCAATCAAGGGGCCATGCCTAACCTCTGGATATGGCCGTGACAGGTTCTCCCTCCCCTTTGTAGGGTATTTCAGCTAATGTCATCCCAAGGGGTTCTGGGAAGCTCTTGCCTTCCTAGCATCTGGGACTTTCTGGTTGCTACCCCTAGCTTCCCATCCCCCATTGTTACACACCTCTGTTCATTTTCCTGACCCTTTGTATATCTCCTCCATCTCCTCCCATACCTGATTCTTCCCCTCTTTTCCCATCCCCTTCTTCTCTTCCTCTTAAGTCTCTCCCTCCCTCTACTTCCCTTGATTATTTTGTTCCCCCTTCTAAGTAGGACTGAAGCATCCATTCTTTGGTCTTCCTCTTGAGCTTCCTGTGGTCCATGAGTTGAATCCTAGGTATTCCATGTTCTTTGCCTAATATCCACTTATCAGTGAGTACATACCATGTGTGTTCTTTTGTGACTGACTTACCTCACTCAAGATGATATTTTCTAGATCCATTCATTTTCCTGATAATTTCCTAGAGTCATAGACAAGTTTTACAGGTTTGCCCACAGCTGACATTGCTACAATCAAAAGTCAAATACAGAGCCGAGCCCAGCTTTTATCTTCATCCACCTTCAAGCCTAAAGGCCCAGATTCACTCTCAAAGCAAATAACAGACAAAGGAGACATGTTCCTCTAGAAAAGCTGAAACTCACCTGGGTGAAAGGATTATTTCTTAGGCCATTCAATCCCTGTTCAGAAATTAAGGTTCACTTTCACCCTTTTGACTCCTCCCGTCATAGATCTATTGTTTTTACACACTGAGTACCTACCCCTTCCTCCCCAGGCTTCTGATGTACTCCTGAGTTTGAGTGACCATCAGAATCATCACACCACACCTGGTTGTTTAGTTGCTCACCCAGAAAACACTTTTTTTTCTCAGATGCAATTTATATTACACTTAGATGTTGTTTCAAATTATAAATATCATATCCTCAGTTACTTAATGAAAAGTGGGGAATATTTTTTGATACATGAGATAAAAAGTGTGGAAAGATGAGTATATTCAAATGCTTTGAACATTGTAAAATGTCTGTGTATGAAAATATCATATATTATCTGATAAATATTCACAAATTTTAGATCCATTAAAACTAAAAACTACTTTAAATTACCTTCTTCTTATTAGATTATTAAAGTTATTCAAAATAGCCCATGCTCTTAAAGCTTTTTTTTTTTATTGGATGATTTATTTACATTTCCTATGTTGTCCCCTTACCCCATCCCCCACCACCCCCTCGGAACCCCCAATCCCCTCGTCCCTCCTCCTTCTTCTCTGTGGATGTAACCTCTATCTACACCCCCCCACTCCTACCTCCCCACCCTCAAAATTCCCACCCCCTGGGGGCATCCAGCCTTCATGAGGTCAAGGTTCTCTTCTTCCACCTATGCCCAGCAGGGCCCTCCACTCTTACTTATTCAGCTGAAGCCCTGGATCCCCCCCTAAGTGCTCCCAGGCTGGTGGTTTAGACCCTGGGAGCTGTGGTTGGTTGGTATTGTTGCTCTCCTCATGGTGCCACAAACCCTTTCAGCTCCTTCAGTCTTCACTCTAACTCCTCTATTGAGAACCCCATGATCAGTTCAATGGCTAGTTGTGAGCATCTGCCTCTGAATATGTCTGACTCTTGAAGGCCTCTGAGGAGATATCCATATCAGGCTCTTATCAGCATGCACTTCCTGTCTTCCACATCAGCATCTACCTTTGGTGATTGCACATGGGATAGATACTCAGGTGGAGTGGTCTTGAGACGGCCCCTCCTTCAGTTTCTGTCCCTCACTTTGTCTCCATATTTGCTCCCTTGAGTATTTTGTTGCTCCTTCTAAGAAGGACCGAATCACCCTCACTTGGTCTTCCTTCTTTATGGGCTTCATGTGGCCTGTGAGTTGCATCTTGGGCATTTCAAGGTTCTAGGCTAATATCCAATAATCAGTGAGTGAATACCATGTGTCTTCTTTTGTGATTGGCTTACCTCACTCAGGATGATAATTTCTAGTTCCATCCATTTACCTAGGAACCTCTCAAATTCATTGTTTTTAATAGCTGAGTAATACTCCATTGTGTAAATATACCACATTTTTTGAATCCATTCCTCAGTTGAAGGACATCTGGGTTCTTTCCAGCTCCTGGCTATTATAAATAAGGCTGCTATGAACACAGTTGAGCATATGTCCTTGTTATATGTTCGAGCATCTTCTGGGTATATGCCTAGGAGTGGTATAGCTGGATCCTCGGGTAATGCTATGTCCAATTTTCTGAGGAACCGCCAGACTGATTTCCAAAGTGGTTGCACCATCTTGCAGTCCCACCAACAATGGAGGAGTGTTCCTCTTTCTCCACACCCTCGCCAGCATCTACTATCACCTGAGTTTTTAATCTTAGCCATTCTGACTGGTGTGAGATGGAATCTCAGGGTTGTTTTGATTTGCATTTCCCTGACGACTAAGGATGCTGAACATTTCTTTAGATGCTTCTCAGCCATTCGAGTTTCTTCCGTTGAAAATTCTTTGTTAAGCTCTATACCCCATTTTTTAATAGGGTAATTTGGTTGTCTGGAGTCTAATTTCTTGAGTTCTTTGTATACATTGGATATTAGCCCTCTATCAGATGAAGGATTGGTAAAGATCTTTTCCCAATTTGTTGGTTGTCGTTTTGTCCTATTGACAGTGTCCTTTGCCTTACAGAAACTTTGTATGTTCCACTTTTCCAAGACTATTATGTACCATTGGTCTCCTGGCTTTAAAACTTTATGTTTACTAGCTTTGACACAGATTGCATAAACTTTGTCTTTGTAGATAGGCATTTTCCTCCCCAGATACCCTAGTGTGCTGGCTAATGTCTTGACAATTTCATACAAGATAGAATACATTGGGAAGAGGAAACCTCTATGGAGAAAAATGCTCACAAATGATTGCTCTGTGGGCAACCCTCGGGAGCATTTTCTTGATTAATGATTCATGCTAAAGAGCCATGCCCTCTGGTGGTGGTGCATAGGTAGGTATTCTGGATAAGCAAGTGGCTTCAACAATGCATGAGTTGCAAGCCAGTAAAATTCTATGGCGTTTCTTCCAGGTCCTACCTCTAGGTTCCTGCTTTCAGTTCTCATTCTGACTTCCTTTCATGATGGCTATAATGTGGAAATAGATAGAAATATGCACTTTTCTCCCTTACTTGTTTTAGTCATGATGTTTTATTACAGCAGTTCTTATAAACTAAGTAACCCCAACCCTAACCTAAGATACCTAGCAACATCAATGCTGCCTTCCCTTCAATTTCAAACTCTTCTCTCCTTACCCTTTACCATTCACCTGCTCAATGCAATCTTTATTGCTCAGCTGGGAAGATGCAGAAACATTCCTTTCTCCTTTCAGTGGTGAAACTAAGCCTAAAGTAGCACCTAGTATAAATCAAAAGTCAATGAGATTTCATAAAGTGGGACTTGTAGAATAAATGAATAAAATGTTTGGTTTTGATTTACTAAATATTGTCACTACAAAGGTATATAAAACACAATCTTTTGCCCTTTAGAAACTCACTGTTTCTTATTAAGTGATAGAGAAAACTGCACAGAGATAACCATTAACTGTGCACACACAGCGAAAAGAGTAAATAAAGAGAAATGTACTAGTCTCAGGTGACTTCTGACTCAGCTCTGACAGGAATGTTCCAGATAATCCTGTGGCTGTCCAAATGTTAGGAAAAGGAAGAAGAGGACAAGACTGCATGAAATACAAAGTAGAGGCTGTCCGTAGATTCAATCATCATAGATCTGAGTATCTGATAGTGATCATGAAAAGCACGGAGACCAGTGATATAGCTTTAATTTCTTCAAGGCAAAGAGTGATTTATATGTGCTAAGAGGCTGGTGTTCAAGGCCGATTTATTCTGCATGGAAGTGAATCTAGTTGTCCAGCCAACATCTCCATTTCCAAGCAGCTTCTTGCTTTTAAAATGCATTACCATACACACAGCAATATTTAACCTACTTCATGGTGTAGATTGCACTAGCTCTGAAGGTGCCCTTGAGATTCACTGACACTTTGAGACATGGACTTTATAAATCTGGAAATGCCTAATATAATCATTAGAATATATTAAGTGTGCTTGTTCATACATGGATAGACAACAATAAAATAGTGTTGTTTCTTTTATACTAACCTAAATGTGCTTCATGCATCAGAACTTAATTATCAAAGTGTTTCTAAAAGATGGAGTTAATATACCCATTTTATTGGTTAGGAATCTCAAGGCCTGATAGCTTAAGTGATGTGCCTATTTATCTATAAAGTAATAACTGATATCTAAACTCGGGTTTCAAGATCATCATTTATTCCCTAATATATATATTGCTGCTACCTGACTCCACACTATAAATGAAGAAAATTTATACCATTCTTTTAACTCAGTGAATGAAAGCCATGGCATTGCTATGGCAGAGATTATATCCTTAAGATTAAAAGACAATCTCCTGTGCTGACATGTGTAGCTTGTTAGTTTTGTTTATAACAGGGAGTGCAGCATGAATGACTAATACTCCCTCCCCCCTCCTGCCTATTAATTTCAAGTATCAGATCAGAGGTGTGCTCATGTGTACTCCTAGCTGGGTCTACTGCTTCCAAGGCACACCCATCCTCATATCATGATAAGTTTGCTCTGTGGCCCTTCCAAGTGTAAAACTGATTAAGTTTCCCAGGCATTGTCTTATAAAATATATCCCTTAGCACTTAAAGTAAAATTGCTTAGTTTTGCAGAATAGGAAGTGCCAGCTGAGTCTGAACTGCGATTTGCATATTCTCTCAGTGTTTGAAGGTTTATCTAGTATTTCTTTTATTTGAAAAGCTTTGAATCTGTTCTATGTTAGCTCCTTTATGTAAGCTTCAGATCAGGGGGGTGGCTGGCAACAGCAGCATATAATTACAGTCACCTTTAGGACTTACCCAGCAGCTTTGTTGCTTTCTTTTCAAACCTTTCTATTCCTTATCTCCACAGCCCTTTCCATGGATCCCCATACCAAATGTGTGATATCATAACTTCTTTTGATACTATACCGAAAGTATTTTTGAAAGGCATTCTCTACACAGCTTTTCCAGTTTGAGTTTATCTGCCCATCTTAAACTCTCCCTATTGGTGTTCGTACACAAAATACAATCATAAAACATTAAATGATGCTTAGTTCTGGGATTTGTGAAAGTCGATGAAGGCTGTCCAGGTGAGAAGAATCAGAGCTTATATAGTCACTTCTTTCAAGCTTGCTATAACAAAGGAGTCTGCCCTAGCATTACAGAGGCAGTCAAGGAAGTGAATAAGTTTCACAGTGGAAACTTATTCAGAGGTTATGGCTCAATGTGGCTGAAATGGGGTAGGTAAAAAGGAGGCTGAGTGTATTATATAATTGAATTGAGGAACTTAACTGAATTTAAGCACCTTGTCCTAACATTGGAAACAAACATAAGTAAAGCTTTCTCATCAGCCAAAACCTGGCTGTTCAGTTCACTTGTGAAGGTTGTCGGTCAGAGGTATATTGGCAGATTTGCTCTTTTAAGATAAACATTGGGTTAAAGCATGCTTTCTACTTTCAGTCACCTTAGACACTAGCAAGTGAAGGTGAATGGTACAAGATTCATCCCAGTAAAAGATGCAATCCCCAGGGCTCCTGAAGCAGTTTAGTGGGTGAAAGTCTTTGTTCCCAAGTTTGATAACTAGAGTCCAGTACCTGAAACCACATAATGGAAGGAAAGACTTTGGCACATGTACACACACACACAAACACACATACACACACGAATGAATAAATAGATGTCTTAAAATAGTATCTTCAATACATGTGAGACATGCAGGACAGTGCTTAGAATGAGGTAGAGACTTTGTGGGAAATAATCAAAGAAGGATGTAGGTTATGCCAGGGTTTAAAGGATTACTGACATTTTGTCAAAAATGAAATCAGAAAATGGCTTTATAGGAAGGAGGGACAGCAGAAACAGCAGGATGAAGCAGCAGTCTGTACGTGGGAGCCTGACTGCTAATGCTTTAAAGCTAGGAAGCAGCAAACGATGTTAAATTTTAAGATTATGGCTACAGTCCAATCCTATGGTTTCAAATGTGCAGGGTTAAAAAATGCCATTGCTTTGAGAAATAAAAGTCCTGAAAAAATTCGGACATGAATAATGGTTTCTTCACTTTGCTAAGGTACACACAAACTGGCAGGAAGCTGAACTCATGTGTTTGAACAAGAATATGGAATATACTGGGCTCAAAACTAGAGAAAGAGTGGAGCAAAAGTCATTGGAAAGATGTAAGGATGAAGAATATCAAGAGCATTAAAAGCTGTGACTTGGATTGCTAGAAAGAAGATCTAGGCTCAGCAGTGACAGGGTAGCAACATGCAGGACCAAGAGCAGACAAGTTAAGTCAGTCTGACTCATAAACAAATCTAGTATTTGTCCATTTGATGCTCTTAAGATACAAGATATGAACCTCCATATTCCTGTTGATACATATGTTAGAGATTCTAGAAAAAAGATGTATACGTGGGGAAAATGAAGTACACACACACACACACACACACACACATATATATATATATACATATATATATATATATGTATGTATATATATGTTACAGAGATTCACTATGTATTAATTCTATTAGAGAGGGTAGTTGACCTTTTGAGTAAAGGACTGATACTACAATTACAAAAGAAATCATTGAAGAACAAAATTAAGATATCTTTGCTGAATCTTCATCTCAAACTTATGATCCTCTTGCCTCTGCATTCAGAATATTTTGGATAATGGGAGTATGTCATTAAAGATGGCTTACTTTACATTGTTTCATTAAATTGTTCACTCACTTTATATCCCAATATTAGTCCTCCCTCTCCACCCAGTGCCCCTCTTAACAGTTGCTCCCCCATTTCTCCCTTCCCTTCTCCTATGAGAAGAGAGAGCCCCTCCCTGGGTATTAGCCCCCCTCCAAACCATCTCCCAACTTCAACCTCAGCACATCAAATCACTGCAGTATTAGGCACACCCTCTCCCATTGATGCCACAGTCAGGCAACAGATAAAAGGGACAGCCCCCACCCCAACCCACAATCCAGTTATTGAAGTACCTACATGAAAACTAACTGCCACTCAACTGCTACATATGTGCAGGGGCCTAGGTCCAGCCCTTGTATGTTCTTTGGTTGGTGATTCAAACTGGGAGGCCCAAGGGTCCAAGTTAGTTGACTCTGTTGGTGATTCTGTGGAGTCCCTATCCTCTTCTGGTCCATCAATTCTTCCTTAACTCTTCCACAAGACTTTTGAGCTCCATCTAATGTTTGTCCATGGGTCTCTGTATCTGTTTTGGTCAGCTGATGACTTTAGCCTTTCAGAACACAGTTATGCTAGAATCCTGTTTGAAAACATAAGACTATCATTATAGCCTTTGGGCTGGGGAAGACACAAAGTTGGTTTGCTACTGTCCTGTGGAGATACCCTGAGTCATCCTAGAGGAGCCATTGCACTCAGAGCAGCTGGTAAGAACTCCATCTCACTCCCTAAGCCCCAGAGATACATCTGGGAGCCAGGGACATTCAGGACACAGCAGCTACCCAAAACCCGCCCCTCTGGAATTCCACTTCTCTTCCTCCCTGCCTGGTCCTTTGGGCTAGGGCAGACACAGAGTTGGTCCGCTCCTGTCCTGTGGAGATACTGAATCCTGAGTCATCCTAGAGAAGCCACTGCACTCAGAGCAGCCGGTAAGAACTCCATCTCACTCCCTAAGCCCCAGAGATACATCTGGGAGCCAGGGACATTCAGGACACAGCAGCTACCCCAAACCCCGCCTCTCTGGAATTCTACTTCCCTTCTGCCCCTGCCTGGTCCTTTGGGCTGGGGCAGACACAGAGTTGGTCTGCTCCTGTCCTGTGGAGATACTGAATCCTGAGTTATCCTAGAGGAGTCACTGCTCTCAGAGCAGCAGACACCAAGGTGGTTTGCACTTCGGAGACATCGTATCCTGAGCCATCCTAGAGGATCCACTGCACCCAGAGCAGAAGGATTTCTAGATGCAAGAGGTGGCCTGAGTCCCAGGAGTTCTTCCACCCAGGAGATTAGGATCATAAGACCACAGAGACATGTGGACTCTGAGGAGCTCTGCAACAAGCAAGATAACTGGAAATACAGACTCTAGTCTTACACAGTGAGGGCAGGTAACACTATAGTTAACCAGATGGCGAAAGGCAAGCACAAGAACATAAGCAACAGAAACCAAAGTTTCTTGGCATCATCAGTACCCAGTTCTCCCAACATAGCAAGCCCTGAACACCCCATCACACCTGAAAAGCAGGATTCAGAATTAAAATCACTTCTCATGATCATGATAGAGGATTATAAGAAGGAATTAAGTAACTCCCGTAAAGAAATACAGGAGAGTACAAATAAACAGGTAGAAGCCCTTAAAGAGGAATCACAGAAACCCCTTAAAGAAATGCAAGAAAACACAAAGAAGGAATTAAACAAAAACATTCAGGATCTGAAAATGGAAATAGAAACAATAAAGAAAGCGCAAAGGGAGACAACCATGGAGATAGAAAACCTAAGAAAGAGATCAGGAGTCATAGACGCAAGCATCACCAACCGAATACTAGAGATAGAAGAGAGAATCTCAAATGCAGAAGATACTGTGGAAAATATTGACACAGTTGTCAAAGAAAATGCAAAGTACAAAAAACTCCTAACTCAAAACATCCAGGAACTCCAGGACACAGTGAGAAGACCAAACCTAAGGATAATAGGTATAGATGAGAATGAAGATTCCCAACTTAAAGGGACAGTAAATATCTTCAACAAAATTATTGAGGAAAACTTCCCTAACCTAAAAAACAAGATGCCCATAAACATACAAGAAGCCTACAGAACACCAAATAGAATAGACCAGAAAAGAAATACCTCCTGTCATATAATATTCAAAACATCAGGTGAACAAAACAAAGAAAAAATACTAAAAGCAGTAAGGGAAAAAGGTCAAGTAACATATAAAGGCAGACCTATAAGAATTACACCAGACTTCTCACCAGAGACTATAAAAGCCAGAAGAGCCTGGACTGACATCATACAGACCCTAAGAGAAAACAATTGCCAGCCAAGATTACTATACCCAGCAAAACTCTCAGTCACAATAGATGGTGAAACCATGATATTCCATGACAAAACCAAATTTGCACAATATCTTCCCCAAAACCCAGCACTTCAAAGGATAATTGATGGAAAACACCAACACAAGGAGGGAAACTACAACTTACAAAAAGCAAGGAAATAATCTTCCAACAACCCCAAAAGAAGATAACTATACAAACATAATTCTACCTCTAATAACAAAAATAACAGGAAGCCACAATCATTTTTCCTTAATATCACTTAACATCAATGGTCTCAATTCCCCAATAAAAAGATGCAGACTATCAGACTGGATACACAAACAAGACCCAGAATTTTGCTGCATACAAGAAACGCACCTCAGTGACAAAGACAGACACTATCTCAGAATAAAAGGGTGGAAAACAATTTTCCAAGCCAATGGTCCCATGAAACAAGCTGGAGTAGCCATTCTAATATCTAATAAAATCGACTTTCATCCAAAATTAATCAAAAAAGATAAGGAAGAACACTTCATACCCATCAAAGGAAAAAATCTACCAAGGTGAACTCTCAATTCTGAATATCTATGCTCTAAATGCAAGGGCACCTACATACATAAAAGAAACTTTACTAAAGCCCAAAACACACATTACACCTCACACAATAATAGTGGGGGATTTCAACACCCCACTCTCAGCAATGGACAGATCATGGAAACAGAAACTAAACTGAGACACCTTGACATTAACAGAAGTTATGAAAAAAATGGACTTAACAGACATCTATAGAACATTTCACCCTAAAACAAAAGAATATACCTTTTTCTCAGCACCTCATGGTACCTTCTCCAAAACAGACCATATAATTGGTCACAAAACAGGCCTCTACAGATACAAAAAGATTGAAATAATCCCTTGCATCTTATCAGATCACCACGGACTAAGACTGGTCTTTAACAATGAAAAAACCAATGGAAAACCCACATGCACATGGAAACTGAAGAACTCTCTACTCAATGATGTTTTGGTCAAGGAAGAAATAAAGAAAGAAATTAAAGACTTTAGAATTCAATGAAAATGAGGACACGTCATACCAAAACTTGTGGGACTCCATGAAGGCAGTGCTAAGAGGAAAACTCATAGCTCTAAGTGCCTACAAAAAGAAACTGGAAAGAGCACACACTAACAACTTGACTGCACAACTAAAAGCTCTAGAACAAAAAAAAGCAAATACACCCAGGAGGAGTAGAAGGCAAGAAATAATCAAACTCAGGGCTGAAATCAACCAAATAGAAACAGAAAGAACAATACAAAATATCAATAAAACCAGGAGCTGGTTCTTTGAGAAAATCAACAAGATAGATAAACCGTTAGCCAGATTAACCAGAGGGCACAGAGACAGTATCCAAATTAATAAAATCAGAACTGAAAAGGGAGACATAACAACAGAAACTGAAGAAATTTAAAAAAATCACCAGATCCTACTACAAAGGCCTATACTCAACAAAACTGGAGAACCTGGATGAAATGGACAACTTCCTAGACAAATACCAGGTACCAAAGTTAAACCAGGAGCAGATAAAACATCTAAATAGTCCCATAACCCCTAAGGAAATAGCAGCAGTCATTAAAAGTCTCCCCACTAAAAAAAGCCCAGGAGCAGATGGTTTTAGTGCTGAATTCTATCAGACCTTCAAGGAAGATCTAATACCAATTCTCTTCAAACTATTCCACAAAATAGAAACAGAAGGAACACTACCCAATTCGTTCTACGAAGTTACAATTACACTCATACCCAAACCCCACAAAGACCCGATAAAGAAAGAGAACTTCAGACCAATCTCCCTTATGAACATCAATGCAAAAATACTCAATAAAATTCTAGCAAACCGAATCCAAGACCACATCAAAACAATCATCCATCATGATCATGTAAGTTTAATCCCAGGAATGCAGGAATGGTTCAATATTCGGAAATCCATCAATGTAATCCACTATATAAACAAACTCAAAGAAAAAAACCACATGATCATCTCACTAGATGCTGAGAAAGCATTTGACAAAATTCAACATCCCTTCATGATAAAAGTCTTGGAAAGATCAGGAATTCAAGGCCCCTACCTAAACATAGTAAAAGCAAATTACAGCAAACCAGTAGCCAACATCAAGCTAAATGGAGAGAAATTTGAAACAATCCCACTAAGATCAGGGACTAGACAAGGCTGCCCACTCTCCCCCTACATATTCAATATAGTACTGGAAGTCCTAGCCAGAGCAATTAGACAAGAAAAAGAAGTCAAAGGGATACAAATAGGAAAGGAAGAAGTCAAAATATCACTATTTGCAGATGATATGATAGTATACATAAGTGACCCCCAAACTTCCACCAGAGAACTCCTAAACCTGATAAACAACTTCAGCAAAGTGGCTGGTTATAAAATCAACTCAAACAAATCAGTAGCCTTCCTCTACATGAAAGATAAACAGACTGAAAAAGAAATTAGGGAAATGATACCCTTCACAATAGTTGTAAATAATATAAAATACCTTGGTGGAAAGAACCCAGATATCCTTCAACTGAGGAATGGATTCAGAAACTGTGGTATATTTACACAATGGAGTATTACTCACCTATTAAAAACAATGAATTCGAGAGTTTCCTAGGTAAATGGATGGAACTAGAAATTATCATCCTGAGTGAAGTACGCCAATCACAAAAGAACACACATGGTATTCACTCACTGATTATTGGATATTAGCCCAGAACTTTGAAATGCCCAAGATTCAACTCGCAGGCCACATGGAGCTCATAAAGAAGGAAGACCAAGTGGGGGTGATTTGGTCCTTCTTAGAAGGAGCAACAAAATACTCAAGGGAGCAAATATGGAGACAAAATGAGGGACAGAAATTGAAGGCGGGGCCATTTGAAGACCTTTCCACCTGAGTATCCATCCCATGTGCAGTCACCAAAGATAGATGCTGATGTGGAAGTCAGGAAGTGCATGCTGATAAGAGCCTGATATGGATGTCTCCTCAGAGGCCTTCAAGAATCTGACATATTCAGAGGCAGATGCTCACAACTAGCCATTGAACTAATAATGGGGTTCTCAATGGAGGAGTTAGAGTGACGATTGAAGGAGCTGAAAGGGTTTGTGGCACCATGAGGAGAGCAACAATACCAACCAACCACAGCTCCCAGGGTCTAAACCACCAGCCTGGGAGCACTTAGGGAGGGATCCATGTCTTCAGCTGAATAAGTAAGAGTGGAGGGCCCTGCTGGGCATAGGTGGAAGATGAGATCCTTGACCTCATGAAGGCTGGATACCCCAAGGGGTGGGAATTTTGAGGGTGGGGAAGTGGGAGTAGGGGGTAGGTAGGGGTTACATCCACAGAGAAGAAGGAGGAGGGGTAAGGGGTTCCTGGGTGGGTGGGGCATGGGGTAAGGGGACAACATATGAAATGAAAATAAAACATCCAATATAAAAAAAGACTATCATTATAGATTCAGTGATTGGTTCTTGTGTATAGGATGAGTTTCAATTTGGGCCAGTCATTTGTCTATTCTTTCTATATGAATCTACATGATTACAAAAATGCAGACATTTGGGTCTCTTATATTTTGGATTTTGATTACCAATATATATCTTAAAATTATGAATATATATCATTTCATAAAATATCATTTATAATGTACATTACTTTTATTATTTGCATTTCACATTGAAAACTCCCTCCCTTCACTATTTTCTTTAACATGATTCATATTGAATTTGGTTTTTGAATCAATAATTACTTGGAATAAATAATGTAAAGACAAAGGAAGAATGCAGATTTATTGACAACATTATCTTCAAATCCTGACTTGTTATATAGATCAAAGTGTCAGGGATTTTGTGTAGCATCTGTACTGAGCTTTTCTCAAAGTACTTAAGCACTTCAACTTTGTGAAGGAGCCTGAAGACCTAATTCAGAGCCCTGCTGCTTTTTGTTAGCTACAAGGTTTAGTTAGCTTTTCAAAGAGAAATGGAAATGGCCTATATCCTTAAAAATGCCCAATCACATAAAACCCCCTTACTTATGTGTGGAATGTGTATGAGTTCTGAAGCACCAGTCTACATATTTTCAAAACATTATTGCAGAAAGCAATTTTTTTTCTCTATGAATAAAAGATAATATCTCCATTCTCTTTATGCTGTTGGATACAGAGTCCAAGGTCTTAGATCTATTTATTGTTACCTGGAAGTAAAAGAATCAATGTCATCTTTGAACTAGGGACCACTATGTTCAGTATCAAAGTAATGTGCTATGCTCTGGGGGAAGAAAGAATAATTGTATATAAGACAAAGGATTGGAAGAATTTTGAGCAGATAAGTGGAATCTTAAATTATAAGGGAAACTCATGAAAGTAAAAATTAATTCTGTATATTTCTAATGGAAATCAGCTTTAGCAATACTTTTGAAAAAAAGTTATATGCTTCTGAATTAGTGTAAAATGGAAGAGTCACAATTCTGTTTCTGACAGTTAAAGTCATTGTTCTATTTCTAGAATAGCTGTGAAATCATTAATGTCTTGATCATCCTATGATATTTCTTAATAGTTGCAATTAGTGTTGGTCTAGCTGCCCAAGGCAGAACACTCAATGTCATCATTAACTCAGGCTTCTCCCTTTCTTTGTTTCTAAATTGCCCCAGAGTCTATGACATATATATCATAATGTTCATGCCGCTTTAAAGTTTTTCTTCTCTTCTGGAGCCAGGAGCATCTCTAGGTGGTTTAGATAAAGAGATTTCATGGTTGACACTCCCAAAGCTTCAATTTGATCTTGTAGCTTTTGTAGTTGTTTGATGCTCCCTGTTGGCTTTTTCATGGTGGCTAAATTTCTCAAGATTATCTAGAGTCTAGAAGTCCTGATGCTTACTTCCCACCTTGTCTTATCTGTAACTAAACTCCATCCTAGTCTATATTGCTTGATTCTGTACCATAATGAATTTCAGTAGGCACCTTTACCAATGACTCTCATCCAGGCTTTTATTTTCTAGAGTTAACTGGTCTTTCTCTCAAGGATACTCAGCCCTGTACCATATATGGGCCTGGTTGATTCCCTCACATAATATAATATAATATAATATAATATAATATAATATAATATAATGCAGTGCAGTGCAGTGCAATGCAATACAATACAATACAATATAATAGATATAATATAATAAATACAATATAATAAATATAATATAATATAATATAATATAATATAATATAATATAATATAA
>NW_021604648.1:6187509-6212511 GCF_004785775.1 Grammomys surdaster | reverse complement strand
AATATAATATAATATAATATAATATAATATAATATAATATAATATAATTAATATGGTATGGCATGGCATGGCATGGCATGGTATGATATAGTATAGTATAATATAATTAATATAATATAATGTCATAATCATTGGGAAGTATTCATAAGAACAATTCAGTCCCCAAAATTTATATTGGTGTTTCTTTGATGAGCTGAGTAATCCCAGCTAAGTCATGCACCTCTGACAATTTCTCAAAAACCTCTTGGCTATGAGCGAAAAAACAAAACAAAACAAAAACCAAAAAACAAAAATCTGTATCTACTATCAGTTCCCAACCCAATCCTTATTATTCATGAATATTCATTCAACACACTGCAAATGAATATGTTAATTTACTCTTTAAAATTCACTCCAATGTGCCAGTGATATGGGTTGCATCTCAATGACCAAAATGAGTATTGTTCCTATGTTGCCAAAAGGAAGCTGAGCCCAGTGACTTTGATGTCTTAGTGAAGATGGCTGCATAGACATGCTGCCTGCTGCTTTCCACCAATATTATCAATTCATTTTATTGTTACTAATATGCCTGGTGACATAAATCATAATTGTGTTAATTTACCCTTTTTGTTAGAGAGGAATTTCTAAAGCTAGGTTGTTTGATCCAATAGCTCTGCATACAGCACACTAATATACCTATTGAGTGTCTTCATACTAAGAAACTTAACTGGACCACACGAGCTTCCAGGGACTAACTCACCAACCAAAGAGTATACATGGAGGGAGCCAGAACTCCAGATACATACGTAGCAAAGGATGGCCTTATCTGGCATCAATGAGAGGGGAGGGAGGTTTGATGCCCCAGTGTAGGGGAATGCTCGAGGGGTTAGGAGGAGTAGGTGAGTGGGTGGAGGAACAACCTCATAGAGGCAAGGTGGAGGGAGGACAGATGATGGGAAAGGATGGTTGGTGGAGGGGTAACCAAGAAAGGGGATACCGTTTGAAATGTAAATGAATAAAGAGTAATTAAAATACAAAAGGGAAAAAAGTTTTTAAAAGCTAGTTATGAAAATTTTAGTTTTTGTTAAAAATTCAATCCATGATTACTTTTCCAAGAAACTCAATTAATGAGTTATTATTGTTTACACATGGATGTCATGATATATAATTTGTGGTAGAAATCAAGATATCATCATGGTAGCAAAGTTGTATTTATCTAAAATCTAGTGCCTCTGGCAATAAATTCTGATTTTGCTATTTGCCAGGCATGCATATTTAAATTAATCATCAGAGAGTAATATTTTAACTCTTAGTCCCCTACAATACAGTGCTATTTTAGGAGATATGTAGACATGGGACATTTATGAGGAAGTGTATGATTTGGGTTAGTAGATAAGACAGATATTCTTGAGGAGTGATTCTAGCCAGAGAAGAGCTATCCTTCCTCTCTGTCTCTGTCTCTCTCTTTCTCTTTCTCTGTCTGTCTTTCTCTCTTTGTCTCTGGCTCTGTGACTCTCTGTCTCTGCCTCTCTGTCCCTTTCTCTGTCTGTCTGTCTGTCTGTCTGTCTGTCCTTCTCTGCCCTATGTGGGCGTGTTCATGTGCATGTGTGTGTGTCCCTTGCCTCTGCTCCCCCTACTTACCATTTTCTTCCCCCTTCTATAGAAGACAAAGAAAAACTTTCTTCAGACAAGTTAGAGGCTCAATACCAGGTTATGGATGGTCAAATACAACACAACAGTCTTTGAGTAAACTCTCAATTTTCTGTTTATTTTTTTAAAGATTTATTTAATATACATGAATACATTGTAGCTATCTTCAGACACAACAGAAGAGGGCATCGGATCCCATTACAGATGGTTGTGAGCCACCATGTAGTTGCTGGGAATTGAGCTCAGGACCTCTGGAAGAGCAGTCAGTACTCTTAACCACTGAGCCATCTTTCCAGCCCCCATTTTCTGTTTCTTATTCTACTTGAAATATAATGTATCATTGCCTATAGTCTATAAAATTGAAAGAATTGTGTACATGAGTTTACTTTCTTGAACTTTTATTAAAATTTTATTCCCCGTTTTTGAATCCCATTTAAGTAAAATTAATATCAGATGCTGCTGCTGGTGTACACATGCCACATGCCTGGTAGGAGCTGATTCACAGCAAGTACCTATATCTCTCTGCACCACGACTTCTCTCTCCTCAGACACATATTCAGCTTATTATAAGACACACCAGGCTCTATGAGAATTTAACACTCAAGAATAGTTTTCTACCAAGATGAGTCTGGATAAAATGAGACATAGATTCTTTGACATTGAGGTATGACCACCTTTTTATTTTTTTAATTGATCATTCCATTGGTTTACATCTCAAACGATATCCCACTTCCCAGTTACCCCTCCACAAATCCCCCATTCTACAACCTCCCTCTCCTCCCCACTTTGCCTCCATGAAGATGCTCTTCCAACCACACTCCTTCTTCCACCCCACCCATCCAGCATCTCCCTACGTTGGGACTTCAAAACTCCCCAGGATCAGGAGCAGAGACTGAAGGAAGATATGTCTGCCTCTTTTAAGACATCAGCAATAGGACTGAATTGTAGCTGCACATGGTGACAAGCTGACGATCAGTGCAAAGATTATTGATTTCCTTTTCTTCCCTTCCCACCTCACTTTTCATGCTTTGTGTCACATCCCTTCAATTTCTTAGATTTGATTCTGGAGGAACTCAAATCTAAAATGTTGCCAGTCATATGAGATGAAAAGGGAAATACCAGAGACTCCATATCATACATTTTGTTTCTTTTCATCAGAATTCCCTCCTCATAAATGTAGGAAGGAGAGAATTTAGGATGGCAGAAGGAAGAAAGAGAAAGGAAGAGAAAGATAGAGACTAAAGAGCTAATATACAAGCATCATCCCCAAGATGATTTATCTGTCATGATCAATCATAAATTTTTATTTTTCTCAATATTACCACATCTAAGCAACCATTGGACATGTGTGTTTTAGAACACAAATTACTGATGCATACCAAGATATAGGATGGCATCCAGTTTTGTGTAGCCTATGATACTGTAAGTACAGTGTTAAGGTAATATGAATGCATTACAACAAAACACACAGCATGTCCCAAAGAACTTTTTAAAGGTTTCAGAAGTAATTCACCTGGCCAAGTAATTCATTCTACCCTACTCTGGATATTGCAAACAAAGATAAACAATGTCTCAGCAGTCACCAGTGTGAGCAGTCTGACAAGTCAGATAAAAAAGACTCTTAGTTCTGTAACTTTGCCAGAATTTTCTTTCTCATCTATTTCCTATCAGCCTAAAGATGACAATAGTAGTGGGGGTGTGATGTATTCAGTTCTGCAGTACACTTTTTTCAGGTCCTTTTTGTCAAGGGAAATTATGAACAACAACTTTTTTATATTTTTATTGGATGTTTTACTTATTTACATTCCAAATGTTATCCTCTTTCCCGGTTTCTCCTCCAGAAACCCCTATCCCATCCTTCCTCCCCCTATTCCTGTGAGTGTGCTCACGCTTGGACATGGTCTGTTCACTCAACCATCACAGTCATCTGATGATTTATAGAAGTGAAAGGGAGTATCTGGTCTTTGTTTATCAGACAAATACAAACGTTGGCAGTATGACATGCTTTACAAACTTTTGAGAGGACAGAGGAAGTTCTTGGTGAGAATGTACCTTATGAAAAAGGAAAGCCTTGGTTGCTGGCTTTTGTTTGGTTCTGTTACTATGATGTCTTAGAAAGCACTCAGTTGTTGGAGTTTAGCAGTCCTGGGGCAGAATATTGATTCTCTCATTTTCTGCCTACATTTCTTCTGGCAAGATACTTTATCTATATACACCACTGTTTTCTCAATTATAAAAAGTAATGTTGAGCCAGCATGATGGCTCAGCAGGTAAAGGTGCCTGCTGATAAGCTTGACAATTTGATTTTGATTCCCCAGATCCTACTTGGTGCAATGATAAAACCAACTCTCAGACATTTTCTGCAGACATCCACATGTGCACGGTACCATAAACCCAAACACAAATACAGACCCCCACACACACATGCATACTCACACACATACACATACACACAACACACATTACACATGTATAAACACTAAATGTAATTTACAAATATTTATATATTTTACTAGGATATAGCCAAAATTATTGTAAAAATTAACCTTGGAATGCTAGACCATTTATAATAGGATAGAAATTTGTCAGCTGTTGAGTTACAAGAACACAGGAACTTTATCTTCACATTGGTTTCAGTTGATGATTCAGAATGTTCCACATGCCACAAATAACTTGACAGTGAGAAATCAAAGGTAGATAAATAGAGTATGGAACAGAGATTGAGGGGGTAGCCAACCAATGACTGATCCAACTTGAAACCCATTCCATGAGAGATAGCCAACCACTTACACTACTACTGGTATTCTGCTATATGTGCAGACAGGAATTTAGCTATATGTGCAGACAGAATTCTACTGGTATTCTGCTATATGTGCAGACAGGAATTTAGCTATATGTGCAGACAGAATTCTGCTATATGTGCAGACAGGAATTTAGCATAACAGTTTCCTGAGGCTTCATCAAGCAGCTAATGGAAATAGATGGATAGACTCACACCCAAACATCAGACAGTATTCAGGGAGTCTTGTGGAAGAGTGGAGGGAAGGATTGCAAGAGCCTGAGGGGTCAAGGACACCACAAGACAACCTACAGAGCCAACCAACTTGGGACCATATGTCTCACAAAGACTGAACCACCAGCCAAAGAGCATGCTTGGACTAGACCTATGCTCCATACAGATATGTAGTAGGTTGCATCTTATTCTTCATGTAGGTCCATGAATAATAGAAGCAGAGGATGCCTCTGTCGCTATTGCCTGCAATTGGATCTCTTTCCCAACTGGCTGCCTTGTCTAGCTTCAGGGGGAGTAGATACACTTAGTCCTGATGACACTTGATGTGCCAGGCAGTCTCTCCTTTTCTAAGGAGAAAAGGAGCAGGGATCAGAGCAAGGGACAGTGAGGGTAGGACAGGGAGAAGGAAGGACTATACTCAGGATGTAAAGTGAATGAATAAATAAATAAATAAATAAATAAATAAATAGTTCTTCTTTGGGAATCTAATGTGAACTTCCTCCTAACTGCCTTACCAGGGAGGGGCAAGAGAGCAAATTTCAAGAACAATCCATGTGATGGAGGAACAGATATCTTCTTGTATACTTGGTGTTTGCTCACAAGGTCTCATACATTTCCTCACACAGCTTGGTTCATGGACTACATTTTGGTTCTGAGAGAAATCACAGAGAAAAATTCACTAATGTCAGAGCACTTGACAATGGAATTGTGACTTTTTAGGTCACCTTTTAATGCCATTGAGACATAAACTTCAAATTTGTTTCAAAACATTCAGAAAGAAAAAAAAAAGAAAATGGTTCTTGTACATGGGGAACTTAAATTGAGTTTGATGGAGAAAAACACAGTTTAGTACACAACTGTGCTTAATTTTTTTCAGCATTCAGTCTTTTTTGTCTTGGTTTATTTTTAATAGAGGAATTAACTGGATGACATACTCATAGTTTTGAAGAGGGACAGAACCAATGGGAGGCAAATTTTTTACACACACACACAACCAAGAAGTTTTGACAACAGGCTTGTGACTAAGAATAGCTGATGGTTGAAGTTCTCACTTGGAGGACACATTAGGCTACTTTAGACCAGAAAAAGCCAGTGTTTCAATTGAAGTCTAAAGGAGGGGAAGACACGTTTCAGTTCAAGTAGGCTTGAAAAATGTATTTCTGCTTATGTATGACTTCATAGTACTGAGTTGTTCTACTAAATATACTGAATCATCATGAATTTTATCTTACACTTCTAAAGGAATGTTTAATCAAATATATGGGATCTCAGACCTAGTAAAGTGACAAACTGAATTTTCATTTTCAGCTTTCCAGTTTAATTCAGTTCATTAAGTGTCTTTGCTTTGTCTTCCATACCACACAGATGTCATGCTTCATCTGTAGCATGCCAGACATAATAAAACTAAGTCCCATTTTGAGCATGTACATTAGAAAAGTCAACTAGAAAATACTTAATCTGATGTGTGTGTGTGTGTGTGAACAGAGTTTGCAGTCCCATAAAATATTACATGCATATCATATATTATTATATTATGTATGACAATGCTCTTATTTTGACTTTCATAGTTAAATCAGAAACTCCTATCAGTCATACTGGAGCCTCAGCATAAGTAGGATAAATGAAGGTATATTCAGTGAGATATAGATATAAAGGGAAGTGCTCTAAGTGTGTTGGCTCCTAAGGAGGATTCACTATGCTTAGTGGGTTCAATCTTGATTCAAACTAGGGCCATCAAGAAAGAGTAGAGTCCTCTGCACAGTGTGGGACAGGACTGTCCACTGGCACGAGTGAGATGGAAAGTCACAGGATTAGCAGCCTATTCTACAATGTGTTTAATCCCCTCTCTTAAAAAAGAGATCTCTAAATATGAGTGAATACTCAGAGGAAACATCTGTGTTTCTTGGGATGTAGCTGAAACAAAGTGAACAGTTTCTCTAAATTTGCCTTCTATAGAGCCACTTCATTGTAAAAAAAAAAAAAAAGCAAATGGCAAAATGAAAGAACTTTATATTTAAAGTCTATTGACTTTCAATTTCTCTCTAGTTTCTACACTCTTTATGATGCTTCATTTCTGTGTATCAATCCACCCTGATAAGCATTCCTTTAACAACCTGACTTCTGATACATGTAATGTACATAAGACATCTCCCCATCACAGACCGACTGTTATATTTTTGAAAAAAAATTGTGCAAATGATACAAATAGGATGCATTCATTTGTGTATGCCATCTACCATGGTGTTGGAATTAGCAGTGCTATTACTTATAATCTGTGCTGGATAGTCTTAAGTTACCTTGACACAGACACTAGAGTCATCTAAAATGAAGTAATCTCAGTTGAGATGTATTCCATAAGATACAGCTACAAGGCATTTTTAAAATTAGTGATTGATGGGGTCCAACCCACATTGGGTGGTGCCATCCCTCTGTTGGTTCTATAAGAAAGCAGGCTAAGCAAGCCAAGAAGGGCAAGGCAGTAAGCAATACCCTTCCATGTTCTCATCAGCACCTGCCACCAGGTACTGCCCTGCTTGAGTTTCTCCAATGGTGAACAGAAATATGAAAGTGTAAGTCAAATGAATTCTTTCCTATGCAAATTGCTTATTGGTCATCATGGTGCTTCATTGCAGTGATAGAAACCCTAAGATAGAATCTTAGTATTAAAATTGTGATGATGAGAAGTATTATATTACATAGTTATTCAATTATCCTGCAATGTTACTATTCTTTTTCCTTTTAATGTGTATTGTCACCGTTTCTGGGATTTTTACTATGATCAAGTATATCAGCAATGTTTGTTCTTATACAGTTCTATTAGCAACATGTTTCCATTTTTGGAGGCAGGATTTTTTTAACCATTTGATGGGTATGTGCTCAATTATAAAAGGAGTTTTTGTCTAAGCTTTTGCTCTATTTTATATTCAACTATAATTTATGAGAAAATTCTACTTTATCCTCAATTTCATCTGATACACCCTTGTTTCTCATTATGATGACTAATGATCTCATCAGCTTTTTTATATACTTCCTGACCATTTATATATTCTTCCAGAAAGTGACTTTTGAAATGTTTGCACACCTTTCATAGTGTTGGCATGTCATTTTTCAATTAGTTATAAGAAGTTTTCAGGATTCTTTCTTCTTATATAGCCTCCTGAACTTGAGTCTTCTGTCAGATTATGCTTCATGATTCTTTTCTTGTAGTATGTGATTTGGTAAATTGTTTCTGTCCCGATATCTTCTGGTGCAGAAGTTTTAAGTTTTGTGGAAATTTGTCTCTTTTTCTTTTTAAGCTGTGGGACTGTGTAAGGGTATCCTGGTTCATGACTGGGCATGGGTCTAGAACCCCAAGACGCTACGTGAGAACCGGCAGGAGTTCGCTGAGCCCCCAGAACCCAGGGTCCTGAAAAGCAGTCTAGTCTCCATAGAACTACATTGTTCAGTCACATATGACATTACAGCCCCTCCCAAAGTGCACAGGTAGAGGGCGTGACTAGAGGCCTCAGGCTCTAGGGATTTACATACTAATGAAGGCCAGAGGGCAGAGCAAATTAAGCATGCCTCCTCAGATCCTCCCCTGATCCTCCCCAGATCCTCCCCCTTTCTCCCTCCCTATTTAACTCGAGACTGCCCTGAGTTTTACGGGGGTACAACCAGATCCATCTATCATCTACCATGACAATAAACCCTTTTGGAACCAAGGACTTCCTCATGTCACTGGGGCCTGCAGTCGCCAAAGCCCCCAGCCGCCCGGAACTCTAGACCTCCTCCTGCATGTGGGACCCACAGGGCATGGAAACCCATCAGCACCACGAATTCAGCCTCTATTTTTCCCCACATTAAGCTTTTTGCTTTTTTGATCTGGTCTGGGAAATATTTGTGCTTTAAACCCTTGCAAGTAGTGCTAACTTGCAATCCAAAGTGAAACTGATGGCATTACAGAGATGAGTCCTCTGAAGGCTAGAGGGCAGTCAGGAGACAAGGCAGTATTTTGCAGAGAAGAGCTGACCTTCAGAGACTTAATTCATGAGATGATTACTGCTTTGCATCAAACCTTCCCAGAATCCCAACTGTGTTTCATGAATAGATTTTTTTTTATTCTGAATAAGGTAGACAATGTAAGTTTGGAGAATAATTTAGTCACTCTTCTTAAATATAAAATGGACAATCAGAGTTAAAATAATCAAACTTCAGTGTGCTGTCTCTATCAGAAATAGATTCAAAATATAGGCTTATATAATCTTACTGAAGTATACTTCATGAAGGAAGTTATAAAATGAACTATAAACAGTATTATCACATATCAGATTAGATTGAGCTTAATTTGCAACAAGATCACACACACAGACACACACAAAAATCAAAGAACAACAAAAACAAAAATATGGCAAAAAATTTAGTATAGAAAGGCTACTTTATATATATATATATACAGTGCTTCCCATGTATTACATGTTCAGTATACACTAAAAAATAACAAATTGGCTCACAGGCCAGGTTTTATAAATACTTCTTTTTAGAACATAGACTTTTCCTTTATTTCTTTATTTATTATGTGGGCTTACGTTGATACAAAGTGGGCTTTAAGAATATTTTATCTCAGACAGTAAAGCCAAAATACAAAATAATTATCTATCCCTTTACTGAACAGTTTGGTGATTGCTGGTATAAATTATTTTTAAAGTTGCATACATATTAATAGAACAGAAAGTTGTACACCCAATTATGAGATGGAGAATCCAAAGCTTGTTAATTTAGATGCCTCTTCCAAGTCAGGAACATGAAAAGATAGAGTGTAAATTTATAGATGAATAGCCTTAATATATAGATTTTGGTTTTGTTGTTGTATCATATTCTTCCTTTAAATATAAAAGACAAACAAACAAAAAAATTTATTCATGAAACACATTTGAGATTCTGGGAAGGTTTGAAGCAAAGGTGCCCGAGTCTCAGAACCACCATTTTCTGGAGAAGCATATACACCTGTACATAGCTGTAATAATACATAGCTATAATTCTTCCTAGTTCATAAGTTTTTAATAAAATCATGTAAGGGATCACGAGAAGAAGGAATGAATTGACTCAACTGGAATCACTTTATGATGATGGGAGAATTCGCTGATGACTCCATTTTCAGTTGTATTTCAATTTTGGAAACCTCAGCATCACTGATTTGCAATCTGATAGCTATAAAAAAGAGGTATAGATCAGAAAAGCTAATTAATAAAACATCTTATTCTGAGAAAAATATCTAACAAATAATCAAGCAGTCTTCTTTGTAATTGGTTTTAATATTCACTTTTTTCATTAAAGTTTTATTCCATAATGTTTTTATACTGTTAATAAAGAATTTTAAATGGTGACTAACATATTGGACATTACAAACTTTGATTACTTAAGGGCACTTGATAGAAATAACACTTAATTTATTCATTTTTGTTCATTTATTCTATCATTTAATGGAAAGTTTTTGAGAGCCTACTAAATATGGAAAAAACAAAGATGAACAAGAAAAGCATTCTACCCTCTAGTATTCCAGGTTTTCCTTAGTAAAGGGCTGTATAAACAAATATTAGCCAAGCAAAGAGGCAAAACAAAAATAAATAAACATACATCAGGTATTGTGAGAGAAATGAATTATTTCTTCCTTAAGTGAAACAGTCATAGACAGGCATAAAGCTTACAAATTCAGTTGAAATGTTTCAGACCCTGAATTGCTTACAAAGAACGCATGAATAGAATGAGACTTTGGGAGTAGGTGTGATATTTATTATAAATGTGAGGAAGGCTGGTGATGTGTATTTCCTGGTGAAAAGCTTGCCACTTAAGCCTGACAGCCTAAGTTCAATGTCTAGAACCCACAAAGAACACGTGAAGGTTCTCCTCTGACTTCCAAATATACTCTCCCAGAGCCCACACATTATACAAACATACACACACAGAGTAATAGCTCATAAAACAAAGATAAAGTTGAAATTAAGAAGTAGACAACCATGATGGCAGTATCAACATCACTATGGAGTGGGATGTGGGTCACGAAAAGGCATGTGATTTGTGAGACCAGAAAGAAGAGATACCATTTATCATCAGGTCTTTGAGTTAGGCAGAATCAAGAGTTAATTGAAGAATAAGTAGAAATGGTGGGGACCACATAAACCATGCAAAACACAGAGGGACCAGGCAACCATTCAGTGGATAAAGTGATTTTACACAAGAATGTGGATTTAGCACCAACATAAAAATATAAGCAATTATACTAGTCCATCTGTAATCCATGTGCTCAAAAGACAAATCAGGAAGTCCCTCCCCACAATACACCCATACCCCAAAGAGCAAAGAGGCTAGGTAGAATAGTAAAATGAACAAAAGTCAGGTCACTGAAAAAGAGACACATAGTACCAACCTCTGTCCTCTACTTGCATCTGCACTCAACACTTACCCTCAACACACGTGTACCCACACACATGAGAATACGCATATACATACTGTAACAAGCATGCACACTGTACATGAACTGTTGAGAATTTTGGGTGCAAAGTGGGCTGCTTCCATACTTATATACTGTGGTCAAGCATGGTGACTTCCACATACCCTCCAGGGCACAAGCTGCATTTTCGAGAAAACTAAAACTTTACTTGTGCCATGATCTGTCAATTCTTATTCTAGGCAGTAATGTCAAAGAAGAGCCTGGCCACAATTGAAGCAGATGCTTACAAGGCTATTGGTTTTAATGTTACTTAAAGTTTAAGGGATTTAAAAATAACTCAAGTTGGTGTCTATCTACAGAAGAATTAATGATAAATTACAAGGAGATATGCACAGCAGGAGGAAACAACAAACAGCAATAAAGAGGGATATGAAGGTGTAGTGGTTAGTATAAAAAAAGGTAATATAAGAAATCAGAATGACATTTATATGCAATTTACTTTTCATAAAGTAACTGCGCATATCCTTGGAATAACAGTCAGTATCTCATAACACAACATATTATCTCCTAAAATACTTGTGCTATGCTAAGTCAGGAAATGGAAACTACAGTGATTCTAAGGAAACCTGGTTTGATGGACAGCACTCACAAATGTCACCAGTGAGACATAAAGGCCAAAGGCTGCCTTTTAAATTGCTAAACAATTATAT
This sequence comes from Grammomys surdaster, assembly GCF_004785775.1. NCBI lineage: Eukaryota > Metazoa > Chordata > Mammalia > Rodentia > Muridae > Grammomys > Grammomys surdaster. Next base: position 6,200,729 of record NW_021604648.1, on the reverse strand, counting down.
ACATGATAAACAGTTTTTTAAAAGTATCTATTATTATGACTACATAGCCCAAATTTAACCTTGAGTTGCATTATATAGGTTTCCATAAGAAAGGACATTGGACCAAGGTGCCTTGAAGGCTGGATGCCACAGTGAGGGGGAATTCAAGGGCAGGAGGGTGGGAGTGGGTGGATGGATGGGAAATGGCACAACCTCATAGAAGCAGGAGGAGGGGAAATGGGATAGAGTGTGTCTGGTGGGGGAATGGGGAAAGAGGATAACATCTGAAATGTAAATAAATAAAATATCCATAAATAAATAAATAAATAAATAAATAAAAATGAAGGACATTGGAAATTGAAGGGCATAAATTTTTCTTAACCCACTTTAAGAAGTGTTCAATCTCTCCTCTAGTCCATCATCTACCAGAGGCATTAGAAAGGAAAAATTATTAGGAGACAGGAGAAGTAGGCCTGTTTAGAAATAGTTCTTTGGGGGCATGTCCAATCTTCACTGTCAAGATATCAGCAGTCCAGTCCAGTAACAAACACCAAATATGAATCAGCAGCTGCAGTCCAGCCCACTTGGAAGTCACCACACATGAACCAGCAAGAGCAATTCAATCCAGTAGAAACTGTGAGGCTTGCCAGTTGTCCCAAGGCACTGAAGAAGCCTCAGGAACCTTACGGGAAGTTCTTTGGCAAGTTCTCTCTATGGCATCAGCACAAGTGGAGCTCAGCAACTCATTGCCACACAAACTAATATGTGCATGTCCTTAGTAAATGCCCAAATTCCCATGGTTTGTTAGGGTATATTTATATTCTGTCTGAACATCATACATTCTTTCATGTGTTTGCTATGTCTGCTTCAAGAATACATTCTTTGAGGTGTCTGCATTAGCAAAATATCCTTTCATCTGTGTGCTCCAGCAAAACATCATTTGACATAACTGAATTTCCAAAGAAACCAGAAGCTTTCACTTCAGGATATGTTGTAGTGTGTTATTGTAAGATGTGGGAGCAAAGCATGACACCAATCAGAAAGTTGTAATGACAACTGTAGCCATATATGGCTAATAACACATATAAACAGTGTATCATGGAAGCCGGGAAAAGGTAGGTATAGGTATGTGTGTATTTTATGGTGTGTGATTTCATGTATTTACTCAATGTTCATTCCAAACTGGACTACACATAATACAAAATTTAGATTATGCTCAATAAATATGTATGTCAGTGATGTTGGAAGGGATTCATGAGCAGAAAGCCAGCATAATTGCAGAGATGACTTCTGCACATATGCATGTCAGCAAGTAGAAACCAGGCATGGCTGAAAGAGAAATTACAGGCATATCTAAATTAAATAGTGTTAACTGATGATATTTGCAAACTGAGAAATATGATGAACCAATCATCTAGTATTTAGGTTCAAAGTAGTGAACAGAGCAAATATTACAAGGAAGAGTCCACAGGAAATTCTCAGGTATCTCAAATTCAGTTTTGATTGCAGTGGAAAAAGATGAAATGAGTAAACAGAAAAAGAGAAACAGGTTACACAGGATCTGAAATATGGGTTTTGTGAACAGTGTGTAGTGGCAGGTAACCAAGCAACAGGTATGCACAAAATTAAAGCCATAAGACAAAGGACTTAGGAAAGAAAGAAGAAAGTGAAACAAGTCACTGATAATGAACAGGAAGCTGATTTCTAAGTAGAGGAAGCCCATCTGAAGAAGTTCACTTGTGTTCTGAGATGTGATATCCATATACACTGCTTCATAAAGAGCTCACCGAAAAGAGCAAGCAGGTTATATAGCCCAAATCATCAATAATGGGAAATTGCAGAGAATACCTCATAATTTAGTGACTGTCACTCAGCTTCGTCACAGAGCACAGAGGGATATTAGAAAGGAGCAAACTTAAAAATAGAGACGTACAATATAGTTTATAGAAAAAAATCAAGGAGTGTGCATGCAAGGACAAAACAGAGATAGCAACCAGTGGATGACAGTAGTAAAAGGTGGGGGGGAGGGAGGGAGGGAGGGAATAATGAGTCACATTTACATAAACTAATATTCATGGAGAAATGTGACTTAAAATATATGATTTGAAGAGATGGACAGATACTATGGTTGGAGCTGACAACTCTCCATTGAAATTATGTGAACTGTAAGATATTACAAAATTACATGCTGATCATGTTTGCTAAGGGCTAGCTAGAATGTCAGCAGTAAACAAAAGGAAGAGGTTAAAAATGGAAGAAGAAAAGCACCTACTATGGACAAAGTAACACAATATACTATATGTGCTAAATTCTTACTACTAGGGGTCGGAAAGTTTGTTCAGTTATTAAACTGTTTCCCATGTAAGCAGAAAGACTTGAGATTCACAGGACAAAACCCAGCACTCTTGAAAAGCCATACAGGGTAGCATGTATCTGTAATACTCTCCCTGAGGAGGTGGTGATTACCTGACTCATTGACTAGTCAATTGGTAACATCCAGGCCAATGTATAGATTCCTTCTCAAAAGTGGAGAACCATTGGGGAATCCAACTAACATTTGCCTCTGTCTTCTGCACATACACCTGGAGGACAAATGCATAACAGAGAGAAAGACTGACATACCAAATATGTAGAACTCTTATAGAGTCTATTCACTGGCATTTGACCTCTCTGAATTTCAGGAGGGTGGGGTAGATAAAAGGAGAGGTAAAGTGGAAATTTCTGGTTAAGACTGACATCCCAAGTGTGTGGAACTCAGATAGTCCATTCACTGGCATATGACCTCTCTGAATTATCAGAATGCTCCTTTTAATTTCAAATACATGTTCTCTCAGTTGCAGTTGGCTTAACTCTGGATAATTTATTTGAGTTCCTGTACTTCAGTTTCCTCATTTGTAAAATGAGGCTGATGGATGCTTGATCACTTTTTGTTTGCTAGGGACAATACAAAGGTTACATTAATGTTTATAAAGTACTTAACATAGCACTTTGGATATGGCAAGTTCTCTATAAACACCTGTAAGATTAAATTATAAACGCAGTCTTTCTTTGAAGATAAGTTGACTTTGACCAGATTTGTAGTTCCAAGTGTGATGTCCCTTTCAGATACTTCAGAAATTTCTTTCCTGAGATATGGGACTTTTTTATTTAAGACAAACTGAAAGGAGGCCTAAGAGCAAGCTTCATGAGTAGAGGACATCTGCTGGGTATTCTATTTTTCTATTTTGTCCCCAGCACCTGGAAATGCATGATTGACTAAATCCATATCAGTTAAGCCCCCTGTTTACATTGCAGATTCACTTTCTGAAAGCATAGGGGACAGGGATTATGCATCTGCCTGGTGTTTTTCATCTCTGACTTCTTATCAAAAGCCAGGATGCCTCTTCTTATGCAAAGTCCTGCTCTATCATAAGCAAAGCAGCCAACCAGTTAAAAATCCAGAAACCAGAGGCCAACTCCTTGTGCTACCTGTAGTGATTTCAAATTAGGGATGCCCAAGGTCAACTAAGAGGATCACACAGCATGTCCAGGGACCAGCGAGGTAGAACTGAGGTCTTGGGAAAAGTCCAGGTTATTTTGAAGAAAGTTGGGGCAAAAAGATCTGGAGGGCTGCTTGGCTCTGCCGATTTCCTCAGGGAAAACTCCTGGCAAGTATTATACCACAGGCAAGACCAAAGAGCTAAGGCAATTTGGCATAGCTCAACAGCACAGCCAAGAAGACATGTGCTTAGCAGGAGATAAACTCAATGCCAAGGATGATCCACACTGGGAAAAATAATGGAAATTTACAGGAAGCAACTCCATGTGTAACTGCTCTTCACACAAATGCAGGAAAAAAATCTTCGGAAAAGAGAGAGAAAATCATTCTTGAAACAATTTGAAAAGTTTAGCATAAACTTTTGCATTGATAAATGGGGACTACTACGTGTGTAGACACAAATTTAAGTATATGCTTCCTAGCTTGTATGACCCTCTTTTTTATCTTACAGAACTCACATAAAGGCAAGTTGTTGAGTTCAGTGAGTTCTTTCTCTCTCCTCTCGCCTGTTTACTTCATCTGTAAAAGACAGACACGGCTGTCACCACACTTTGATACCAGAATATTCAATAAACATTGTATGTAGAACATGGACTTTGAAGTCGTATAAACTTAAGATTCCAATTCTGACTCATTCATTCACTTCTTGTGTGACCTGCAACAAGTTAATTAGCAACTGGCAACATTAGGTTTAAAGCTATAATTACTAAGGGAATAATTAAAACATTTACATTTCAAGGGAATTGGGAGATCTAAACAAGAAAACATCACTCAAGGAAATACTCATTGTCACTGATGTTCAATGAATGTTGGTTCCTTTTGTAATTTATGATGGAGAAGACACAATGGAACAGGTCAGTAGCCTGTGTGTTCTTGGTAAGAGAATAGAGCGTTTCTTTGTAGTCCAAGCACACATTGTGTTACCTTGTTGGTTAGACAAAAGACAACCAGGGCAGATGGACTCCTTTAAATACATAATTGCTACCAGAGCCACTTCAAATTTTACTTTACAGAAGAACTATCACATGGTCAAATATTCGTCGAATGAATTTTGAAAAAATAAAAGTAACAAACCTGTAGCCTCTATCAAGAAGATGTTTTAATTCTCTGTACTCTTCTATGGAGGAAAACAGAACAAAAAATAATGACAAACTAACAGAATTCAAGAGAATTTAATTGTACATGAGTATGTGCATTTAAATCATCACATGTGGTTTTTCTCCAAGGGACTCAAAAGGCATATGCATTTTCAACTTATGAATTGGTATATGCAACCTCAAATTATCAGACACTATATTCATAAATAAAACTTGTAGACAGCTTATGCAATCATCACAAGTAACAAATGTTTGTATTTATTGGTGGACCCTGACAAGATGAAAGAAATAATAATCTGACCTGTAGGTAATCAGAAGTCTCAGTTATTGCTGACCTCTAAGCTGAGTGAACCTGGACAAGTTTATACCTCTCCTGTGCTTCCTTCTGATAGTACTTAGGAGGATGTTTCTGATTCTTATAAAAATGTTATTCAAAGTCTGTAGGGTCTTAAGAAATAAGAGTTTTTCCAGCTTGTTCTGTTAGGCTACCAGAAAACATCAAAAAGAGCTTCTATTGACCACTCTGGAAACTCTGTGGCCAACAACACAGAGGAAGATACTCTACATCTGGCAGTGGGGTTTTCAGTTAAATGTCCATGGATTCCAGAAGCAGAATTATTTTCCACCCATTCAAGGTTTCTACTTTTACACTGTTTGATTTTAATTATACTTTTGTTAGCTTAAAAAATAGTAATTTTTATATGGCATGTTATACCTCCTGAGTTTCAAAAGACCTTTCACTGTTCCCTATGATCCCTATATCTTCTCACTCTCATATAGCTGGAATTAAGGTAGAAGCTTCCTTATGGCTTCTTAGATTTATGGCAATTGAAGGAGCTATGCAGGCTGCTATAGTACCAAATTCAGCAAATTGCTTTATCTAGGTGTGAACTCCATGTTCCACAATATTGAACTTCCACACACTGATGAAAATATACCAGTACTGTTGTAAAGGTAACCAACTGCACTATGATTATAACTAAGGTCAACTCCACAAGGTGAAATACAAGCCTGATACTATAAGCACAGGCAAAAGCTAAGGAGATCACAGGACGTAAGGAAAAATTTAGTATCGAATATTTCTAGATGGACAATTAATCAAATTGCATTCTAAACATTTATTTTTGTACATATAACTATAAACTATTTATGCTCTCAGCTGTGATCAAAGAAGTTTATTTTTTCCAAAGAATTATGGTTAATACAGAAACTCACAACTGGTCAAAGTGATCACTGAATACTTGTCCATAATTTGTACATCCATAATGTCTCCTTCAAGACTCTTGGAGCATCAAAGAAGAAGGGACAGAAAGATTTTAAGGGCCAGAAGATAAGGGTTAACAATATGATAGGATGTATTTTGGAAACGATACTACCCCTACAGTCATCAGCAAAGAAAAGTTGTGACATCCTACACTGAGCATGGGAATGGATGCAGGTAAACACATACATACATACACACACACACACACACACACACACACAAAGTAGGAAAAGTCTATTTTCAAAAAAAAGGGGATCAGGGGGAGTAATGTTAGGTCTTTTCTGTTTAAATTCACCTCAGAAAAATGCAGTGACCCCGTAGGCTAAAATTAAATGATTAAAAATGTCTCACTCTTCCATTTTAAAATGAGCACAGATGCACAGAGCTAAAAACAGCCCCTTTCTCCCTTACCTCAGATTATACATAACACCTGTGCCTCTGATTTTAACTCTACTACAGCCAAAATTTTATCTGGAGCCAATAGATAGACCATCATGCACACAGATGACAAGGCTTTGAGAAAGAAAGCATATGTGGCTTTGGAATAGGACAGGCTACAAAGAGGTTGTTTAACATCTTTTTAAATTATTTAGTTGCTTATTTACTTTGTGTGTGTGTGTGTGTGTGTGTGTGTGTGTGTGTGTGTGTGTGTAGATACCCAAGGATGGCAGAAGAGAGCATCAGATTCCCTGGAGCAGGAATTACTAGTGGGTGTGATCCATCCAACATGAGTGCTGGGAACTGAACTTGAATCCTCTGGAAAATGAACAAGTACTCATAACCACTGAGCTATTTTTCTAGTTACTCAAAGAATGTTTAATAGACTACAGGGAAACAATTTTGCATGGAATGAGAAGAGTCTATTTATATGACAAACCACACACATTTGTCCAGTGTCATAGAGATGTGGTTTAGTGATTCAAAATGCAAAACTTCTTAGGATTTTAAAACAATTACATTGAAGACTGAAGAGATAGATAACGGAGTAAAGTGCTTGCATGAAAGAATAAGGATCTGAGTTCAGATCTCCAGAACCCATGAGATGTACCTTTAACATTGGTGTATGGAAAAACTAGGAAGATTTCCAGGACTCAACTGCCCAGCAAGTGGAGCCAAATCAGGAAACACCAGGTTCAATGTGGAAGCCCTGTGTCAAAAAGCAAGATGGAGAGCAATAGGTAGAACAAGACACCCAGTATCTTTGTTCTCTCCCCTCTATGATTCAGTGCACACACACACACACACACACACATACACACACACACAAATTCATATATCACACCAATAATAAAATTGTGACAATAGCAACCATAATTTGCTGAGTACTTTAAAGGGACCATATACTGTAGCAGATACTGTATCTTCAACATTTATCTCTATGTATTGTCCTGGAGAATCAATGGTAAAACTTAGGAGCTGCTACCTGATATTATGAGGAAGAAAAATAAATAATAAAGTGAAGTTTATCATTGTGACACTCAAAACTGGTTGGGATGTGAATTAATGTTTACACTCCATAATTTCACATTTATGTTGTATGTTACCAAGAATAAACAGGGGGCTTTGTAAAGTTGTGTACTGAGGAATATCTGGAAAGAACATAGATAGTAACGTAGATTAGTGGAGACAAGAGTGATCACCTGTCATCGACACTGAAACTGCTACCATGTACTCATTTTGTTTCTTGTCTGGATCATGAAGAGAAAGCCTGAATGTGAACTGTGAGGAAAGGATAATGGAGTTTAGATACACTGAGGAAAATCTAATAGTGAACTTTGTCCTAATGTAGAACAGTTGCTGCTAACTGTATGAGAGGCCAGTGTTACCATATTACTGAAATAAGCTGGGCATCAACTGACTAGACTGAGTTTGAGTTGACAGGGGAATTAAAATCACAGTGAAATAGATGTTTCAAGTTCAATTCCAAAACAGTGGCTTCATTTTTCTGTAATTAGATATTGATAGAGAATCCTTTTCCATTATTCAGCAAAAATACACCTTATAATTTCTGCCAGATACTGTGCAAGTATATTACAGTCCCTAAATTCCAGTATAGTATAGCTAAGATGTTTCATACAGTGAATACTGATTTCATGCCTTTTTACTTACTCCTTGAAATTATCCTAACATATAGTAGTGTTTTCCCTATTAGGAAATGATACAGCTAACAACTAATAAAGCTAAATAGCATGCCTGTAATCATTTTGTTAAATGATAGTATAAATGATTAACAATCTCATATATTGAGGAAAATTGTAACCCATGTTATCTTTTTCGTCCCTAACTTTTATTTTAATATACAAAGTTCTAAGTGCATGGCAATCTGCCAGTGTCTAAAGACCCTACCCACAGCGTGGTGCATTGCTTTTTCACTTTTATTTTGAGACTAAATCATTATTACTTCATCTTTCTTTGCTGTAGTTTCTCCAAACTGTCCCATATAACCCTCTTTGTTCTCTTTCAAATTCATGCCTTCCTTTACATTAATTTTTGCTGTATGCATATACAGTCCTAAATACAACTTTCTCAGTCTGTGTGATGTTCCTAATAGGTATGTTTTCAGGGCTGGCCATTTGTTATGTGATAACCAATTTGTGTTATCTTCCCCAAGGAAGAAAATTTCCACTCTCAGCATCCATTAGCATAGTTCTTTGTATAGAGTCCAGGCTAACTACTCTATATTAACTTTTGCAAAAAAATAAAATGGCTGTTAATTGCTTTTGGTTTTGGCCCTTCAAAGCCAGGTGGGCTTATTAGAAAATACTTGAAATATTAGAATAAATCTTTTGTTAAATGATGAAAAGTAGACTAATGTTTATGGCTTGCAACCAGTAAATTTTTCCTCAAAATATCACTATTAAAATCCTGTAATATTTTTATGAACCATACAAATTATATATAAATTTAAAAAAATCTATATATGAAGGTTACATGGTACCAGCAACTCTATACTTTGAAATAACACATGGGTGTATTCTAATACCACTAAACATTCCTCTAAAGCTGAAGGACTATTTGCTAATTTAGTCTAAAGAGGTATCAAGAGGATATTAAAATCTGTTTTTATTGACACACTGGTGTCAGGATTCAGTGGAAACACTGAGACTTGTTTTCAAGCTTTCATCCTTCTTCCCTCAAGCTTTCAGAGCAAAGAGAAACAGCTCCTAGCAATGTGGGTGTCCATATTCAGGCTATGCAATCTGGCTGCAGTTCTCCACTGCCATGTGCACATCTCTTTAAGATCTTCTCAGTCCTTTCCCTTTACCCTAGCCTCAGGACCTGGCTATCCCTCCTTCTCTGGAACTGCTGCCTCTAGATGCTCACTTGGTGTCTGCTTTAACATCACTCCTCAGGATGCTCTTTGCAAACTTACTTATTTCAGTGACCCTGCTTTTTTTCAAAACTCTTTTGTCATCCTACTTTTACTCTTTTTCATTTCTGTAGTCCAGTTCTCTATTTTCTTTCTTTCATTTTTTCCATTGTCCTATTCCAATACATATTGTCCCTGGTATTTCTCTTATCATTGTTAAATATGAAAAGGTATGATGTCTTGGCCTTGTTAACAGTGACTTCTAATAATCCCTGGAGTTTTGTGAGTACCTGCCACATGCTTATCTTGGGCAAATGCCTTGCAAGCCATTCCTGGCAAAGATTTTTTTTTTTTGAGTGAATTTGGAGGCCATAGGAGAATTCTATGTTGTTTCCTATTCTTTTCCTATGACTGATTTAACAAGTAATTTAGGAGACCAGAAGCTTAACAAAGCATTCCATTTTCATTGGACATTAGAACTTTTGTCAGAGCAGCAAGATCTAGCACTGATCTAGAAGGGAGACCAGACAGGAAAATCTAGATGGGCAATCCAATAGTATCAGACAGAAAGCGATTATATGGCATAAAATCAAATGGATTTCAAAGGAAAGACGAACCTGCCAGATATAATGGTACATACCTGCAATCCCTGTACTAATGAAGTAGAAGCAGCAGAATCAGTTATGCAAAGGCAAGCAATAAACACTCAACCAAGTGAAAAAGAGTTCAGCCTATTAGGACCCGATCTCAATAAAAAGAGAAAGAGAGGGAGGGAGGGGAGAATCTTTATAGGACACCTAATAGATAAATCCAGGGAAACTCGAAAGGCTAGACACAGCTAAGACACTGCTTTATAGGAAATTTCACCCATGCAAAGTGGCTGTATTTAAAGGGTCGAAAATAATTAGGAACAAGTTCCTATCTTTGTTTGAATAATCACAGTAAAATTATTAATTGTCTATGCAGAACTCTCGAGAAGCATTCTATTAGCTTGCATTTTTAAGATCTCAAAGAAGACAGTATCCTCAAATTGTGATTTTGGAAGAGGAAGTTATCCATCAGCATTAGTGTCTTGCTAAGACTACATATTTTTGCTAAGAAAGACTCTCTGTAAAGGTGATAACATAGTTATCTCCCTGTCATGTAGTATAATTGAGAGTAGTAGTCAAAATTAATGGATGTCAGTGTGCAGTAGATTAATGCACAGTGTGCTCAGACCCCAAGCTCACCGCTTCTGGGATTTCAACCCACATCCCGAATTAGAGTAACATGTAAAGGGAGGGTGTGGGAGACCTCACAGCTGAGGGTACAATGAAGACTGACAAGCTTAACATCATGACATTGGTCATAAAATTAGGCTTAACAACCCCGTGGTCCTGGAAATGAGACAGAAGGGTATTCAAAGGGAAATGCATTCTTGTTATAGGCACTGTCTCATATTTATTTTGTTACTTTGAGTTTACCATTCCCAATAGTCACTTTGCTCAAGATCTTGTAAATGTGATAACATATGGAACTTAAGATAGACTGCATGAATAGGGACTGTCTATCGGTCTTCTATGGAATAGATTGATATTGATACAGTTTAATAGACACAGGGTGGTAAGTATACTAAGAACAAATTTACTCCCATGCATAGTCGATAGGAAATTATCCTTTTCAGCTACATTGTTCAGTAAGTAAAAGCCACATAGAGAAAATCAAATAAGAGAGAAACAGCAAAAAGAGAAGCAAACAGAGATTTCAGAGAGGTTATGCTAGAATGAGGCCATTGTTCAGTGACAGTGGAACTAGACACTGGAAAAAGAAAATACTCTTTTTAGTATCAGAGGAGAAATGCCTTAAGGGCTGAAAAGAAAATATTCCTTATTTCTGCTGAGGTTTTTGGAGTAGACCTCTACAGTCTTGAAATTTCTCATTCATAATGGAGGACTTTTTATTTGCTGTTGTTTGAATAATTATTTAAACTACTAGGATGTTAGTCTTCTTGTTCATAAATCCAACAATCTAAGTTGAAGAACCATCTTGAGGGACAAATCAGATAAGATTCATCAAAGATTCCAGCACAATGTCTAGAACAGGCCTGCCATTTGTAATGTTTAGGCTGAACTCTGTGCCATCATCAAAGGGCACTAATCATATTCAGGCCAATATCCATAATAGGCATCCCTTTTTGGTATACCTTATGTCTCGTCTTCATTAATCTCCTGAGAATTATAGCACTGGAAATTGTGTGGGGTATACAATGTTACTTCTGATATTCACTTAGAGTGTCAAGGTAATTGACTGTTATCGTCTCAAAAATGCTGACAGCAAAATTTGTACATTTTGTTTCAAAACATGACTCTTCCCTCACAAAGTCAGGTGTTTTGGGGACTTTGGAGAAATCATTTTCATATGTTTTACATGACCCCTCTAGTCAAGATGATCCATCTAGACTGGATGCCTGTCTCCCAGATCATTATAGCTCCTTTACATAGCTCCCACAACGGGCTCTCAGCAAACCTGCTATTTTATAATCTATATAGTATCCCTATTACTCTACCACTGGTGAGGGAATTACTTTAACTTTTATTCAATCCTGAATATTTAACTTCTAGTTCAATGTTTGGCATAATTCCTTATCAGTACATACCTGCAAAATGAAAGAGGATTCACTGTATTCCATTTATGCTGTCTGGTGTGCACACATACACAGAGAGAGAGATGCATACTCACACACAGAAAGTCTAATGAAAATTCATTCTGACATCATGCTAGTTAAGGGAGGCTAATATAACTATTTTTTTCACATTGACAAAGAATTCTGTATTTCAAAAATTTTTGTGGTGCTGATTATCACTGTGAAATGTCTAAAATGCAGACACTGGCAACTGGAATTTTAGTAATGCTTTTGGAAACTGATTATACCGAAGACATAGGGCCAGACACTACAGAGAGAAACATGTTTATGTCCCTGTGTTTTCACTCAGAGGTCAAGGCCTTAAATCAAATCATTTTATTCAGTGTGCTGAGGGCTCCTTGTGGCAGTATTCTCTACTACTGTGGACCAGATGGAGGGAAGGAAATGCCAACTGGGCAGTTTTTACTGTGCCAGAGTTGGGCTACATCCTCAGAAATCAGAGAGAACAACTATGATACTTTCCCTGTCATAAGGCATATGTCCTGTGGTACTGAAGAAAGAAAGTATATTCATAGGTTATACTGATGGTTTTAGTTAAAATAAACACAGGTGATATTATTGTCATAGCACAAGAAATAAAAGAAAGTTTAAACCTGAAGAACAGATTTGAACAGAGATTATTTGAAAGAGTGATAATTGTGTCTATATATATTATATTCTAGTGAGACCCAAAAGGAACTTTCTAACTTAATATGTAACATTGTTTTTTTAATTAATTAAATCACTTTATATCCCAATATTAGCAACCTCTCCCAGTCCCCAATCCCCTCTTACAGTTCATCCACACTCCCCCTCCCCTTTTTCTCTGAGAAGGGAAAACACCTCCCAACTGTCACTTTCACAAACCTCCCTCCAACCAGGCACATCATTCACTGCAGGACTAGGCACATCCTCTCTCACTAAGGCCAGAGGTGGAGCCACAGCTAGGAAAATCAGATAGACAGGCAGGCAACAGAGTCAGGGATAGTCCCTGTTCCAGTTGTTCTCTTAATACATGTAGTTCAGTCAACATATCCAAAAAACAATTGATATTAGACAATAGCATTAATGTAGATCATCACATTATATGAGCATCACTTATAACTAAGTTTTGGCTGATCATCCTCTAAATGGACATAGTCAGAAGTTGCATTCTAGACTAAAGGGAAACAGGGCCAGAGGAATAGGCTTTTGAAAAGCTTATTGTAGCCGGCGGTGGTGGCACACACCTTTAATCCCAGCACTTGGGAGGCAGAGGCAGGCGGATTTCTGAGTTCAAGGCCAGCCTGGTCTACAGAGTGAATTCCAGGACAGCCAGGGCTATACAGAGAAACCCAGTCATGAAAAACCAAAAAAAAAAAAAAAAGAAA
>NW_021604648.1:6175621-6187409 GCF_004785775.1 Grammomys surdaster | reverse complement strand
AGAAAGAAAGGAAGAAAGAAAAGCTCATTGTTTCTAAGTTGTTTTGGTAGACAAGTAAGTCAAGTGAAACTGAAGTGTGTGTCAGTTAGAAACCTGGGGATTATCCTATATAATGAGTTTAAGGAAACACTTGATATATTTTAAGGTAGTATTGAGTTACCATGTGGAATGTTACTTTGAGAAATACAAGACAAAAGGCAGCACAAAGAGCTGGAAGCCTATTACAGTATCAAAGGGGAGTGGCAGAACCAGCCTGGAAGAGAAGGATGGGCTGTGGTTGCAACTACAGGTAGAAACGTCATATGATTCACATGGTAGTTTCCTTAATACACATAAAGGATGACAGGATGAAGGGTAAATACACTGTAAGTTACTGTGAATTAAGTCTGCCGTGCTTGCTTTTGCAGTGTCAAGTAGAGAAACTGAACAGACACCTTCATAAGTCAATCTGAAGCCAGATAAAACAGCTCTATTGGAAATCACAGTTGAGGCATCTTGCATATGGAGGAGACAGCAGTCTTCCTAGAAGATGAGATTGTCTGAGTTCTTCATTAAAAGATGTAGAGGAAGGGAGCTGAGTATAAAGCTAAAAAAAAAAAAAAGAATTGGAATCTATCTAGTAGACAAAAACCCTTTTGTACAAAGTAGTTGTCAGTTCTGGCATGTGTCAGCTGTCCACTATAGGTTAATAAATTGTGTGTACTGTAAAGATGCAAAGAACTCATAAAAATGATGGTCACTGATCCTGTCCTAATGAAATTTGTATGTATGTATGTAAGTATGTATGTATGTATGTATGATATATATATATTTGGTGAGAGAGAAAGAGACTTTACGTATGAGTAGAGGTTAGAAAGCTGTATTTCCCAGCAAGCACCACTGCATACCTAACGAGACATTGATGCGATGACTGCTTCTCTTGAGGAATTCTCTATGTGTGCCTCCTGTGGCTTGCTTAACAGTTACCAACAGAAGACTATTCTCATTAACATTCTTACTTCTTGAGCCAAAAGAGTTACCAAAACCCATGTCAACACCTCCACCCTCTCTTTTTTCTCTTTCATTCTTTCTTTCTCTCTCTCTCTCTCTCTCTCTCTCTCTCTCTCTCTCTCTCACAAACACACACACATACACACAATCACACATACACACATACACAGTAAAAAAGAGACTAAGCAGACACAAAGTCAGGCTGGGGCAAATGAAGGCAATCCATTGCCATATATTTGTATTCTGTCACTGAGGCACCGTCTAATGCTGCCGTAACTATGATGTATAGGTCTATCAAAGCATGTGTTGCCATGGTCTGAATTCCCTGACTGGAGAAAAATGATTAATGCAGAGATTTGCATTCGATGTTGTTGTGGACATCAATATTTCAGCTTAGGTAAACAGGGGCTTTACCTAATTTATTGGCTCTCATTATGGATGGCTTGTAAAAGCAAAATCCCCCACACCCCCTGCCTCCAAAATGACCTTTTATGCTCTACAAATCAATCTAGAAGAAGTGAAGCAACTTGGTTAATATTTTAGGAAGGAAAAAAATGACTCCACATGTCAGGAACATAATTGTTGTGATTTTGACCCATTTTGAAATTAGTTAACATTTGCTTCAGGCTCCTGACTACATGCATTATTTATTTTTATTGTGACCTTATGTTTCTTCAGGCTCAATATGCCTGTAACATGTGAGGATGGTTTTCTGAATATTTCATTTGAATAATAGCATTAGAAGTAGAAAAACTTAAAGACTAAAGCGTTCAGCGTGCACACACACACACACACACACACACACACACACGCACGCACACACAGAGCTAGCCATATTATTTCCAGTCAAACTGCTTTAGTGACTATTTTAGCTCACTGGCAAAGTGTCTAGATGCTGCAGCCAGCATTACAGAGCAATTTCCTTGTAAGAGTTTTATGTTGCAAAGTGTGTCAGAAGTTAATCAAAGGGTAACAATGCAAAGGTCTATGCATATACTTCCTGGGGACTGGGGGTAGCCCATACTGTCAGTCACTGTCAAAACTGTAGCACACAGGAGCCTGCAGCACCTTTTACTCTTCTGTGAGAAAATGTTCTTGCCCACAAAGTTCAGAGCCTTTATGGCATAAATCTATTAGCCTATTGTTGTTGTATGAATCCCAAGGAGAAGGCATCTCATCAGCTGTCTAGCTCAGAGGCACGGCTTCTTGCCTTAGAGGGTCAAACTCTGCATCGTACCTCTGACTGTCAGCAGTGGCTTGGGCTTATCCTATCATAACCTCTGCATCCCAGTGAGTAATCACTTATGCTTGGCCTTGAAAATGACTCTCCCATTACTGACTCTGTGTAATCACGAGAGAAGAGGGCTTTTAAAATCATTAAACAAGCTACCCCTCCCAGCTGGCCCAGACATCCTCAGAGCATTGACAGAAAAGGTGGAAAATGTTTCATTCTGTTCACTCTAGGGGAGGGAGGCAATTCAGAATCTGCTCACAGTACTCAGAAACCCTTGTGCCTTTCTGAAATGTGAACTACCTTCTAATCACCTGCATTCCTTTTATTCTTGACACCCATTTGAAGTTGAACAAAAGCAGGGCATCCATGAGGCCAGACAGCTGTTTCCCAGATGTGCAGAAATAACCATGGCAGCTGGCTCCAGCTAGGGTATTTGCATTCACATCAGTTTGGATTAAGTTTTTCATTGATTTGGGTCATCATTTATGTACAAAGCTCACAGAACAAACAATGTGTACATCTCTGACAGCCTTTTCTAAATCTTTAAGCACAAATATAGACTTTCTAGGATTAGAATCCCCTGGTACAGTGAATTCGGTGGGCGATGGTGTTCCTGCATAGACTAACTAAGTATTCACTACATAAATAGCAAGTACACCCCGTATACCTAAAGTTCATTCGTAATTGTCCTGTTATTTACAATAACTATTACCCCACCCATGGCCAAGGATTCTCTCTTTGGTTTTCAGTTCTATTCATAGGTCTATAAATAGAGTCTAATTTTCATCAGCACCCTTAAGTGCTCTCAGTTCAAGGAACATTATTTAGAGTTCAAAGTTTTACATGTTTTGCAGTTGTTTCAGTGCAACACATTCAGGACAAAATATATCACATTCCCTGTGTGAATGGCCTTCATCACCAGCCTTACCTTCCAAGCTTCTATATGATCCAGTCTATTGTTCCTGATTAGAGACAGTGTAATTGACAAACACCTAAGTTTTGATTTTTTTTTTACCTCAGTCTTACTGTGTATACAATTTTATCTGTCAAGCATACCTTTCTGTCTACCTACCCAGCTGCAATCATCTTTGAAATATGAATTTTGTGAAGGCAGTCTTGTCGTCCAGACACTTAGCATAAAGTTGGAGAGAGCTAGGTGTTTTCCCTTCTTGACCCTGGAACACCTGGTTTCCTCTGCTAACAGCAGTGTGATTGGATTGTAGCCTCTCTTTTTCTCTCTTACCAGATTGTAAGATCCTTCATAGAAGTCTTTATAAGTCCTCTGATTTAATCCTGGGCAATTTGCTTCAAATTTAATTTTTTATTAAATTAATTAAACTTTCATCTTTTCTAACTTGAATCTTGATTTTTTTTTTCTACATCTATTCTACTGCCAGGCTGTATTTTGTCCTTTAACTATCTTTTTTTTTTTTTGGAAATTTTAAAATCCTTGATTAAAGAATGATGAACAAGGTCATTGTACATGCACAATTGAGTGTCAGGTCGATTGCATATATGTTAAATTTTCATATTGTAATGTCTTCTACTGAAAGAAGGTATCTACAAAGTCTTATTCATTCAGGTATTCTTTTTTGCAATTAATTCTTACCAGGAGTAAAATTTGTACCAAACACTGTGCAGGACAATGAGGATTCAGAAGTGACTATAACATCACTGAGTATAAAGAATCATTAACCATAACTGTGTGCATGTCTATTAATATCAGCTAATGCAAACAATACTTCATTATTGATCTCTCAAAGACCAGTGAGATGTATAAAGAATATGATCCCAATAGAAATCCTTAAATGCATTTTCTGCTTTCCTTTCAGAGGTTAAACATTTGTTTAACCTCTGGGCCATTATAATATTCTTTCTCTTCCCTCTGTGTTTTTTAACCACCAATTACATCACCTGCCTTGGCCCTGTTCTTCTTAATCCTATTGCCTTTAACTTAGAGGGTCCTGGTTCTATATTCTTAACAATTACTCTTATTCTGCAACAGATAGTTCTGAAAATTGATCAAGAGATAAAAGGACTAGGTTAAGGTGAAAGTGGGAGTTTGTCATAGGAAAGAGGAGGAACAGTTTAAATTTGAATCTCTTCAGTGCCCTTTTAAAGCAGTGGGTGGAAAAATTTTTTATCATGTGTTAGTTGTTTTTGTCTCATATCTGATGTAAAAAGGATGCTTTGCTTATATTACCATTTCATCTAAAGGAAGATGCTAAATATTCTAAACTAAATGGTCCTTGAACCATTGACCAAAGTACCTGGTTCAGCTCAAGATTAGGAAAACCCAAAGAAGGGTATTAGGAAGTGATGATTAGTTAGGATGAATAATTTTAAGATGATACTTTAACATTTTCTTGATGATTATATGTAAATGTGAATTGGGACCTAGGAACAAAACTTGATGATGAGTCTAAGTTTAAGATTCATCATAAAATATCTAAATTAGTTATCAATATTTTTAGTTAGAAATATAATATTTCAAACCAAAGGAGGTATTGGGAAATGTCAACATAGAGGTATGTCAACTAAAACACAGTCTTATGCAAATACAAGAATCTTTTCATCTTTCTCATGGAAGCTCTTGTTCTAATTCATCTTCTTCTATGATTTTAATGAATATTGATTTCTAATTGGAGCATTTCAGTGACATTATAACTAATAACCCAGAAAACATCTTCTTTTGTACTGTTGCATAAAACATGAGATAGTACTGAGACTGTAAATGGGTTAGGATTAGGTTAGAATTGTATATATTTGAACAGAATGCTTACACTCATAATTAAAACACATAGAAGTGAGAAGATTTTCTTCATTTGACCTTTGTGAATGAGAATCCACATCGTAATGGTGAGCATTCCTAAGATATTAAAAAATAATGATCCTAGGTCATAATAGAGACTTTGGTATCTTAATGCAGCCACAAAATGTTGGCAGAAATGTTGAATCCATCTAGCACTGGATCCTCTCATAAAGAAAGCTAACAAAGCATATCAATCTTATATAATTATGCATTTTCTGGAAAAGATAATAAATATGGTAAAAAAATCGCCATTTCAGGATGATTTTTAAAATATGAAGCCTTGATGCATCGTAGCATTTTCAATAATCTTTCATACTACAGAAAGTATTTATGCCTGAATATCTGATTACAGGCAGGATTAGACACATCACTTCCCTATCAGCATGAATTAAAGTTGCTTATTAACATGTGGGTTACACCTTTGGTGCAGTCAAATCACTGAAGAGCAGACGGATGTTGCACTTGCTATCTCAAAGGCATTTTGTAATTAGACTAGATTCATTTGCTAGACCCCTCCCTGGGCTAACGAGCTTGAGTACTGCTGGGGTCCTTTGCATTCAGAAAATTAAAGCTAGAGATTAACTGACTCTAAAATGTTTCTTGCTTCATGTTGCTAGGCCAGCTCTGAATTCAGACTCCATGTGGGTTTCAATTCTGTAGGTGGAGTTTGAGTTAGAAACACTATTTTCACATAGTGCATTTTTGTTCTTTTCAGAATTATGAAAAAATATGATATTAATTTTAGTAAGAAATCTCTGTATTTGAGGGGTTTAGGCCACACATTCTTCGTTCTATTTCATATGCTCTTATTTTTTTTTCTAGATAAGTCAGCAGTCCCACTGGAGTGACTTCTGGACAAACAAGGCTGCATAGGGTAAGCCATGTGAAACACGACTGTCCATACTCACACATTCACCCCAAACATCACGGGATGGACATGAACTTAGCAAACCTTGATCTTTGTATTAA
This sequence comes from Grammomys surdaster, assembly GCF_004785775.1. NCBI lineage: Eukaryota > Metazoa > Chordata > Mammalia > Rodentia > Muridae > Grammomys > Grammomys surdaster. Next base: position 6,181,404 of record NW_021604648.1, on the reverse strand, counting down.
AGACTCACCCTGTTCAGCCAGACCATTGCAATGGCCTGAGTTCAACAGAGCTGACCCGTACCCACTTTCAGGTGTCTGGTCTCCAAATTCAGTAAAAAAGGTGACAATCAGAAATGCTGAAGATGCATGGCCATTTTGGGGGTGGGTATTAGATAGGATGCTTCAAAGTAAAGATAATATTGTAAGGAAGTCAGATTAGGGTGGGATTGTTTAGAGATTGGTTTGTGTGGGCCTCTGGAAAGAGACCTCATGAGGTCGAGATCTCAAAGTCTTTCTTTCCTTTTGGGGAAGATATGCCCTGAAGGTCTCTGTATTCTGGTAACCAAACCAGTCAAGATACAAGACATGCTTTAAAGTTCATTCTGGATCCAGGGAAGAGTGGCTAGACTGATCAGGACCAGAATAACAAGTAGTCCTATAAGGGATGGTTTCCTGATGAGAGCTGGATTCTAGAAGAAGCTTTCAGTGTGGCCTTATTGTTTCTGATTTTAAATCAACTTTCTCATATAAACTATATGACCATTATTTTAAGTCATTAAAAATTATATGGATGAAGTCTTAACATGGTTTAACCCTGATGATCTATTTATTCAATTTATGATGAAAGTATTCCTATGAAAACAAGCAAAATGAGTACTAAATGTCATCAGTAAACTTTGTGCTGTGGCATTATCGAATGAAACATTGAGGGCAACACCTGATTACCCAGTAATTCAGAACATGTTAAATAATGGTACTGCCAGATATAGTGGAGTATTATGTATACATTAAGATTCATGATAGTGAAGCATTTTCAAAACTGAAGGAGAATACAGATGTATCAAGTAGATACACAATACTGAGAATTTTTACTCAGAACCATAGCCTAATAGAAATTAGGTTGGGCAAAAGCACTGAAATTGATTGTTTCTAGGAGTCGTGCATATTCTCATTTTTATGTTTACAAAGTCAGCATATCACCTATAATTAACAGTACTTTCTAGTCATAATTGGCCCTTTCTGCTTCCCTTTGTTAGTAAAGCATATAATAACATTTAGCTTCCTGCTGGTGACATTTCAGATGTGAAAAGAAAGAAAAGCATTATGCTTTCTTTCTGAATTTCACTGAGTGATGTAACTGTACTCTTGTCCAGGACAAGCACTAATTAAATGCACATTTCAAACTTTCCCCACTCCATTCTTCTAATATGTGACATTCCCTGCAACCTAGTCTCCTCCCAAATTAAGTTAAATAAGACTTATTTATTTTAAATGGTCGTCAACACTAAGTCAGTTTCTAGATCCCCAGACACACAAGAAATTTCTGTTATAGAATATTTGACATTTTTCCACAGAATAAACTTTGAGAGTCCAAACTGCTTATATTTAAACCTAAATTTTTCTTCTCATCAATGAAAGTTCTTCTTGAAGCCTGAGCCTTTTGAGAACATTCTCTGTGTATGTCTCATTAACATGAATAATATATGCTACAGATATTCATCTGTTTATCAGATCAAGAGAAATGGAGGCCAAATAAGAAGAATGAGGTAAGGAATTCACAAAGACTTAGATGGAGGATAGTGTTCTTCCCTTCACTGTGTACTTGGACAAATCACTGAACCTTCCCCTATTCAAGATTTTGTTCTGCTAAATGAAGACAATAATACCAGTCTTTCAAAGCTGTTGTATAGCTGTTGTGTATCAATTAAAGGATGCTACTCCCTCAGTCCTTTCTTAATAGTATGTGCTTTCAAATGATGCTAAGGCATGTTTTTTACTTGATGGGATTTGAAGCCCTAGAAATCTGTGAGGCTTTTGGCTACTCTGAAAGTCTTCCTTCAATGAACTCCTTTTCCTCCCCACTTATTCAAAGGGCTACATCATATCATTTGCTGCTCTTTTGCCTTGGCTCTCCAATTCTTATGAAACATTGTAGTTTTAGAGAACCTCAATGAGTAAGAATGATTATCTTTTTGGGCAACCTCATACTGGGTTGAATCCAAAGAAAGGGGTAATTAAGAAGGAAGACACAGTAGTGTGTGAGCTTAGTTACAACCCTAGCTTTTTATAATTTACTCGGCATTTTCTGATCAGTCTTAAGCTCTACAGCCTCTCACCTGTATCTTCAGATACCCTTCTTAACATTATGCTTGTTCTTCCTCCTACTTTCTCAGTCTCCAATTATAGCATTAATCACTTCTGACAGAAACTTGCTAGCCTCAGTATAGCTCTACTTTCCTACAAAATTAATTGGACAATTCAAATGATGTTGAATATAAAAAGAAGATAAATATGGATAGAACAAAGCACCCTTCTGCTGGGAAACTCAACAGTCTCATGTAGGGAGTTTTATGATGATACACAATGGGAACTCCACTTTCAATTGAAGGTCTTTTCTGCCAAAGAAGCTTTATAACTCAGTCCCGTTATTGATAACCGTCAACACATGGAGTGAATGAATGCCCATGAAAATCACCACATGGACCTCAAAATAGTTAGGGCTTAATAGTCTACAAGAACAGGAAAGCATAGGACTTTAGGAATAATGTTTACTAGGATAAGACATCCTGAGGTAACCAAAAGAACTGGGAGAAAAAAAGATTTATTTGTTCACAAGTTTCATAGTTAATACTCTTCCAAAAAGAGGCATATTAACAAAAATGAAGCATATAAAAATGTCTTTAATAAAAACATATGCATCACAGGAGCCTTTGGACATGAAGATTCCAAAGTCGAGGAGAACCTGCATGTTTACAGATGGTTCTCCATGTAATTACAAAGGAAACAAGGCCATGTGTCCATACACTGGGGATCTCAGCAGCCATGTCTGTTTAACATCGTCCTTTAAAGCCTGGTTGTTAACATCCCCTGGTTCCAGGGAAAAGATGAGACCTATGTTCCATAAGCAGCCTTAGGGAAATGGTGTAAGAGGAGCCAGATATGCCTTTCTGCTTCTGCCGTTTCCAGTTTCCAAGATGCCATATTGATCTGTCATGTTTACAATCCTTATAGGGCTGAAGGAAAAAAAATGTGTTATAAGGAACTAAAATGTTGTCATTTTGTGGAGAGAACACATTTATTCTCACCATTTCTATTAGCTAACTAATAGAAAATTGAGTTTTATAGCAAAGCTTGTTGAATGGGCTTTCAAACAATTTCCAAGTTCATTCACAACATGTTCTAAATGCAGTCCTATTTAACTCTGCATACTGGGTTTTAACCATGGTAGGTTATGAATAATGGCTGTGGGGATTGCTGGGGGTAGCTAGAGAGGGTGAGGAGAAACTTGGAGCTCGTGTGAATGTAAGGATAAAGGAGCTAAAGAACTTCTAGAAGTCACAGCATAGGGGATCGCTGCAGTTCTTGCTTTTCTCCTCTGCCCATATCACCCCCTTTGAATTATCTTCCTACATTCAGTAATCACCCAGAAAAGGCCACCCTAACTTGCCTCTGCTCACTGCTTCATGGTCAGGGCCATCCTTGTATTGGTATTATGTAGCAAAATTCTCTTTTTTTTCCTTTGCTGCATCCCAGTACTTCACTCCTTAAGAAAAAGCAGCTCGAAACCTATGAACTGTGATTGTGTTTACTTTTTTGGGATTGAAACCAATCATATACAAAAACACCTTTTAGGGAAGAAAGATGTCAGCTCTGCCTCACATTGAAATGCTCAATCTTTTCTGACTCACATTGCGCAACCTTGAGCAAATCACTCTGGATTCAGTTTTTTTCTGCCTGTGCTGCATAGCGGCCAGCAGAAAGGCTGCCCCAGATAGTGCGGTCACTCAAATATTAAAGCTTTTCACGCGCTATGCTTCTGTTCATTCTTTCTTTCCTTTTGATCTAACAAAACCTCTTAAATTATGAATTGAGGAGTTTGAAAGGATGTTTCCCCTTCAAGAGAGAGTAAAAATGTATGACTTCAGAGAGGAAAGGGAGAAGTTGAGACAAAAAGAGACAGAGAGTCTTAGTGGAATCTCTCTCTCTCTCTCTCTCTCTCTCTCACACACACACACACACACACACACACACACACACACACACACACACAAATGTTTTCCTTCAGCCTGTGGGACCTTAAGAAAGCTGTCATGCCTAGAGTGAGATTTAAAGATGTTTGTCCTCAAGATCCAGTAAATCAAGTATGTTATTTTCAACTTGAAAATCCAAACCCCATTTCAAACTCCTTTCACCAATCTTAGAAATATAAAATTAGCTGATTTGAAACAGCCAACATTCTCCATTCCTTTAGTTGTTTATGAAGATAAACAGCTGGTAAATAATTATTTTTCTGCCTCTGAAATAGATGAAAAAGAATTAGTATCATCATAACCACGGTGAAACAGCAAGGAAAGATATGTGTAGAATTATTGCCTGGGGTAGTGGGCTTTTGCTTGTAGGAGGCTTTTGCTTGGACTACAGCTAGGTTGTTATTTCAAGGTCTGTCATGTTTCTTTGTTAAGTTATTCATTGGTATGAGTTATTCATTATTATACTTGCAGGAAGCTGTGCTGGCTCTTTCAAACTCCTCTGTCTAGATGGCTACAGTCTGTGCTCTCCTGCTCTGCTTCCCACAGCTGTCTCAGAAGATATATCACACAGAATCCCAATCAAGCATTTGTCTCCTTGTACAGATGCTGAACTCCTTGAGAGTCAAGGAGGTTTACTATGCTCTCCCTTTGTCATGGAGTGAAGTGTGAGGCTGAGTGGGAATGAGTAAGTGTTTGGATTTGGAAATGAACTTAGCTAGCTCTAAAAGAAATATGATGGATGATGGAAACACACGTCTATAGTGTTTTCTATCAGTTCGGTTAGATTAAAAAAATTTAAATTCAGTAAGAATAAAAAATAGTAAAGATCAAAAAAGGAAACAAATACTTCTTTCCTTCCTTGAGCCATGAGATGCTGAAGAAACCTCTTAAGAACAAATTGGCCCTAAGCATAAATGTGTCCAAGTAATTAAGATAGTGAAAAACATAACATTTTACACTATATCATCTCTTAACTAGAATGAGGAAAATAATTTAAATGTTGAGGTTTAACAAGGATACAGAAGCCCAAAGGGAGAGAATAGCACATGATAAAAACCTTAAATGGTCTCTGCAGAATGAACTCAGGGATTGGAGATTGATACTATACTACGTTTGTAGGTGGACATTTATTTTCATGGAATCTTGTATTCCTCACCAAACTGTGCCATTTAAAGATATGATGGTGACTTGTGTTATAGGTGACAGAGCAGATTCTAAGAATTCTCTCCATGATCACCAAGTCATTATGATCAGACAGTTACTAGGATGTGAGTCAGCTCAGATATGTGGTCATTTACAAGCAGGGCCATGTCTATCTGAGGCTTTTGGTCCAATTCTGGGTCTTGATTAAGATAAACAATATTTACATCTGACTTACTGTTATTGAACTGCATTGCATTACACATAACTGTTAATATTTATGAAGTTTTCTCATAAGGTGCTGTCTCACAGTGAATGTATATATCTGTGTGTATACACATATATAATATTGATACAATATAATATATATTATTTATAATATTCTATACAATATTGTAATATTATATATACATATACATGCATATATACATATATATGCATATACATACATATATACACATATATACATATATATACACACACACACATATATATATATACATACACACATATACATATATATATATATATTTGTGACTGGAGTGGTAGCTCAGCAATTAAGAGGAGGTACTGCTCTTGCCGAGGATCTGAATTCATTTCATAGAACTCATGTTAAATGTATTGCAACTTCTT
>NW_021604648.1:6162490-6170521 GCF_004785775.1 Grammomys surdaster | reverse complement strand
GAGAGAGAGAGAGAGAGAGAGAGAGAGAGTTCCCAGAAGGGATATTGGACCCAAATTTTTCTAGAATCCCGGAAGGTAGAAGAAAATAGGAAAAAGACAAATATTTCCAAGATAGTGCCCTAGACTGAGGCAGGTCTAGGATACAGATTAGGATGAAAGCTGGGCTGAGACTGACTGCCATTTAACTGTTCCTAACAGCAACATGTTGTTGCTTTGCCTTTCTTAACAACTTTCAATTCCATCTTCCCTGAGGTTTCTTTTCTTTCCAGATATTTTATATTTGTTTTTAATAATTTTCCTACCTGAAACAGAAACAAAACCAAAACATCTGCAAGACTAACTCAAACTGACTGACCATTGGTAGTTAATTCCTACATTAGCAGGTTCAGAGGCAGTGACATTTTCCTAATATCAGGTTACTCAATGTGAATATCCATTAGAGATACAGAAGTTCCTCCACAAGGGAAACATTATGAGAAACAGAGGTTAAGTTCTCAAATATTTTCTATCCCTGTCAACAAGTATGTCAAAATTAGATTTGATCTCTCATAATACGCTCATGGAGTGTTTAGAGGTGCTACATACAGATATCTAAGGAAAGCAAAAGGGGTTGGCCCTTCCTAACAAAAATGTCCATTTATATGAATGCCACTATCCAACATGTATGGCTGCTTCTTAAACTGAATCATTATAAATCTATGTGTAAATTAAGTACTGGCAATGAAAGTAGGATTCAGACACAGGAGACTGCTACTTCTAAAATTAGTCTGGAATAGTACTGAGCAAAACTAGAAAATAAGAAGACAGAAAAAGAAACTTGGTGTTTTATACTACTTTATAATTTTGGGAACTTGTTTTCCTACATTATCTTAATAATTATTTATAGTATGAAACACTCTTACATTAATATACCATAGTTTCCTACAACTTTAGCTTCATATACTTGGATATGTTTAAAAAATTAGGCATCAGAAGCAAATATATTTCCTATACTCCTCAAATTTTTTATTTCAATGATTCAGAGATTTAACATGAAAGATTTCTTATATGCTAGGTTTAACTATATGCTAGGAGAGTATATCAACTGAATGTTGAATAGTTCTAGTATTTTGAATAAGCATACTGCTATTTTTGCTAACTCTCAAAGAAAGATAAGTTATGAAATCCACAAAAATATTTAAGGCCTGTGATATATCAATTCATAAGGAATTAATCTCTCATAACACTTAGTTTATGTTAACTCAGACTCCCCAACTTCATAGCAGTATTTTGAGAAATTTCAAAACCTTAAAGAAACATTTTATTAATGTATACTATGTTAAACTGTGGTTTCTGTGGTATCTTGAAAGAATATATGTATATTTTCATATAGTAATATATATTTATGAATATATACTTATGTTAAATATATAATATATAAATAAATTTATTCATATATGATACATATATTGATATGTCATATATTATGACATATATGATATTGATAATATCATATATTAATAGTATGTAATATATTACAATATATTACTTAAACATATGTTGATATAGTTATAATATATATTGTATTTCATATATTCAATATATATAGTGAATTATACACATATATTCATGAATGTATATATGTGTGTGTGTGTTTGTATGAGTGTTGATGTGTACATGCAATTTGATAAAAATTTGAAAATAGTCTCCCTGATTATTAACTCTTTTTTTTCCGTGAAGTAATTTATCTTATTCAATAACAATATAAGCCAAATGTTCAGTGAATCTATCTCTAGTAACAACACTATTTTCTCCATTTATTAAACACCTGCTATTTGTTGTATTATTGTTAATTATTGTAATTAAGCCTTTACAAAATCCATATCCATTTTACAGAGAACAGGTCATAGACTTTTAAGGAAGCTGCAAATCAACACTGCCTGGAAAAAGATAATTCAAACCCACTTTGCTAACTCCCATATCCATAACATTCTCACCAGCTAAACTGCCCAGAATAGTAGCTGTTCAATAAATAGTGTAAGCCAGTGGGTGAACACATTTTAAGTTCAAATGTGTGCTTTTCTCCACGGGATCATTAAAATGGCATTTCGAAAGCACACTCTACATTCTCTACCAATTAAACTACATTTAGCAGAATATGGTCTCTTTTTAGCTTTAATTGATTTGGTTGCTTTGATTTGGCCTGTTGTATTAAGCCAATGTCTGGCCTTCTCTAGAGCTTTAAATTATGTCCCTTGTTCCCTGGAATCACCTGACCTGAAGTTTAGTTAATTAAGTAGGAAAAGGAAAAGAGAGAAAACAAAATATACTTCTGTCCATGAAACACATACCCTCTCTCTCCCTCTCTACTTGCCCTCTCTCCCACTTTCCCACTTTCCTCTCCTCTCTCTCCCACTCTCCCTCTCCCCTCTCCTCTCTCTCTCTCTCTCTCTCTCTCTCTCTCTCTCTCTCTCTCTCTCTGTGTGAGTGTGTGTGTGTCCTGATTATGCTTGATGGAGTTTATTATGACTAGAGAACATGTATGAAGTTTTTTATCAGACACAAACAATGTAAGGCATAGATTTACGGAGGAATCTTTCTAGCCTTCCTGTTTGGACATGAACAATTCATGATGAAACACAAAAATGTGAGAAGTCATCCTCATGAAATATTTCCATTTCACTTTGAAAGCCAGCATACAACAAAAAGCTGGAGACTTTCTTCCACTCACTGGCACAAATGCCTCCAGGGTTAGAAATGGTGTGTGTGTGTGTGTGTGTGTGTGTGTGTGTGTGTGCATGTGCCTGTACATGTGAGGTGTGTGTGTGAGTGTGTGTGTGTGTATTTCCATGTTCTACTCTAAATTTGACTCTAGTAGTTGCACAATAATAATGTTTAAGTTTGGTTCTCCTACTATTTTCCTGAATCTTCATGCTTGGATAAAGACAAGTTAGAAGGATGGATTCTTCCTCACACCCATAGTAAAGTTGTTGTCAGAGATGTTAGGATGACATATTCCATTTTTTAATTGATAGTTCCACCATGCATCCCTGTCCCACTCATTGTCCTGTCCCCCACATATCTACCTTTTGCCCAACCCAAAGTAAAACATGCACACATATACATTTACACACACGCACACACACACACACATACACACACACACACACACCAAATAAAAGCATAGAAAACTTCTCATTGTGGAAGCTGTACTGTGTCACAGTGTATCCCACAGTAATATATTTCAGTACATACATCTTTACCTGCAACATTGCAATGAGTCTTTGCTATAATTCAAGATCTTTGGCTTCTGTGACATCATCAGTATTGGATTCTCACCATGACTTTCCTGGCTATCCTATTGTTGCTATGTGTCATGGAGGTCCTGCAGTTTTGTATAAGTGGGACTGACCATTTCAGATATTCCAATCATTTGCAGAGTTTGCTTAATTTTGGTCTGTCTCTCTATTTAGCCACTGAGTGTCTAGCATCATATCACTGGAGTGGTTGGGATAGTAGAAGCAACAGAGAAAGACAAAGCTAAAAAATAAAAATAAAAAACAAAAACAAAAACAAAACAACAAATCTCTTGAGTCCTTCATATAGGCTCCATGTAACATGCAACATCTCACTGAATCCTTTCTATAAATTCAATCTAACAACTTGAAGGTTAGCAGATTGACAATTAAATAACAGACATAAGTCACAAACCTTTGAGAAATATAAGTGCCATCTAAAACTCTAGAAAGGCAAAGAACCAAGAGTTTTCATAAAGTAAACATTATTAGTTGACTGTATTATATAGGCATTCACAACTGATCCCATTTTGATAGATTTGTACTAGTCAGATCATAGTAGAGCATGTTCTGTGTTTTCAGTTGTGGTAAGAAAAATTCTGAAATCACATTTACTTTGAGTAGCCATATTTGTAAAATATTTATAGATTTCTGACTGTGAAGAGAAAGGCTGGAAGGAGTAAATAGCTCAGAATTATGTATTAATCATATCTCTGTAAACTTTAGTCAACAAAATACGTTAATTGAACTCTTTGTTCTAGAAAGGATTACAGATGATCCAAGACTTCCCTTGCTGAAGATCGCCTTCTTCAGCAATGAAACCAAAACAATGTCAAGGAGAGTTCTCATGAAGACGTAGAGTATAGGATACATTTTAAATCAAAGGCCTCACATACATAGCCATGAATTGTCTTCTCCTGGGTTAAAAAAATGATGATAAAAGAAAAAAATAGAAAATAGTAATTTCCTATACAAAGCAAAGCATTCCATCAAAACACATTGTGAATAAAATCACAACAAACTCTTTCTTGAATTGGAAAATAACACTTTAATTGTTTGAAAATACTAATATTAAATATCAGAGAAGAACATTGATTCAGATCTGGATCTATGCTTGTATTCTTATTTCCAAATACTGCTTCCTTAACAGGTCTTAAGTGGAGAAGATTGAGATCTCTCTCTCTCTCTCTCTCTCTCTCTCTCTCTCTCTCTCTCTCTCTCTCTCTCTCTCTGTGTGTGTGTGTGTGTGTGTGTGTGTGTGTGTGTGTGTTTGTGTATTTGGTGGGAAGAACTTTATATTTGGGAGTAGGCTAGCTCTCATGACTACTTATAGGTTTTCAGTTCATGGAAGACATATAAATAATGTATAAGGTGAAGATCAAAATTACCAGTAACAGAATAGCTTTGTAGAATTGCACTTGTCTTGACCCTGACTGTAGAACTGTGTAGATGAATGGCTTTTGGCTCCATTAAGAGTTTATAGACCATAGGCAAAATGTTAGAAATTGCTCATTCTGACCTTATTATAACATGTGCTTGGCAGCTAAGCCACATGCCAGTTCCAGAGTGGTTTGCTTGGTATAGAGGTAATTAATCTGGGTTAATTACAGCATCCTTCTAGCATTCTTACAGAGGTTCCTCAGAGACTCTCTTTTTTATGCAGTAAATAAGACATACATATCAGTCTGTGACAATGTTTGCAGTTATGAATCCTGCAAATAAACCTCAGCAGGCTAAATGACAAAGTCTTATTTGTCTCTTCTTTCCTAACTCCTTTGTTCCATGTATATTATGAAAATTACATATTATATATGATTCTTATATTTATATTTATATATATATATGTATTATAATATATATATATATATATGCATATAACTCTTGTCTCTAAATTATATAATGTGACTGAGCATTCTCTTTTCCATAAGATTCTATACACATTCATTCTCAAGATAGATAACTTTGCAATATTTTTGTCTTTGGACAACAGGAAATTTAAATGAATTCAAATGAGTAATTCTGACATACAAGCAAAGCAAAGGTAATAGGCAGTAAATACAGCATGTGTTTTCTCTGGTTCTCTAAGTTTCCTTTGCTTTGCATTTCTAAGTAGCAAATTTATTTCTGTGGTAATCTACACTGTTTTCTTGTAACAGGCTCAATTCCTGTTCTCTGTCTAGATATATGGACAGATATTCTGACCAGCTAGGATTAATTCTTCGGCTCTTGGCAGCAGTCGACCCTTCAGTGCTTAAAGGTTAAGTTGGCATACCCAGATGTTTACTGCACTGAGCCCTGAGAGCTTGGGGCTTATTGTTTAACACTTAAGAAACCAGAGACTTAAATCTTTTAGTAGTAAAGATGAAGACTATTGCTTAGTCTGTAAGCATCAGAGACCCATGTTCTTGCTACCCTTTGATAAACTGCTTCCAGAAGCAGTGTGAAGAATCAGCAAGCAACATTTGAGAGCTAGAGGATTGGAACTCTTAACTCCTCCAGTGCCTCTTATTATAGATCTGTTATAAAGGGCAGAGGGAGTGACTCTAGGTCCTTGAATGCAGATGCTGTTATAGTTCTTGAGCCCAAATTTAGAGACCAGCGGCTCTTAAGGTTTTGATGTGCCTTTGTACTCCTCTATGGAACAGAGTTCACAGTATCTTGTCCATATTTCTTTTTAGTCTCCTACCTTTCATCAGCCTTGGTTTCATGCCTGACCCCACCTTCTCTACACGTCTCTCAGCTACTCTCTTCACTAACTGTACTTTATTTCTTCCCATGGCTGATTTCTGGAGCTTTTCTGCCTTCTTTTTGACATTAATGATACTCTTGCTGTCATTTCCACCATCTTCTCCACTCCTACTGCCAGATACTGGTTTCATTGTTCCCTCTCTATGTCAGCAGCTCAACCTGCTCTATTCATGAGAAAGATTTGCAGTAGCCAAAAAGTGACCATTCAAACTAAATCTTTTAAAATGTATGTTTGTTTATTTATTTTGTGGTTGAGATAAACAGAATGTATGAAACTATCAAAGAATAGAAGTAGAAACCTATAGACTCTTAATAGACATAACTCTCTTGCATGTGGTTTCTTTTGCTGTGAGAAAAAATACCCACAAACAAAAGCAACTTGGAATGGAAAGGGTTTATTTCATCTTTCATCCAAGGATGTCAGGGAAGAGACACAACAAGAACCTAGAGGCAAGAACTGATGCAGAGGCCACAGAGGAATGCTTCTTCCTGGCTTGCTTACAAGGCAATCTTACTGAAGATTTTCTAAATTGAATCTTCCTCTTTGTTACAGACTCTAGCTTGTGTCCAGTTGTCATTGAACTAGTCAGCACATTAATGTTACAAGAGAGTGACACACTACAAAAGGCTTTCTACTGGCTGAGTTGAAAACAAAGCTAAAAAGCCCACTTGCATCACCAGAAAGAGTATATAGTAACAATATTTGTGCCAGTCACAGCAAAGTCTGTCATTTGCATAAGTCATAAACCTTTTCCTGGGAAATTGAAGAAAGTACTCTTCCTTTGGCCCAGGTGGTGCAGCTGTAGGTGGCCTAGATGGCTCTGAGTTTATGGCATCAAAAGGATCAATGCAGGCTCCTTCACACAGGGGTGGCTGGGTACTACCTTCTGAGCTAGAAAACACTCCAGGAAGAAAGAGCTGTGGTTACCATTCAACTTGCTCAACAAGACTTTGGAATGTTTACCACAGCCATACTACCAAGCAAACGATGTAGCTGTTTACTAAAGAGATATTTCGCTGACAATACTGTGTTCAAGGTAAAAAGACATGAATAAAAAATCTAATAACTTTCCATTAAAGAGTCAAATTACCTGATCCAGCCACCAATATATTAAATGATTTAAAGAAAAAATACTATTAAAACATTTCATGCAATAAAGGCCTATCCTTTCCATGAAGTGTTCTCTACAAGTTCTCTATAGGATAAATAGTACTCATTATCAACAGCATATATTTGGGAAGAATTGGACCATTTTGTCCATGTTAATATGATCAACCACCTAGAACATATTTTTCCTGGTTTATATCTAGTGTGAGAAAACAAAAATAACATTATTAGTGCATGAACTATGAGTCTTCATTTAGTTTTATATGGTTATTTATTGCCACTGGGCCTATTAGAGCATCCAGAGAAATAGTCATTGATTCTAAATGATCTGAAATTATTGAAATTCATTCATGAAAGAATGAATGAAGCTCTGTCATATGAGGAGGGCAGAATGTCTATCTGAACAGCTGTGTCATTTTGAAAGTAAGGTAATACAAAATGAATAATAATGCCTGACTCATGAGAAAATGAGATTTTTCTTTGTTTCATGAAGATTACTGTTACTTTTCTTTCCTTCTCACTAACCCATACTGACATAGCAGTCGGTATGGATATTGTAAGGTAATTTTACAACTGAGAATACAAAAATTTGAAACTGTGGACTGGATCAAATATATTATGTTTAAACAATATGAAAATTTGAATTAAATGTACCTAACCCAGTGCTGAATAAAGTCACCATAATACTATATATAAGGTATTAGATATGAGAGAACGTCTATATAATTTTTGTATGTATTAACTTAGAAAAATAGATAAGAAACTGTCTGATGAATAAAATAAAATTATTAATAAAAGTATGTATTCTCACAAGGTGGGTCATTTATTTATGCATTATTTATTATATTGTTTATACTATGATTGCCAAGAGAGAAACAATAGGAGATATATATATATATA
>NW_021604648.1:6151858-6162390 GCF_004785775.1 Grammomys surdaster | reverse complement strand
TATATATATATATGCATATATATGTAATCATTGTAATCTCCCAAATAACCATGCCCCAGATCAACCTGATCCAGGCAATTTCTCATTTTGTCTCTTTTCTCAAGCAATTCTAGATTTTTGCAACATGGCAATTAATGCTATCAGAGACAGAAAAAAAGTAAGTGAATGAATGCATGAATGAATGACTTCACCTCAGGAAATTCATTCAACTCTAGTATCTAGAACATGTAGGGTAAAAGAATTAATGGCTTCTATTTCCTAAAATCAGAGAGGAAGAGGCTATGTTTCACATTTCCATTAAGGAAGCACCTTAATGGCATGCTGTTAAGTCCGATTTGCCTGACGTCCCATGGAAAGCCCTTTAGACTGAATTTATTAGTTATCTTTAAAAAAAAAAGAGTGAGAGTTTGAATGGTGATATGAAGAGAAGCTGAGGATTTGTTTCATATTTCACTATAACCAAGGGTTAAAGTGGAGACAGAAGGGACTTAGTTTCCCCTCATATAATACTGTATCATAAATCTAAATTGTACACTTTAAAAAGAAGGCTCTGCATCCAAGCTTCACTAGGGAAACTGTGCTAAAGAAAAAAATCTATAACGAGGCCTGATTATTGGAAACTTAAAGTTTCTTTTCTGGCATACATTTAAAAATAATGAAGGCTTGAAGCCACTTTGACAATAGGTCTGATTTAACTCAACTGATTAAAAGGGTCAACAGGAGTTCATTTATTTTTTTCTCCCTTGGGAAAATTTTAAGAAAAATAACTCATCTGTGCCTATATTAGGATATCTTTGTGATTAGAAGCCTCTCAACTCAGCAGCAGCTGAGCAAGAGACTACGGGGCACGATCTGATGCTGCTCTAGTCTAGCATTGATTACAATTCCCACAACTGCTTGGTGCACCTCTAGATTGGATGGGAGGAAGGTTTTCTTGCTTTGTCGTCAGCTGCTGTAGACTATAAAATGCAATCACAGGACAGACTGCATTTTCATTGAAATAGAAGAGAGGACTATAAATTCACATATAAGATTGAAAAAGATTGCTATTCTTGCAAGTTTTTAGAGGATAATGAACATACTTGTGCATATAATAGGCAAAGAAAATCAAGTTCATAAGCATATGCACACACAGCTTCAGCAAGAAGGATCTGTTTTCATTTCAGCATGGTTTGGTAGATACTGTTCTGGAGAGGGAAACACCTGCATAGCATTCTACTAAATCTATTCACCTGACCTCACATGAAAAACCTTTTAGGCTGAATTTATTTGTTGTTATCTTTATAAAAAGAGAGTTTGAATGGTAATGGAAAGAGTAACTGGGGATTTAGACACTACTTTTGTCTCAGGAAAAAAAAACTAAAACAAAGCAAGCATTATCAACCACAAGATTACATATTGAATCAGAGAGCCTTAGGATGGCTCATGCTTCCAGATCTCCCTGCCATTTGAGCCATGTTATATGTTCTGACTATTTGAGGCATTAATTAGCATTTCTTTCAATGTCTACTTATTTGGCCTTGTATCTAGTTCCAAAATCACCACTGACATGGTCAATCAAATGTTCTGTTGTCCCCAAAATCCACAAATACACCCCATAGCATAACAGTGTTATTTATTTTGTTCCCATTTATCTTTCAGCTACAAGCTTGGTTTTTCTATGGTAGTAAAGGCTAACTCATTTCATGCACCTGTTTACTCCAAGATCCTGTGTAAATACCTCACATGTCTAGAGATCATTTAGCAAAGAAGGTCTGTAGGATTCAAATATGAACAATTAAGGCATAATAAGATCAGCTATTGAGATCAGATGACTAGACTGTAATCATGTGACTTGAATCCAACCTGAATGCTATGATTCTCTGTTCTCTCACTAGATGCTCTAGGCTTTCGTATATCCAGAAAGGTTATGAGGAGACTAAGATACCAGGCTAGCTGGGAAAACTCATCAAATTCAGAATCTGGCTAATGTTTATATTGTTGTTTATTTACATATTTCTCCAGATGATTTTAGTTACACATAAGAGAAATTCTTACTCAAATGACAAGATAATGCAATTAGTAATACACTTACTGCCAAGCTAGAGGTAGTGGAATGCTAATCATAATGCAAGTAACAATGCTAGAGTATCAAGCCCCAACTTTCTTGCCCATGCTTTCTACCTCAACGGGGTGAGTTCTGTGCTCACGGAATAGGAAGAGAGTTTCTGTACTTCCAGGTTTCTCATGTGAACATTTCTTCCTATAACACTTTTTTGTTTTGATTTTTAGGAATGATGGCTCTTTTCCTTAATAATTCATTGATTAGGATTTGTTTATATGACTTTCACTAACCAATCACTGGCAAGAATATTGGGATTATTGTATAAGCTCACTAAAACTATTCAGAGAATAGATGTTTCAAAGATACCTAATGACAATCACATAAGTCAATGAGGATGGTAAAAAGCAGGGTTTGCTCATATTTCTATGTTCCATGGATAACTCAATGTCTTCTAGATTTGTTTCTTCTAGCCATGAGAATGTGATAGATCCCATTAGAAAGCTAATATCAGGTTTGACTTGAATGCAGCCAGCTTTTTTATACTTGCTGACTCCTAATTATGCAAAAGGGGTAATTGTATCACTCATTCTAGGAAGTCACAGTCTCACTCCTAAGGAGAAAATCAATAAATACTGAGTTTCAAGAACTTCTATAAGCCAAACAGATGCTCAGTTGAAGGTTCTAAAAACTTTGCCTTAATAAATGGCTTTTTAAGTTTAAAAGATCATTTGGTGTTGCAGCCTATCACAAGATATGTATTTGAAAATAGTTGTAACTTCTATTTTATCATCAAATCACACACTTTAAGAATATTAGCACACTTTTACTTAAACTAGTTTTTCAGAGTTTCAACAGTACAGTGAAAACTCACTTTTATCGTAATTTACCTCCTTCTAATGATTAATGATAGTTATCTGCTTTTTTATTGATCCATCCAAATCTTTTGTCTAATCTTGATTGTCTTTATTTATAACTTATAAAGCTTATTTACACGCATATATGCATAAGCATGTGTTTATTACATATGACAAATCTTCATTGAAATATTTTCTGAGATTATAAATTAGTGACTTTCTTTACAAATCTTTAAAATTAGCAAAAATTTTAATTTTAATAATGTTTAATGTTCATCTCTTTAATAGTTAACATATCTCATCTAAGAGGTTTTGAATATTCATAATTGCAAAGAGGGTCTCCTATTGTAGTAATTATTTAAAATGTTTAATAGATCAAGCCAACTATCTAAGCTGCAGCAACTCTGCCTAGCTCAGCCGCCATGTTTCTTGGCCAGAGGCCTCGTGCGCACCGCAGCTAGATCTGACCCCCCAGAAACACCAGCCCTGCCACCCATGAGACGCCAGAGTGGGAGATGGATCTGCCAATCTTCCACGCTGTCTCCGCAAGGCTGGACATTGCCCAGACCATCCCGCCATCCACATGGGCCCAGTAGGAAAATGAGACTAATGCTTAAATTATCCCAAAGCTTATATATTTGGTAATGATCAGTAACAAGATACCCATACAATCAGAAGTGCGACCCAATACCCACCTAGATATACCAACTACCTTTCATTGCTACAGACATGTAAACATCTGCCTCTATTGCTCCTACATCTCTCGTTCTCCTCTCCTGTGTCCTAGCTCCTCTTCTTCCTTCCCCTCTTTCTCTTCCTACTCCTCCTCTTCCTCTCCTTACTCCTCCCACTTTAGCTCCTCCTACAGTCTCCTATATAGGTTTCTATAATTTTGGCTTTTGCATTGAGAAGCAAGATTGATCTAAGAATAATTTTCTTATATGCTCTGTGTTAAACATCTTTACCTGCCCCCCCCCACAAGAACCTCATATGAGTACTCGGATGTTCCAGACTCAGCTTCATTTATTTTTTTAAAAAAAGATTCTGTCTAACAAATTGATTTGTTTTGGTGACTTTGTAGGACGCACATCAAGTGTAGATTATTGTATTTGTGATCTTTTTATTTAGTACTATTGATTGTCTTACCTTCTTTTCTCTCATTATCCTATTGCCTTGATTACTAAAAGAAATATGAAAGAAGAAAGAATACAGAGCCTCCAACATTCCTCCAGCATCAAAAACCATCTTCCTTATTTTCTGTTTTTGACTATAAATTTTTTAAATAGTTATTGATTCCTACAAATATGCCTCCAGGGAATGTAATTGCTATTGTGAAGACAGACAAAGAATTGACAACAAATGCAGATCAAATTAGGAAGTACTGGCTCCCTGACAAAGTTATGAGCCTAGTACAATTAATGAAGACCGTAGGTAACCTTTTTCTTGGTTGTTTCTAATTTTCTCTTACCATAATTTTATAGTTTTCAGTGCGGTACTCACACGTCTTGGAAAACTGAGTTTCTGCTTGGTTTATACTGCTGCCATCAGTGATAATAGGGCTAAGTTTTCATCATTGCATTTTTTCTTCTGTACTTAATAGACTTTGTATAAGTCTGCAGATACCTGTTCAAGTAAAACATTGCCATGGCGGTAGACAGTCTGATTTTAAACCCATCTTGTGTATCTTTCAAATTAGACATTGTATATTTTGGTTTTAAAATCGAATCAGTTTGTTTTTAATAGAAAATAATTGTTTTCCCAGTATTGTCCATCCACTTCATTTTCACATTGATTGTTTGGTTACTTGTTTGTTTAATTTTTTAGGTAGGTAGTTTGTTTATATATGTGATGTGGGCACACGCTTGCCACAGTGCACATATGCAAATCAGAGAGCAGTGTTCAAAGGCATTTCTCTCCATCTAATGCATGTGTCCCTGAGGAACTAAATTGAGGTCATAAGGATCAGAATCCAATGCCCTTACCTGCTGAGCCATTTGACCAGTGCCATGCAGTCCACTTTATGTACTCAATTTTTTTTTTTGCTATATTTAGATCGTTTTGTCTATTTTTGTATTTTCCAAATATTCTTATAGATGAAATATTTTGGCCTTTTTTATGCACCTAAGAATTCATTATATCTGATCATGTGGATATTATGTTGATAAAAGCTCAAAATTTGTATTATTCCTTTACAACTTCTTAGGTTTTTTTTTCTAAAGGATATGGTATTAAAATAAAAAGACTGAATTACAAAAATCCTTTTATGAATCCTGGAAAGAATTAAATACTGTCTTTTTGGGCATATAGATGAAATTAAAGAACATTATGTTAAATGTAATTACCTAGAACAAAAAGATAAATAGCAGATGCTTTCATTCATGTGGGAAAACTAAAGAAAAACACTGGCTTCATGTAAGTTGAGACAATCTCATAGAGGTCAGAAAGGGTGCAACAGAGAGAAAGAAATAGATACCAGAAAATAGGTGTCATCTTAGAATTACAGTGGAGAAATAAAGTGTTCTAGATTACAGTTTGTTATAATTTATGTGTTATCAAAATGATAAGATAATCATTTGACATTTCTTGTAAAAAGAAATAAGAAATGTTTTATGAGATGAAACTGCCGTTTACCCTGCTTTGAATATTACATAGTGTATACATGAATTACATTATCACATTACACCCTATGAATATGCACAGGTTTTACAACAATTTATAAAAAAATGTTTCTAATGTCATCTTTATTATAAAGCTGAAATTTTTGATACATAATGTAGGACCTTTAGAAGAAACCTTAATTAGATAATCAAGCCATTGTGCTAGGACACTGACCAGTGGCAGCTTAGACAATGGATAAATGTATTTCATGATCCTATGAATCTTAGTGCCTAGCAAAACAATAGATGCTTTCTTTACAGTCTTCAGAAATGTACTATATGTGTGTGTGTGTGTGTGTGTGTGTGTGTGTGTATTCAGTCAAAAAACTCAGTATTCAGTCAAAAGTATAAGGTATCCATATTCTTATTTTTGAAGATCCATTACTGTATACAACTTATTTTTATTTTATTTTTTTCTTTTCTTTTACTCTCCAGATTTTATTCCCCTTCCAGTCCACCCTCCAACTGTTCCACATCTCACACCTACTCCTGGATCTGCTGTCTCTGAGAGGATGCCCCAGTCCACCCCCACCCCGCCAGATCTCTAAACTCCTTGGGGCCTCCAGGAGTCACTTGAGGGTTAGGTGTATCTTCTCTGAGTAAACCCAGACCCAACAGTCCTCTGCTCTATGTGTTGGGGGCCCATATCAGCTGGTGTATGCTGCCTGGTTGGTGATCCAGTGTCTGACAGATCTTGGGTGTCCAGGTTAATTGAGACTGCTGGTCTTCCTACAATGTTGCCTTCTTCCTCAGCTTGTTCAAGCTTTTTCCTAATTCAACCACAGGGGTCAGCAGCTTCTGTTCATTGGTTGGGTGTAAATATCTGCATCTGACTCTTTCAGCTGCTTGTTGGGTCTTTCGGAGGCCAGTCATGATAGGCCCCCCTTTTTTTCTGAGCACTCTATAGCCTCAGTAATAGTGTCAGACCTTGGGGCCTCCTCTTGAGCTGGATCCCACTTTGGGCCTGTTGCTGGACCTTCTTTTCCTCAGACCCTTTTTCATTTCCATCCTTGCAGTTGTTTCAGATAGGATAATTATGGGTCAGAGTTATGGCTGTGGGATAGCAACCCCATCCCTCACTTGATGTCTTGTCTTTCTGCTGGAGGTGGGCTCTACAAGTTCCCTCTCCCTCTGTAGGGCATTTCATCTAGGAACCCTCCCTTTGAGTTCTGAGAGTCTCTCACCTCCCAGGTCTTTGGTACATTCTAGAGGGTCCTTCTAACCCCTACCTCTCAAGGTTGCCTGTTCCCTAGAACCTGCATAATGAGCTAATTGTTGTAGCAAACACTTCTAATCCCAATACATTGTTGGATTTGGAGATAGGAAGACCACTGTGATTCACTGATTAACCATGATAATATGGTTGATGAGCCCCAAGGAGTGACAGACACTTTGTTAGAAGAGGTAGATGGTTTTCCAGTGATATCAAGTTTATTCTCTAGCCTCCATGTGTGTACTCATGCACATATCTATATATACACAAGCGAATGATATTTTTTAAGATTTTGTATAAATATGAGCAACACTAAATGTACTCATAGAATGTAAATAATAGAGTGGAAATGATATAAACACAGTACATGTATATAATCATCTCAAAAATTTAAAACAAAGATTGCTAACCATGAACCAGGCATGTGGCATATGCTGTCATACCAGCTGAAAAAGGAAGCTTCTTATATTGTGCATATATTTGTGTGTGTGTGTGTGTGTAAGTATGCATGTATATGTATATATGTGCATGTATGTGTGAGTGTGTGTCTGTGTGGGTTCATGCATATTTGTGTACATGTATGTGTGTGCATGTTTCTGTACATGTATGTGCATATATTTGTGTTCCTGTGTGTCTGTGTATGTGTGCATATGTGGATGTGTGTGTGTGTGTGTGTGTGTGTGTATTTGATGGCAAATTTTGGTCTTTGCAGTATAATTGTCCTGTAGAATCATCACAAAATCACATTCTGTGAGTACAGACACAGTCAACTCTCCAAATTGGTAGACTTTACATCTGTATACACTACAAACACTCTTTGAATGAAACTACCTAAATTAATAACAATTATGAATATTCTGAATGTTCATAATTTTGTTCTCATTATTGACTAAATATAACAATGTCACAATTATTTATATTACACTAGGTATTATAGATGAGCTAGGCATTATTTAGTGGTATCAGAATGCTATGCGTGGGTTGAATTTCAGTACTGTCATATTTTTCACAAGAAGCCTAATAATAAGAAGAATTTAATGTCTCCTGTAGCTAATCCCTTGCAGATATCAAACAACAAGAAAAGGCTCAACAACATTACTAGTCAGCACAGCTTGGTCCTTGTCTTGCCTGAGCTATCTTTGAAATTTAAAGAGTCTGAACTATGCATTAATATTCTTTTTATTTTCTTATGTTTTTTGTGTTTGTATAACTCAGCTGATATTTTCCACATCACACATGCAGTGAAGAGTTAGTGATTAGTCCAAATGGTGAACAGATTGCAATACAAAAAAGTAAACGTGGTTGGGAGAAATCTAAACAGTGTGTGCATTGTACGTGATTAGCTTTGTTCCAGTGTTGTTATTCCATGCCACTGCAATCGATGTAATTGCATCTTGTGACTATGTTACAACATGTGTTTTGCCCAGATGAAGAGTAATCACAACAAGTAATTTGAACTTGTCATTTGGAAGCATTACTATAAATGGCAGGAGAATATTTTGTTAAATCTTTATGACTGTGATACGCATTCTGTAATCATTCTGGAAAGTGACTGGGGGTGGCAGATGCCTGACAAGAGGCTTTATATTAAGCTCTTTCTGTGAGCTCTTTAACAAAATTCTACAATGGACTTTTGGCATTTTGGGTAACTCATTCTCTTGGGGATTTTGTTTTAAAAGCATAGTCATCAATGAATGGATCACACAATTGCATGCACACACCCTGGCATGGAAACATATTATGAGTAAAATAAATGACTTGGTGTGTGATTATTTGTCTGGCTCTTTCGTGTTTGAAAAAAGTAGCACTTTAAAATTACCAAGTCCCTTCTGTGAGAAGCCTCCTTTTTTTCAAGTATAGTGCCCTTCCATGCTCTCCTGTCCTAGCCTCAACTTAGTCCTATTTTCCTACCTGAAACACAGTCTAGCCACCTCACTCCATCCTTCATGCTTACAACCACAGGTGTGGTCAAGCTTCCTTTGCCATAAGGAATGCCTGTGTGTAAAGGCATTTGAACTTATATTAGATTCATCTGTGATAACCAGTTACTCTAACAGTCCTGCATAGGCCTGTGCTCTCCCCTGTACCAAAGACACTGCCACATTAATCTCTGTATAATCCAAATAACTGGAAATTTACATGCGACATAGTGCTAAATCCCATCACCTCATTTCCACTCAAAACCCTAGCCTAACTTGTCTTGTTAGTAATTAGGAAAATCAGATTTCTGACTTGGGTGGAATTTTGAAGGATGCAAATACGGAATGACACTTACTGTGGATTTTTCATCTATTTACAAATCCTATAATCTATCATGTATAACTAAAATAAAATATCGATTAAAATACGTGACTATAATCATCTTGGATGAATAAGCATAAAGTGGTAAATGCTCATGGAAACCCTCCTGAGGGAGCATTCATTTTGTTACTACAGGGGGTTAGTGAGAATTTTCAGAGTAGCTATGGAAACACAGAGAGAAGCAAGGTAGATAGAGTCATCTGAGATATCTGGATTTTGATGAACAATGAGTCAGCCACAGATGTAGAACACCTCTGCTTATAGAAGAATTCTTGTAATTTTGTTGCATATGGTATGATATGAAATTCACTGCAGCTGTCTTCCTGAAGAAACCCTGCTCATGTACTTTCTTTGAGTGTTCTCTGCTAAAATCTTTACTTGAAGCTGTATTAAACTTTTTTCCTTAATATGCTTTAATTTTGTTTTAAAAATAATTTCTTTTGAACATTTTAAACCTATGAAATCAATCATTAGAAAGATACTGGTTGAGGGATGGGGATATTATTCAGTTGGTAGCATACACACCTAATATTATATATAATATTATATAATATATAATATTATATATATTATATACACACCTAATATAAGATCCTACACCTGGTAAACTGTAAATAGCTGTGCCCATCTATAATCCCTACACATGGAAGGATGAGGCAAAAGGACCAGACGATCAAAATCATGACCTGGTGAAATGGATCAGCTGATGGATGCTATTTCACACAGCCTAATGACAAGTGGAGATGCTGGGATCCTACAAGATGGCAGGAAATAAATGACTACTATAACTTCTATTCTGACCTTCATATTCCTATTACAATCATACGTGGACACATTCAAACCCACACACACACACACACACACACACACACACAATTTTCTATTTTATCTTTAAAGAATGCCAGGCAAATCCATCTATGTTACTTTGAAACATCAACTCAAAGCAGCACTGATATTGTTGCTGCTGGAAAAGTAGAAATGAAGCTATGAGAAACTCCAAAGGAAAAAAAAATAAATTTATCACTGGAATTCTATGATAAAAATAAATACATTAGAATTAAGTTTCCAGTGTGTATATCTTGGTAAATTTATGTATTTATGTACAATTTTTTGTTTTGGTTAACTTTTTTTTTTAGAATTTCACATATGAGTATTATATTTACATCATTTCCACACATCCTCCCCACTCAATTCCTCCCCTGTTGTTTCTACTCCCTTTGAAATTCAAGACCTTTTCTTCCTTATTGTTGTCGCATAATAAATGGATAGATAGATAGATAGATAGATAGATAGATAGATAGATAGATGACAGATAGATAGATAGATAGATGATAGATAGAAAATAGATAGATAGATAGATAGATGATAGATAGATAGATAGATAGATAGATAGATGATAGATAGAAAATAGATAGATAGATAGATAGATAGATAGATAGATAGATAGATAGATAGATAGATAG
>NW_021604648.1:6137838-6151848 GCF_004785775.1 Grammomys surdaster | reverse complement strand
TAGATAGATAGATAGATAGATAGATAGATAGATAGATAGATAGATATGGATAGATAGATGATAGAAAATAGATATATAGATAGACAGATAGATGTTAGATATGGATAGATAATAGATCTCCCTGAGTACTTTTAGTGTCCCAGGTATGTGTATGTGTTTAGCACTGAACATTTTGGATTATATAAATTATTAGTTATGTCCTCCCTGGAGAAAACTTTCTCATCAGACATAGATTTACTGCCTATATCTCCATATTGCAGTGGGACCTTATATGAAACTTTATTTATCCAGATTGGAAAGTTAAATAATGTAATTATACAGATCATGTTTAGGCAACCATATTGTTGAGATTTCATGGGTTCAGTTTCCCCATTATGTCTAGGAGAAACTTTCACATCAGGTACCTTCTCTTCTGATTCTTATAAAATCTTTTGGCTCCCTCATCCATAGTTTTTTTTTTTTTTTAATCTAAGGTATAAGGGTTTAATTGTAATATGCTTCAGTTGCAGAAGGATCAGATTGTGTTCTTACTTGGTTTGTCTTCCTTAACTTTTTTCTTGTCTTTTCTGTCATTGCAACATGTTGTTATACATATATAACACATATAATGTTGGCTTGAGTTAGTGAATGCTTCTCTGAGAAACTGGAACCAAACCTTTTATTCTCAAATGCCTTGTAATTGGCAAGCACATGATACTGCTGTTGGATTTATTGTCTAATAATAGTGTCATAGACATTTATCATCTTTTATTTTAAATAATTTTAAATAGGTTTTCAAAATGGCAACATTCATGAAAATAAAGGAGCATACTGTAGTGATTTTAGAGAACATACCTGCCACAGGAAAAATAAACCAAGCTACAATGTAGTGTGTGAATTTATTACTTGGTACTGAGTAGGTCATTGGCCTATCTATGCCACAAAGCTCCATATACAATAATAGTTGCTTTACTGGATAGTGTAGAAGGTATTTTATATTCTGTAGCTCTGCATTCAATCAGGACTTTGATCAACTAGGGCTCATTTTGTTTGCCAGAAACAATTCTCAGAATTCAGGCAAAGGTTTAGAGACAAAAATAAATACCCTAATTTCTGAAGAATATTTTTAAATTTTTAGAAATGGTAAATATTGTTATTATTTTTAGGCATACATTTTTCTTAACCTACTTCAATAAGGAGTTAAACCTCTCCTCTAGCCCACCACCCACCAGAGATAATGTAAATGAAAAGTTATTAGGACAAGGGGGAAGTAGACCTGTTTAGAAATAGTTCTTTGGGGCAATTCCAATCTTCACTATTCTCAGTCCAGTCCACTACCAAACATAAAACATGAATTATCTGCTGCAGTCCATTACACATGTCAAATACCAAACACAAATCAGAAAGCGTAGTTCAATCCAGAAGAAACATCAATGCTCACCAACAGGTCCCAGTCCACACAAGAGGCAAGAAGCTGTAGGAACCACAGGAGAAGTTCATTGAATGATAAAATTTTCTCTATCAAGTCAACACCAGCGAAACTCAGCAAAGCAATATAAGACAAACCAATGCGTATGTGTTTTCAGCAAGGAATAGTGAGTCAGAGCAAAGCAAACCAAAGTTGGAAATCCCACTGTCTGTGGGGTCATATTTGTCTTTTAAGCATCATGCATCCTTTCCTGTGTCTGCCTTAACAAAACATTCTTTCACCTGTGTGTTCCAGCAAAATATCATTTGACATAACTGACTTTCAAAAAAACCCAGAAATTTCCATTTCTATCATTTATTATTATTATTGTTATTATTATTATTATTATTATCATCTTATGAAACTGGTAGAAATAGGAACTGCACAAAGACATGTATTATAAAACATGATTTTTCTCTGATGACGATGTTGATTCACATGGACTTCAACCTGGCCCCTATGAGAAAACTGAAAATGTTTCACATTTTTCAAAATATCTCAACATTACTATCAGATATTAAGTACATGTGTATGGTAACTATCTTGGTTTTTAAAAGCAAGATTCCCATTATTTTGTGAAGGAAAACTCTCTCTATCTCTTTCTCTCCCCCTGCCTCCCTCCCTCCCTCTCTTACTTTTAGTGAGTTATAAGGAATCTTATTTCAAGCACACTTTGAATTATCTCAGTTTATTCAACTATTTTCAGTCTCATATACTGAAATATAGTGATAATATATAGTGTATCCTGAGTTACGTCCTCTAACCACACCCACAACCACAAACAAAACATGCAAATTAATTTCCTCAGTCTTAGTCCCAAATATCTAAACATAGGACCTTATTCAAAATGAAGTTTTTATAAATATAATCAAGTTAATATGGAATCATGAGAGATTCTAGAGGGCTCAGGTGTAATAGTTGGATTTCTTAGCACTATGAAAACACACAGGGTAACACAAGAAAGAAGGTCACTCTAGGTGAATGGCAGACTCTAGGAAATAAGCCAAGGAATGCCAAGGGTCATCAGCAATACTAGGGAACAACAATGGAAGATCATTTGTGTGTTTGTTTGTTTCTGAGAATCTTTTAAGAGCCAATATCCACAGAAGAAACTTTTTTGTGGAATTATGTCCTCCACAACAGTGAAATAATTCATTCATGTTGCATTAAGGCATTCAGCTTGTGGTATATTGTTATAGCAATCCCAGGGTATTAAAGCAGATTTATATACCTATACCCAGTATGGTGCTGTAACAAACACTTAAGCATATGGAAGAGTTGGGAGGATTAGCTAAGGAGCTTTGAGGCTAATTATAGGAAAGGCCAAGATTGTCATATACAATTTACTGGTAAATAAGAGATTTGATGAAGTCTATTGGATCAGGTGAGGTTGAGAAGGAAAGAAAGAAAACAGGAGGTAAATCACTCATCTTAGAAAATACATGTATCATTATGGCTCTACACAATTGTAGAACCATGAGTTCTGATGGTATTTCTAGTGAAGTCTCAGGACAATACAAAGAGACTATGATTAAATACCAGGGGAAAGGGGACTACATTATACAAAGTATCAAAGAGCTTTCAGCTGCCATAACATTTAGTGTCAATAATAGAAGAATTTGTTAGTATAGAATTTAGGTATTAATCTAAGAATATTACTAGAGAAGATGTCATATTGATTTTCTTTGAAAGAAATTACAACTAAATAAAATAGGAACAAAGACAAAATGGGGGACAGACTGACTATAAAGAACAAAGCAACACTTTATAACTTAGAACCCATTCAGATATCAAAGAGAATGCAATAAGTCATAATTAATGAGACATCTTTGAAGAACTGAAGTATATATGATGGACCCAAACAACCTCCTCCTTTGAAACAGAAGAGGAAAAAGATTCCTTAAGGTCTTGTAGAGTTATAGAGATAAAGGATTTTACCTGGTAACTTGACATTTGGAAAGTGAATATCAATATAGCATTTTGAAAAATAAAAAGGGAAACCTGGTGGTGGTATTTTTTTCCTTTTATTTAGAATCACCCAGTGTTCTCCTGTTGTCCTTGGGATTAATTACTTAGAGTGGTGGCTAATCTTGGTGGTCAGCTTGACACACCTCGAAAGAGGAAAACTCAGTTTTAGAAACTGCCTAGATCATATTAGCCTGTGGCCATATCTGTGAGGCAATTTCTTGATTGCTAGTAGAGGTGTGAGGACTCAAGCGTACTGTGGCCTGAACTATCTCCAGACAGCTGGGTGTAAACTGTATAAGAGAGGCAGAAGAACTAAGCATTAGAATTTCTATCCATGGTTTTTGCTTCTGCTGCTTGTGCTTTCTGCCATGGCTTCACACATAAGTGATGGACTATGATTGGGACTGTGAGCCAAGTAAATCCTTTCCTCCCACAAGTTACTTTTGATCATTGTTTTATCACAGCAACAGAGAAACAAATAGAGGCAAATATATTGTTTTCCACAATAACATAGTTCTGGACATCAAGATAAATTTGTTCCCAGAGTAGATAATACCCAAAGCCTCACTGGTACAATTTTAGGAGAACTTGGTTGATACAATTTGGTTTATATTATTTGTTTGTTTTCATCATTATATAAAATTACAGTTAAAGTTAAATCTGAGATAAGCTAAGATTTAGGGACTATTTGGATGAAGTTATATCTTAAGTGAGAGACAGGTTTGTTTGGAGGTCAAACAGATATAATTGACCTGTCATTCAGTACTTAAAAATAAAATCTTGCTCAAAACTAGATCTTTGCAAAATTTGGTACTATCAAGTTAGAAAAGGAGTAGGGATGGCAGAGCATAATCAAAGGAATTTAATTTAAATGACATGCCTACAGAAGAAGATCATGCCATGGTCGACAAACATGAGGAAAGGTCATATCAAGACTGAGGCATGGTTTGCTTCAGATATACAATGATAATAAACAGACTGTTTTATATAATGTAAAGACATATTTAAGATTTCTATAAAATCCCCAAAGAGGTTAAGTACTTCAAGGATGGAACCGAAAGTTCAAGAGTTGCATTTTGGATTCTAGTGTTCAAAGGGATTCAAATTATCCCAAATGCAGGTTCACACATAACCAGTTACTTTTCACATACTCTAAGGGAAGTTCAGGAAGTCAGTAGAGCAACAAGCAAATAAGTTTGAAGTGGATATTTCGAGCCAGAGCAGAGTGTAGATAGATATAAGTCAGGGGACACGGGGGACTGTGGAGAGCCAGGTATGTAGGTGTCAAACCTTATGATATTGACATCCCCAGAACATCTGGCTTAGCCTAACTGAACCACAAATAAACAGATGGGATTAAATAAATATGGTAGAAAATGAGGCCAGAGTAGCAAGCAAAGCTCATTTTTCAAGACCTAATTACCTGCTGAGTTTTGAATTTATTCTTGTTAGTGACACATCATTAAATAGTTTTAAGTGAAAGAGTGGAATGGGGAAATATCACCCAGTAATTTATAGTTAATTCCAAGCATAAGTAGTTCCTAATAGTCTTAACACTATATAATGGATATTATGGAGTCTCCAAACTCATGTTGAAATCCTAACTCCTTATGTGGTGACATCATACAGTGAGCTATAATTCATTCTTAGGAGTGGTGACATTGGTATCCTTATAATGATGGACACTGTAGGAGAACAAAGGCAAGGTACATATGGTCTGAAAAAATAGAAAGAGAGTACTCCCTGTGTAATGCACCTGCTGCCTCATTAATAGTGAACTTCTCACCCTCCAAGCTATCAGAAATAATGTGTCAGTTAAGCTGTTAGTATATGGGCAATTTGTTACAGAAGTCCAAAATGAATAAAACAATATACTGTGCACAGTGTGTAAATATCAAGTTGGGATCTGCTATAGTCACATATTTATTTTAATTCACATGTGTATGTGGGCATGTTTATACATGTATTGGTGAGTGTTTGTGTGTGTGTGTGTGTGTGTGTGTGTGTGTGTGTGTGTGTGTGTGCCTCAGTATGCATGCATGTACATGTGAGAGAGAGATCAACTTTAAGTACTGTTCTTCTGGTTCTGTACATCTTCATTTTTGAAACAATGTCTCTTGCTGTGTCCTGAGGCTTTCTGAGTAGGCTAAGGCTGGACTGCTGAGAAAATCCCAGAAATACACACATACCTCACTTTCCCAGCACTGGTATTACAAGTTTATACCACTCTACTGGACTTTTCATTCAGATATAGGGGATTAAACTCAGATCCATATGGTTACCTGTTAATCAGGTTACCAACGGAGCTTCGTTCATGGCCTCCTTTAGCTGCAAGAGCATAGAGAACAATTATACTAGTTAGCTATTAATGCCAGCAACAGACACCTGGAAAAAGTTTACTCGCATGGTTTAATTTTTTTTCTCTGTAAGCCTTACAGTTTCACAGTAATGAATTGTTTGTGAGGTCAAGAAAGTGAACAAATTAAGATAGTGAGCAAAGTGACCACCAAAACGGGAACCTAGCAGTAATGAGAAATAAAAAGAGAACGACCCTGTGGTTTGACTAAAGAGACAAATAAGCAGCATAGTTCCAAGGCAAAATTTCCAGGCTCAGTACCAATTTCCTGAGGAAAAGAATAGAATGGTACAGACAAAGAGAACACAAGGCGTTTATCAATATTTTATTGTCTTTGAAAATGAGAGAAAGAGAAAAATGAATGAAAGAGAAAGAGTGAGGAAGGAAAGGAGGGAAGGAGGGAGCTGCATGCCAAGGCTCACATGAAGGTAGAGGTCAGAGAAATACCTGTGAGAGCTGACTGTCATCTTCTACCATGCAGATCCCTGTGACTGAACTCAGTTCCCTGGGCTTTCAAGCAGGCACCTTTACCTGCTGCACCATCTTGGTTGGCACCACTAAGCACATTTATCTAACGCAGTAAGAGTTGTGGTTTGACTAAGGACAGGTTGAAGAGGACAAGGCTCTGAGCAAGGGGTCAAGAGGTTGAGACAGTCTACCTCTAGACAGGCAAAATAGAGGTTGCATCTTGACTGCTGTGATTGAGAAGTTCTAAGAACTATCACAGAGGGCCAAACTGTTAAGACATACATTGTTAAAAGCAGTCAGAGGGTCTTTATAGATGGACTTTAAAAAGCTATATGATTGGCATAATCATCTTTGATTGGCATAATCATCTTACTGGTAAAATAAAATCACATAAACCTGGTGTAGGTAGAGTCACATAAATTGTTTTACCTACCAAGAGTGTGATGCTTTCTCAGAAGATGGATGTAATACAAAAATTAGAGTTAATGTGCTGTAGGATTATTAAGTGTTCAAATATAACTAAAAATGTGGTATATTCAACACCTCATAATAAGGAGCTGACAAGTGATGTAGAAAGTCTGCTTGAAAAAACATTCCTCCCTGCTGCTTGTCATCGTGTCTTCCCAGATGAGGTACATAAATAAACATGTCACTCACCGTGTTTGCACTTCTACAAGGCTGTCAGCAAAGTGGGGCAGGAGCACAAAATCAGAGGTCTGGATTGGGGAATCAAACACTTACTAGTAACACAAACTGATCTTGGTGGCAGTGTTATGCATATTCTAGGTAAAGGCATACACAAAGCCTCACAGGCATCTTTACAACTATACAGTAAAGACGGTGCATCACAGTCAACAGATTCCTGTCAGATCTGTCATTACACTGATAGTTTGAGCTGCAATTCCTTTATTATGCATACTGTCAGCTCACACATCAGTATTGGATATCACTTGAGATCATCACTTTACTGAATGGCCTGATGATCAGCCAGGATCGTGGACTGTTATCATGATGCAGGGGCATGAGAATTCCAGGGTTCCATGTGGCTTTGTTCAAGATGTTCATGGTTTTTATCTACTTCCTAGAGACTGTGATAGAAGTCCTAAAGGTTGTAAAATAAAAATGTATCATTATTCTCATTTTGTAAGACAACGGAAACAGTAGAATGATATATAAATCCATAAGAGTAAAGAAACCAGATTTTTTTTTCAGAAGCTATATAGAAGGTGAAAGATAGAAGTTAGGCAGATTTAATTGGGATAAGAAATAGAATTGGGAAAAGTAAAGTTATCCTGATTATGTCAGGAAGCCCAAATAACACAAGATCTCATACTATGAAAAACTTGCGAAGCAGGACTGAGAAGGGAGGGTCTGTGTGATGTAAAAATTTTTAAATAGTATCCAAGTCTTTATTGGCCCTTCTCTAGTCTTTATGACTAAATAATATTGCATCTCTCTTCCTGCTCATCAATTTAGAAATTTACATGATAGCTTACTAAAATGGAATGTGTCTATTTTTGGAGACATCAAATACAATTGATGTTGATATTATGCCAAAACTCATTCTAGTCAAATGTTTCCTAAGAAAAGGGATTTTTTTTTTCTAGTACTTGGTTCTGAATTAGGACAGACACATTCTTCTTCTACTCAGAGCCTTCAATGGTTTTGTTTTGTTTTACTATCAAATAAAATGTGCCAGGTCAGGACAAATTCTGAAGTCAATAATGTTAGGAAATCTCCCTTCAAACTGTAAGCAGAGTACATTGTTTTCTCAAGTGAAAAATTATCTCAGTCACACAGCATTTACAAGCATCTTATTACACTGCTATTACAGAAGTCGAGACCATAGAAGCTTAGTAAACATGAGAATATTTTATCATATAAAAAAATCATTAAATAAAGACAAAACCAATTTGAAACACAGGAAAAAAATTTTAAAAATCATTTTAAAAACTGCAGCAAAATAAGAGGAAAATACAGCAAAATTAAATATAATGGAATCTACCATCAATATTTTCTATGGTTGTGATACTAGCTATGTAACCATAGCATAGTAACTCCAGTCATTTAGAAAGTAAAATTCAAAGGGGGCTGGGGGAAAGTGACCATGTTGAGTAGTATGAACTATAGAAAATTCCCATTACAGCAGAAAGACCTGTAGGAAATCCGGAAGAAAATATTGACATAAACTGAGTTCACAGAAATGAAAACCATAGAAGAGTCAATGCGTGAGTAGAGGGTAAAGATAAGGAAATACTGAAATAAGTAGACAAATTATAAAGGGATAAAGCTTAGTACATTTCACCTAACAGTCTCAAAGCAAATTAGGACAAATTCTAGAAAGGGAACCAGAAAGGACAAACACATGATCACAGATCTTAAAGCTGATTTCTAGAATTGAATAATGTGCATTTTATGATCAAACATATCTGTTCACAATTCACCATATGTATGAAATTGATCTATATCAAGATATAACATTACAATATTCCAGAGAGGTGAAAAAGAGGAAACTCTAAACCATTTCACAGAAATCAAACAACGAATGAAATACATAAGGTCAGGAATCCATATGAATTTTTAAGGGTTTCTCAATATAAATATTGCAAATGATTAGAGAATGTGTAAAATTTTAAAATCATGAAATCATTACTATATTGGCATTTAATCATGGCCAAACTTATAGCATAATATTGTCAATGAAATGGGGATAATTTCATGCTTCATACATGGTGGAGCTCAAACACGCTCTAAACTCTTTTCTGGAAAATTCTGAAGAGGAGGCCAACAATACAAGTAGAAAGAGATTGTGGAATTCTGTGAGCTGATTTAAAGGAAATTGGAAGAGACAGCAAAGGGGTAGTCAAGAAAAAGGAAATACTCTTATGAAGATTAAGAGAGATTAGAAAAAGGAAGCTGCTCAACAGATGACACAATGATGTCACAGAGGGTCATAGTCCCAAGAGAATCCTGCTGTATGTGAATATAGTGAAAAGAAAGGAGATAAAGTGAGATGGAATCACTTCATTGTGAAATAAAGAGAAATATATACAAGGAAAAGAAGACACTTAATATCTGAGGTGGGGAAAATATAAGAAAAATATGATTAGAATTGGTGGCTAGACCTAAACACAATTTAGATATCCAGGCTTCTATGCTAATCAGAGTACTAATCATACCTAGAATAAAACAGGATGAAGGAAATGGGCACTGTGAAGGCTTCTCTTTGAGGATTTGGGATATGTGCATGGACTTTATTCTCTTCCTCTATAGTTGTAATGCAAATAAGAACAGAAGTGATCAATCAACACTATCAATTGAGGTAGCTGGAAGAAGGTGAGAGTGTACTATGTGCAACCAAAACAAAACTTGACTTGTGAGGAAGAGGAGCTGAGAGTGTGCCATATTTAGAATGGGAAGCTCTATAGAAATGCTGTGAAGAATGTGCATGTATTTCTTTGATAAATAAACACACACACACACACACATATATATTAGAATATTATATGCTATATACTAATACTCAATAAATCTTGTCTGACTTTGAGTTATGAGTTGAAATTTATGTTGTGCTTACTGCTATTAAACCTTCTTTCCTTCCTGTCAGGGTATTCTCAAATTCACATAGCTGAGTTAATTAATATTTAATATATATCTGCTAATTTATCCCATAAGTCTGAGATACATCCCAGTTTCTTGAAACTCTTAAAAACATGCCTAGAATCATTCCTCTCCCATTGTAATTGTATCTCACATTTCCATTTTCTATACTAAAAGCTAGTAAAATACTTTTAAAAGGCCAGGAATTCTCGAAGTCATATCAGTGATGTATGTGATTTCTAATACTCAAGTACCTTAATTTTTTTTTTGCATTCATACATTACATTGGTGTACCGTTTACTTGTTATGAGGAACATTTTTTTTTCAGATGCCATTCTCTTTCCCCATGTCCCCTCCCTAGAAACCCCTTTCCCATCTCCCCTCCTCCTTTCTGCTTTTATACCACTTTAATTACATGCAAGTATTAAGGTATGTTCTAGATTACTATCAATACAATAGATGTGAATAATGAAGGAACAAACAAATCAATAAATACAAACAGTCAAAGAACAAGCAAGGCAAGAGCCTTACCAATTTAAGATAGAAGTGCATTGCTTTTGATAATGCATATTTCACAATGGGTAAGGAAGGCATTCTTGTTAGAATGACCTAAGACAGGTTCAGTCTTGTTTGTGAAATAAAAAAGGGGAAGAGGCAGAGAGCTTTTGTGGCCAAGGACATGGAAATGGGCTGCTTAGCAGGAATATGACATTGGCCAAGGGCAAAGAAGTGGACTTCAGACAGGAATCTGACATTAGGCTAGAACAAAGAAAGTAATTTCAGGAAGGAAGCTAAATATTAGGCTAGAATGCAGAAATAATTTCAGGCAGGAATTTAAGTTTTAAGCTAGAACAAGGAAGTTGGCTTCAGACATGAAAATGACTTTGGTCTAGGCAAGGAAGGTGGTTCAAATATTTTGGTCATCCCGATAAGCCCTTAAAAAAAGTGATCATGGGAATATTCACAGAATTTTGATTATGAGAAACATTCTTAATGATATATAAATAACATAGATCAGAAAACTTATATATATTTATATACAATTATATCCATAGACATATACACATATACATATATAATATCATTTATATGTATTTATAATTTATATATGAAATTATGACATAGAGGTACTGCTTGAAAAATAGATAAGAGAGCACAGAGGCAGTAGGGCAACTCTGTCTCAGAAAGGAAAAGAAAGAAAACTTTAACAAGTGAAAAGTGAACCATAATGGAATCTTATTAGGTAGAATGAATGAAAAATAGAAAGGGAATGCCTTTTGAATTTGATTTTACTTTTATGAGGCTTAATTCATACACATATACACACAAACATACTCACACACACAATTACTCACATACATTAATAATACACATTCTCACACATATACTCATACACACACTTTCATATAAAAACTCAAAGCACAATACACAGATGACCCGACCCGAGGGTCCAGTTATTCATGGGGGTCGAGGGGGACCTCACCTGAAAGGAACATGGGCGAGAGGGAGAACAAGACCAAGCAAATTTGTCTTGTCAAGGTCTACTTTAATGCAGAAGCGGCTTACAAGATATACTCTAGGCAAAGGAGGAAGGGGAACAAAGAACAGGATGAGGACTCTATCAACTATAGATAGATAAGGTCAGTCATCCGTGGAGCATTCTGCAGTTTTTCCTGGAATGTCTCCGGGGCAACAGTTCTCTAAGAACAGGAAATTCTTAGCTGAAGGTCAGATTCTCCCAAAAGAGACAGTTTCTCATTAAGCAGCTTTTGTTAGCTGGGATGGTGGTCCAGGGTCACCAACACACAGACATACTCACATACACACACTCAAACACAACATACACTCTCACTCACATACTCATTCACACACATACATACACATATAAATTCCCATACACACTCTTTCAAACTCATACACAAACTCACATAGGGACTCAGAACAGTACACACTCACACACTCACATACACACACTTCACACGAATTTACATGCACAGAGACACACTCCCAACACACACACAACTGTATATAAAATGAAAATATTAACAACTCAGTCTAAAATCTATAGAAAATGTCATTATTCTAAAGGGCTCCATTTGCATATGGCCACCGTCAACTGAAGTTGAGTAGTATATTCTCAGTTAAATAAAATATATATTGTACAGCAAGACACAAACTTAAACTCCCTTACAACTGTTTTTGAGCCTTGTTTCAAGCTTCAGTATGACTTATCTGATCCGGGATAGCTTTGCAATCATAATGTGCACTTTAAAACTGGGAAGCCATTTGAAATCTCATGACATTCACTATTGGTTCAATGTCCACAGCTATTTGCAACTTACAGAAAATGTCAAGTTGACTGTTGGATAAGAGTGAAGTTTACAGAAAGGACAGTGTCCAGAGATAAAAATGTGCAAACCATTGTCACTGCCAGAGTTGCCCCCTAGAAATGATGAGATTCCATGAGATCTGTGGCCTATACATGGAGACCAAGAACAGAGTAA
The DNA here is from genome assembly GCF_004785775.1 of Grammomys surdaster. Lineage (NCBI taxonomy): Eukaryota > Metazoa > Chordata > Mammalia > Rodentia > Muridae > Grammomys > Grammomys surdaster. The sequence continues at coordinate 6,139,505 of NW_021604648.1, read as the reverse complement.
GGAGTAGATATGAACAATCAGGGAAAGTAATTTGGTTCTTCAGTGCAGTCCTGCCAAAGGCATTGTGACTAAAAGAACAAGGACATAAGGATCTTGAAGATCTCTTTTGCATAACATCTAAGGGCACATGTCACCCTGTGCTTCCAACTCAGACACGGTAGCTTTTAAAAAAAATAGAAAGAGAGCACAGAAGCAGAAGGAAAACTGTCTCAGTAAAATTTTTAAAAGTAGGAAGAAAAAAGTAAATAAAAGGAGAAAACTTTAACAATTAAAAAATGAAATATCAGAGCATGAGATCTTATCAGGTGGAATCAATGAAGACTACAAAAAGAAGATTTTTAAGGTTTAATACACTTTTATGACTCAATTATTGATTTGCTTATCAATCCTCTCAATAACTCATTTAAGATGTTTCTACAGCATACACAGTTGAGATATAAAAGTCCTACTCTCAAAATACTTCTGTGCAAGACATAGAATGAATATAACAATCAAAGCCAAAAGATGATAAACTAGCAGGATTAAATAGTAGCAAAAGTGTTTGATTATTTGGGAAGGTCACCAGTGAAAAGCAATTGCAGGAAGGCAAGATTTCACTGAGAATATTTGATGGCATCCCTAAGTCAAAGTCTCTGTACATATAATAATGAGACAGGGAGGAAGAGATGTAGAGAGTAAACTTCACTGGCCCAAGGAATCAAAGAAAAACTAAACTATCACTCTGAACACACTCAGAAAGACAGGATGAAAGAAACATCTATTCTTTATTAATGAATCCCTTCTTAACATATCACCTTTTAGCCTTGTTAATAATGACTATGAACAGACTGTTTTTCAGGTTTCATAAGTTTCACTCACTGGCAAAATTGTAAAAGAAAAGAAATTGTTTCATAGAAATATTTTCTAGAAGAGTTGATCTAGAGATTGTATAGCTTAATAAAATTTAAATCTAAACCATTTCATTTAAAACATTGAATTATTTTTAAAAATTGCTTTATATTGTAATAGAAATAGTTAAAGCTCACTATTTTATCAAATATTCTAATAAGTTCTATAATAAATATTCTGTGCTAATTACTTTATTTCTTTCAGTGATGAAATATCTGACAAATAGAACTTAGAAAAGCATGTATTTTGCATGGAGGGGTGTCTCTGGTCTGAGAATGTAGACTCTCTTTGTGGGGAAGGCAAGAACTTGAGGTAGCCAATCAAGTACATAGTTAAGGAGCAGAAATATACCAGTGTTAATATTTGAGTTTCTTTTAGAATTTGTTCAGCTTGAGACTCAGTGAATGATAAGATTCTATCCCAATTAATTTAGTTTTGGTTTCCTTACCTCAATAAACTGTATTTAGAAATGGTCTCTTAAGTATGCACAGAGGCTTGACTCTTAAATGATTCTAGGTCCTGACAAGGGTACAATGTTAACTACCACACATATTTTATCTGGATTGGATTTCTGAAATATAAATTTTGTTGATTGCATTTTAAATTTGACAATAAGATCTAATAACAGCCAATGGAACATGGGTTTGAAAGAAATTGTGTTTCAAACCACAATTTGGGAAGTAATGAAGTGGACACTTCATAAAGGAAATGTTTGCTTACATATATACTTTCCTCAGTAGAGGACTCCTAGAATGTAAGGATTTTTCCAGTCTATCTTT
>NW_021604648.1:6107731-6137828 GCF_004785775.1 Grammomys surdaster | reverse complement strand
TTTCCAGTCTATCTTTATGCTCACAATATATGAGATAAGGGTAGTACACAGAGGAATGAACTGTCATTCACTATGGTCTAAGAAAACAAGATACTCCATGACACAACCAAATTTAAACAATATCTTTCCACTAACCCAGCATTACAGAGGAAACTGGAAGGTATTTCCAATACATGGATGATAACTAAACCGAGGAAGATACAAGAAATAGATAACTCCATACCAATAAAATGAAAAGAAGAAACACACACACACACACACACACACACACACACAAACACACACAGAGTACCACCAACATCATAAAAAAAAAGGACCAATAATTATGGTTAAATATTTCTCAATTTCTCAATATCAATGGTCTCAATTCCCCAGTAAAAAGACACAGGTTAACAAAGTGGATGCATAAATAAGATTCATCAGAATTCTGCATACAGGAAAAGCACTTCAGCAACAAACATAGGTATTAAGTTAGAGTAAAGTATTAGAAAATGGTTTTCCAAGCAAATAGACCTAATAGACAAGCTGGAGTAGCCATTCTAATATATAATAAAATAGACGTTAACCAAAAGTTATCTAAAGAGTTAGGATGGAAATTCATAATCGTCAAAGAAAAATTCCACCAAAATGACATTTCAATTCTGAACATCTGTGATCCAAATGCAAAAGTACCCACATTCATAAAAGAAACATTAATTACTAAGGCTTAAATCACATATCAAACTCCACACATTATTAGTGGGAGACTTCAACTTCCCACTTTCACCAATGTACATGTTATCAAGAAAAAAGTTAAACAGAGAAATAATCAAACTAACTGAGGTTATGAATCAAATAAATCTAACAGATATTTATAGAACAACTTCAACCAACCACAAAAGAAAACACTTTTATCTAAAAACCTCATAGAACCTTCTACAAAATTGACCATATAACTTGGTCACAAAGTAAACCTCAACAGATACAAGAAGAATGAAATAATTCCTTGCATCTTATCAGACCACCATGGATTAAAGCTGGACTTCAACAGCAACAGAAACAACAGAAAGCCTACGTACGCACAGAACCCAATGTTAACTGGGTTAGAGAAGAAATAAAAACTTTCCAGAATTCAATGAAAATGAAGGCACATTATACCCAAAATATACCCAAAATTATGGGATACAATGAAAGGCATGCTAAAAGGAAAGTTCATAGCACCAAGTGCCTTCATAAAAAAATTGGAGAGGTCTCATACTAACAATTTAAAACCTTTCTCAGAAAGATGATAAAGAAATCAGATAAAGAGATTTAGGTAGTTGTGATCTCAGGGCAAGATCCCACCCAGCTATACTTAGTGTTTGTGCTTACAAAAGCAGGCAGATTTCTGAGTTCAAAGTCAGACTGGGACAAGGTTAGTTTAGGTCCAATCATGGTGGGAGTAGTTATCTTTGAGAAGGATCTCACCCAGCTAGCTTATTGTCTGTGCTTACAAAGGCAGGCAGAGCTTTGAGTTCATTTGCTATGTTAAAAAAATGTATTTGCTGTTCTTTTCTAAGAATCAAAGGGCTAATATCATTTTATGCTGATTCATGGGATAATCAAAAGGTAACCAAGATAAACAATTGAATTGACATGACAATAAAAATACTGCGGTGTGGTCTGCAAGATAGAAGTGTTCTAAAGTGCTATAGCAGTTTATTTTTGAAATTCATCTGGAGGGTTTTCTGACCAAAGTCAGAAAAATTCTAAGAAAGCAATACAGCACTCTAAGTAGCTTTATGGGGTTTTTTCTAACTAATGTCAGAAAACCCGTTATTTTTTCTAATGTGTTTACTGACTTTGGTTGTAAAAACCCAAGAATTGTACTAGCAGACTTTCTAACTTTGGTCAGAAGAAACAAAAACTTACTTAGAGAGCTATACTGCTCTCTTAGAGTTTTTCTAGCAGGTTTTCTAATTTTGGTCATAGAAATCCATGAGGTATCCAGAGAGCTTTTAGAATATTTCTAGCAAGTTTTCTGACAAAGTCAGAAAAAGCTACTTAGCTAAAGTAGCTCTTTTAGACTTCTTTCTAGTGGATTTTCTGACTTTTGGTGGAAAACTTATGATCTGTCTTAAGCAGAAAGCTGTCTCTAGCAGAGAGCTATCTCAAATAGAAATCTGTCTAGAGAGCCACCTCAAGCAAACAACAGAGCTGTCAGCTTGAACTCCAGTTCAAGTCAAGGGTAGTCTTTGGCAAATGAGGAGCTGATTCTTTGAGAAAATCAACAGTACAGACAAAGCTTTAGCCAGACTAACTAAAATGTAGAGAGACAATAACCAAATTAATAAAATGAGAAATGAAAAGGGAGATTTAACAAAGGACACTGAGGAAATTCAAAGAATAATTATGTTTTACTTCAAAAGCCTATAATTCACAAAATTAGAAAATTCAAATGAAATGGAAGATTTTCTAAACAGATATCATTTACCAAAGTTAAATAAAAATCAGGTAAGTTATCTAAATAGTCCTGTATCCCCTAAGTAAATAGAAGCAGTCATAAGATGTCTCCCAACCAACCAAAAAAACAGGGACAGATGCTTTTAGTGCAAAATTCTACCAGCCTTTAAAGAAGAGCTAATACCAATACTCCCCAAACTATTCCACAAAATATAAACAGAATACTGCCAAACTCATTCTATGAGGCCACAGTCACCCTGGAACCTAAACCACACAGACTCAACAAAGAAAGATAATTTCAGAACAATTTCCTTTATGATTTTTATGTAAAAATTCCCAACAAAATACTCATAAACTGAATCTAAGAACACATCAAAACCAACATCCACCGTGATCATGTAGAGGCTTCATCCCAGGAGTGCATGGGTGGTTTAATATATGAAAATCCATCATGTAATTTGCCATACAAACAGAAAAAAAACCCAAACACATGATTAGGCTAGAGAGAGGACTCAGCTGTTAGGAGCACTGACTAGAGATCTGGAGTTCAATTACCAACAACCATATGGTGACTCATATACGTCTATAATGGAATCTGATGCCCTCTTCTAGTGTACTCTGAAGACAGCTACAGTGTATTCATATACAAAAAAAACAAATAAATAATTCTTTTAAAAATATGGTCATATCATTAGATGCTGAAAAATCTTTTGACTAAATCCAACATCTCTTCATGTTAAAAGTCTCAGAGGGATTAGGGATTTGCAAGGAGCATACCTAAACACAATAAAGAGAATTATAGCAACTGAAGAGATAACACCAAATTAAACGGAGAGAAACTTAAAGCAATACCATCAAAATCAAGGCTGGTCACTCTTACTAAAGAAAATAAGGGGACACAAATTGGAAAGGATGAAGTCAAGGACTACAGTCAATGGAGAGTTTCATCTCAGGTAACTAAGATTTCTCCTTCTCATGCTATGTCTTATTTCTATATCATTTAAATAACAGTTTTCAAAAGAAGCAATCAATAAATGAAGACTGAGCCATTATAATTTGAATTTATGATTGTGTGGAGGAAACAGTATTCATAAATAGATCTTCCTACCTCTAATCTCTCTGATAATGGGCTATAGTCATTTTTATTTAAACAATAGTTTTAAATTAAGGAACAAAATTGCAAACAAAAGCTGGAAAACTTGAGAATTCACTAGTAGGAAACTAGACCATCTAGTACAGAGTTTTGCATCATAATACACAGCAATAAACCAAACATCAACTCTTGTCGTCCTGAGCATTCTTTGTGGTGGATTTTAAAAGAGCAAGGGAGAAAATTATTACATGTCAATTGGATTCAGCGTCTGTGTGTACATGATCAATGGGGAAGAGCAGAATACTGACAAGTTAGCAGAGAGACTGATAAGATGCAAGAGGCCTGAAGCTTCATTCTGTTTTTCACCCTTTCCATGACTTACATCAGTCTCTTCACTTCAATGCTCAGAGTTGAGAAAGCCTCAATGCAATCAAGGGACAACTCACAGTCAGTTGTGGAGTAGTAGTTCAGAACACAGCAGGTGAATTTTCCTCTTAAGAAACTACTAAGATCCGTGTCACTATACGCCTGTTTCCATCTTGTTCCTGTGCTACCTTGATACCATTTAACCATATGTCTGCTTCTTTCCCAGCTCCAAACATGCTAAAAGTTCACACTGACTTAAGAACTTTGTAATATTTAGGACTAATACATAGCCAGTACTCTGTGCACAAGTATTGGTTGAATTGATGAAGCAATAAATATGGGCTGGATAATCACATAGTAGGAGTGGTACATGGGTAAGTGGAATATATCTAATATGAGTGATATGATTTATAGGACTGCCAATGTCAGTGTTCCTCAGACACAGAGCTTTATCTCTAAATTCATCTGTACTAATATATGTGTTGTATATTGAACAGAGGGTCTTGCTCTGGAGTAAAGTCTAGCTTGGAATTTACACTATAGATCAGGCTGGAAACACATTCTCTGTATAGTACATTATTTTGTCACCAACTCCTTAACTCTAAGACCCAAATACTGGGTGTCTACCACCACTGCTGACTTCCTCTGATGTATTCATCTACCCATAGTTCCTTTCATTTTTGTTACCTACTGACACAGATTGAAAGAATTCAAAGAAATACCATATGTATTTACCCAGCTTGACTCTGAAATGATTTAATGACTTAGTTCTCCCTTCTCTATGATTGCAATGGAGAGACATATAGATAGGAAACATAGTTGGTTTTCTCCCATGATACTGCAAGAAAGCAGTAAATAAAGAATTAATAGTTTGGCTTCTTTCATCAAGACTAGCATCTTCAATGCTAAGTGACATGGTTACTGTGTACAAAACAGTCCTCATAGGAATGAATGGAGAAAGGACAGAGTGCATCATACGTTATATAGACTATATGAGATGTATTATTTTGCTTAGTTCTTGGCACAATTCTATGGGGTCAATATTACTATAATATACACATTTTATGGATGAGAAAATGTGAGAAGAGAGCTCCAGCAATTTTTTCAAGGTCATGTAAGTAGTCTGTGGTGGAATCAAGCCTCAAATGCATTCCTATTTGTCATATTCCATTAGCCACATCATATCATGCCAGGGAGCTGATATAATCAATCTTAGAGAAAATACTAAAGTACTATATTACTATAATATTGTTTCCCTGTACTCTAAGTACTACATATGCTTTGATTAAACTCTAATTTCATAGTATGAAGAATAAGGTGATAGCCTTATTCTTTTTTCTTTGATGTTATTTTAACTTAAAATATTTTTTTTGCATATATATGCTTTCTTTAACATCTACAGGCCTTGGATGGGCAGTGATGAAGGCTGATTATATATCACAGTACCATCTGTGGCTCCTGGTCCTGTTGTTCCCTTCCTTGGCAGCTAAATAATCACAAGAAAACACACAACAGGAAGAATGAAGGGGAAATGGTAGTTTTCTTTGACCTTAACAGAGGAGCATATAGACTTTGCATATTACCATCATACATATATGACAATGTTACAGTGGCTAATAGGGGAAACAAAACTGCATGTCTGTGGATCTCTGATGCTAGTCAAATTGGAAGAGACACTGCACAGCTCATACTTCTGCATGGGAAAAAATATTGTCACCTTGGTTTCTGATGAAGAGAGAACCACCAAAGCCTAGACAAAAAACATCCTCTCTTGAGTACCATAGATGAAGAACCAGCAAATGGTGACAGGAATAAAGACCCTCACTGCATCCTCTTCTGTAGATCTGTGGTAATGATGTAGACCGATAAACACAAAGGTCATTCCTTTTTTGATAACTCTGCAAAGTACTTTTTCTTCCTTGGTAAGAAATTGTGTTATAAATGGTTTATACTATACATGAGCCACTGGATGCACATAATTTTATTTGCTAAGTTGTTGAAACATCTCATTTTCTGATTACAATTACACCCTCTTGTTAAAATCCTGCTTTTCCTAGTGTTTATCCCCCAGGCTCTACCCTCTGTAAGCATCTTGTTTCTCCCATAGTGACAGTACAGAGTTTTATGTACTTATTCATGTGTTTGTTACATCTTAGTGAGTGAATGTGTCTTGATGGTGTGTGTGTGTGTGTGTGTGTGTGTGTGTGTATAGTATAGTATAGTATAGTATAGTATAGTATAGTATAGTATAGTATAGTGTCAGAATGTATACATCCAAATGCACATCTGTAAAGTATTGAGTATTGATGCATAACTTCCATCTTGTTTGAAGAAAGTTATCTTTTATATCCTGCCTCCATGTACTACAGGATAGTGGATCAGGAAGTTTCCAAGAATTCTCCTATCTCTACATCCCATGTGGCTAAAGAGATACTAGGGTTATAATTCCTTTCTACCTTATGTTGCAGAATATTTGATCACATTTTGAACTCTGAGATTATGAACTGTTTCTAACTCTGGTATGGTTCAGTCATTGATAGTAGACCTTTCTATCTATTGTAAGCAAGTAGTTGTGGTGGGGCCCAACCCTATCACACACTTTTAATCTGAAAGCTAAATAAAGTCAATCCTAGGACAAGCTGCAGAGCAAGTAACCAGGTGACAGAGAGTGAACATAAGTAAACAGAAAGGAGGATCTATGAGTTGAAGGATATTTTAGACAGTACACAAGAGAATGCAGTATAGAAATACAGTAAAGTGAGTGGAGAGCAGTAGAGTTGAGAGAGACAAAGTAAAGCAGCACAGAGAGAAAGAAAACAGGAGGCAGTTTAACCAGGACAGTTATAGGGAGATGGATATTGAAGAGAGAACAAGCTAGACACAGGTGAGGAGAGAAGAAGACACAATGAGTCAGAGAATGAGAAGGTGCCAGATTAGAACAGATTACTAGGTTTAGGTTGAGGCCAAGCAGAACAATTCAGGAGAAACTGAGAGAAGCCAGATTGAATCAGTTAGCCTGGAGAGGAATTTGAGACTGAATAGCTGAGTTGAGTCAGCCAATCAAAGCTTAGAAAGAACTAACAAGGGGTGAATTTGTTGAGCAGCAAGTCTCAGAGCCTGAAAACATTCAAGTCGTAGATAACATGGTACTGAGGCTAGAAGTTTCAAGGACTAGGCCTAAGTTAGCAGACAGATGTAGTAATCCTTCAAGTAAACAATTATTACAAGTGAATAAAAGATGCCTTTACAACCATATTCACTTTTTCTTGTGGTGCAACCCTGATCCCAATATTTGGGTGGATGCACATTAGTCACTGAGCCATTCCTTAGCACCTGTTGGTTTGCCTTCTCACATAATATTTTCTTTACTCAAATTCCTTTGCTTCCTTACTTTCTCCACTGTCTTTCATAGGTTTTGAATGCCTTTTCATTCTCCAAGTCCCGACTCACACATTTCTTCTACGAAATGTTTCTCAGCTCCATGTCAGGCATTTCCTTTGTTCTCCTCACACTGTATATGTGACCTATAAACATAAGCAATTCTTATTAACATATGACATGTGTGTTCTATGTAAGTCCCGTTGTAAATGGAAACTATGTTTTCACAAAGCCCCAATTACAGAAGATGGACCAGAAAATAAACAAGTGAGCAATAGCATGTGTAATGAAATGTCATGCCTTCAGGCATTATTGAAATTAGAATTAAGTATAAGAATGGAGAGAAAGAGAGACTGGATGGTTTCAGGGACCTAACTACAGAAGGTACTTTAAGGACCCTACTCATGACAGATAAATCAAGGTAAGAGCTGAAGTAGGAAGTTGGCCTTTTGAATACTAATGTTTGTGTTGACCACGATGGATGAGCTGTAAGGACAAGCATAGATGGAAATGAAGGTTCAAGGGGAAAATATAGCAATAAATGAAACAGTGATCGTGTCTTAGTTAAGGTTTATATTTCTGTGAAGAGACACCATGACCAAGGCAACTTTTATGAAAGCAAATATGTAGTTGGAGCTTGCTTACAGTGTCAGAGGTTCATCCATTATCATCGTGGTGGAAAATACGGCATTATGCAGGCAAAGTTTGAGCTGAAGGAGCCAAGAGTTCTACATGTTGATCGGAAGGCAGCCAGGAGGAGACTTTCATCCTCACTGGGCATAGCTTGAGTACTAGGAACCCTCAAAGCCTGCCTACATAGCAACTAATTTCCTCCAGCAAGAAATTCAAACAAAGCTACAGCCCCTAATAGTGCCACATCTCATGGGCCAAGCATATTCACACCACCACAAATACACACAATAAGCATATTCCTTTGAGCCACTGTGAAGATTTTTTGTCTTTAAAAAAAAAAAAGACTGAAAAATCGCATATGAAAAAGAGGAAGGTAAGAATGTGTGATTAACTCTGGCTGCAGGTGGCAAACAGATAATGTGATTCAGGGTAAAAACAAGAAGATAAAGTTGAAGGCTAATACTTGTTCTCAGGAGAGGTGAAGATGGTCAGTTTTGACTGAACCTGTCAGATGAGTTGGTGTGGCCCACATAAACAGCCTTTGTTTCTTATGTTTCAAACACACTCAAATCTCTCTCACCTGGGCGTTCACCCTTGTTCACCAATGGGTATGCTTTCTTAACTCTTGGAATGGACAGCATTCCTTCTCTCTGTCCATCTCCCAGATCTCAGTTCACTAGCATCTCTTCAAGTATACCTTCCCTTACTACTCTGACCAAATTACCCACATCATGCTCCATCTAACCCACTAACCAGTGCATTTCTTAAAGCCACCATCTTATGTGCTGATTTGGTTTTTTTTTTTGTTGTTGTTGTTATTGTTGTTTTGTTTTGGGGTTTTTGTCTCCTATACTGGAATGGGCCTTTATCTTCTTTGTGCACCAGTAAACTCCTACTGTATAGCAACTAGGCCCAGCATATCATACGCAATGTGTCTGTGATTTTGAATAAATAAATAGCAAATGGAAAAGTGATTGATTAAGCAAACCCAATAGAGAAGGTACTATGATGTTTATGAAAGGCATACTATTCTGATCTTAAAGACTTGAGAAGGATGCTTAAACAAGGAGACTCATTGGTAAAAATAGGTTTCATTTTCTATTCCATAGTCCTTCACTTAAGAAAACCTTGTTAAAGTTATATTTCTAAATACAATAAAAAGAACATTCACTATTTAATCCTCTACCACTTATTCTTAAAGAGTCCAGAACTTCTTATCCTCTTTTTGTGGTACATCTCCCTTTACCATATTACTTCTAACTACTGTGTCCTAAGGAACCACTACCAGTATTTATATGGATTGTATATTTTTGTATTTGCTCAATGATCTTGCAAGTGCTGAACTCAGAACACTTCCCTACCTGCACTAGCTCTTCAGGTTTTGGATGCTCCCCTAGATTACTGTCCTGAAATTATCCATGGATGCTGACTCTGCTTCATTTTATTTCTGAACCAAGTAATCATTTTATTGCCCAGAGTGTAGCAGTGTTTCAAACTATGGAGTAAAGTTCTCCATGGGAGTCAATATCCATGTTAAAATTATCAACTAATTCACAAACCACCCTCACTTCTCTTCCAACTCCCTGGAAAGTTATATTATACTAATTTTGTGGCTCCAAAGAAGTGGAAAGCATTCTTGTAACCAAATTTCCCACAGATACTAAGTAAGTAAAGACATGAATGAAGTCTGATACTTGTGAACCTCACCCTGTGTTCCTATCACTGTGCTGCGAATTTGAGCATTATGCTATTAAACATTGGATTACGCTTGAACTAATTAATCTGCTTGAACCCATTTGCATGAAAGGATATATATATATATATATATATATATATATATATATATATATATATATATTAATTGGACTCTGATGGTATAGGCACTAAGACCAACAACTATAAATGGTACCTCATGAAATAAAAATCTTCTGTATAGCAATAGATACAACCATTCAAATGAAAGGGTAGGTAGCTTACAGAATGGGAAATATCTTTAACAGCTATTCATCTGACAGAGGGTTAGTATTAAGAATATGCAAAGAACTCAAAACACTAAGTATCAACATAACACACAATTTAAAATGTAGCATGAAAATTAGGGTGAATTGTAAAGAGATGAAATACAAATATCTGAGAAATACAATTTTTTGTTTTATGTATATGGATGCTTTGCTTTCATGTACTTCTTTATACCACATATTTGTAGTGCTGAAGGAAACCAGAAGAGGGCACTAGGATCTCCTGGAACTTATGTTTCAGGCTTAGCCACCTTATCATTTTTTGAAATTGAATCCCTGTCCTCTAGAAGAGTAGCCTGTGCTTTTAACTGCTGAGCTGTCCAATGTCCAAGGTTGATGTTTTCAAATGGTCAACATCATTAGTAACTGTAGAAGTGTAAATTAAGACTACTTTAATGTAGTAGTGTTACTTGGTAGGAATGGCTAACTTCCAATGAACAAATAACAGTAAAGGATGATATGAATATGAGTAAAAAAAAGAAAACTTACACACTGATGGTGTGAGTGCAAACTAGTGCAGCCACTATCCAAATCAGCACGGAGATTTCTCAAATATCTGATAATGGAATTACCATATGATCTGGCTATTCCACTGTTGTGCATATACCCAACAGACACTATATTTTACTGCAGACATACCTGCTTATCCATGTTCGTTGCTGTTCTATTCACAGTGGCCAGGGAATGGAAACAAACTTGAATTTATCTGGACATGTTTTATCTGATATGATTTTTCACTTTTATGTTTTTTTAATCATCATTAAAGTTTACACTTCTGGATGTTATGAATGATGTGTTATTTTCCCCAAGATGTCCTTATGATATGATTAATCCTGTTTGATTCTGTAAACATATATTGAGAAATCATCTTCTACCAAGCAAATCACCAAGCAGTGAAGATATTTAGATGAATGAGTGATGGTTATTTCTTGGGAAATGTTTATATCTGAGTACAAGAGCTAGCAATTAAAGCAATTAATTAAAGTGATCCATCCAACTGTTGAAATGAAGACCCCCTTGTGTAAGAAAATAGAGAGCTATTTCTTCCAGGAGGAGCAATGAAATTCATTGAGTAGATGTGCATTGACAGGTAGGTAGGAGTTCACTAGTTTCATAGGTGCCTTGTTTACCATGTAGCTTTCATAGCTGCTATATGTGAGCATCTAAAGAGGCAAACTCTGTGGTGGTAAAATTCTTGGAGTGAGGAAGTGAAACCTAGGATGCTGTTAGTGAGAGTCAACACAAACAATTTCAGTCTCTACTCCATGCCGACACACAGAGAATCTTGAGTTTCATCAGGAAGGCAACAGGAAGCACTTAGATATCTTGGAAACCAATGAAAATACTTTGAACAGAAGAGGCATATAAACTCATATAGATGAGAAGCTCCACTTTGTGACCATTGTGTATCTCTCTTATTAGATTTGGCATAGAGGGCTAGATTCACCAGAGTGTGAAGACTTTCAGCATCTGTGCAAGACTGAGATTTCCTCTCTTCTCAGCTTTGAATATTGTACTTGCTCAGGATAAGCTTGAAGAAGAGGAGAGAGAGAAGGTAGAGGAGGATGAAGGGGTGGGTAGGTCTGGATTTTTAAAACAAAGGTAGGTTCTGGACCTTGGCAGCCGATATCCAGTATATATGACTTCTAAGGTACACAACTGTTAAAGTCTGTGATGTGTTTGTGTCTCATTTTTCTTGCCTATAAATTGGAAATCACAGTATAATCTTCTTCCTGAACAAGTTAATATACAAAAACTACCAGAACAGTACATGGTTTAGAACAAAAATAAGTACTTGCGACATAGTTTTCTCTAGCATCTCAACTCAATATGTGTGGGGAAAATTTAAAAGGTTGCCTCTGCGGTGGGGCCCCAGAGGGGCTTCCACCTCTGTGGCAGGTCCCACATTCGGGGGAAATTCTATGGTTCCAGCAGCCTGGAGGCCTTGGCGGCGGCAGGCCCCAATAACATGAGGAAGTCCTTGATTCCAAAAAGTTTTATTGTCATGGCAGATGATAGATGGATCTAGGTGTACCCCCCAGACCTCAGGGCAGTCCCGAGTTATATAGGGATGGAGAAAGGGGGAGGATTGGGGGAGGATCTGGGGGAGGCATGTTTAATTTGCTCTGCCCTCTGGTCTTCATTAGTATGTAAATCCCTAGAGCCTGAGGCCTATAGCCTGGCCTATGTAATTTTATGGAGACCATGACTGTTTTTCAGGATCCTGGGTTCTGGTGGGCGCCAAACTCCTGCCAGTTCTCATGCAGAATCCTACCCAGAATTTGCAGAGTCTCGGGGTTCTAGGCACCTGCTCTACCATGACCCAGGATACACTTACTCAGTCCCACATCTCCTCCCCTTTACTTTTTTAAAAAAGGGGTCATTGTGAAAATTTTGGATGAGGAAGCTGAAAGAAAGCACTATGTAGGCCAGAGGTATTAGCGTAATCACGTCACAGTGTAAGGGGAGTTGGAGGGGTAGGGAAGGTAAGGGATCATTGAATCAATTAAATATATATTGTACAATTTGAGAGTAATGACATCTGATTAATCTAAATAGACATGATTTCTTTTTTTCTTTTTTTCTTTTTTTTTTTTGTTTTTTTGTTTTTCAAGACAGGGTTTCTCTGTGTAGCCCTGGCTGTCCTGGAACTCACTCTGTAGACCAGGCTAGCCTCGAACTCTCGAACTCAGAGATCCGCCTGCCTCTGCCTCCCAAGTGCTGGGATTAAAGGCATGCGCCACCACTGCCCGGCTAGACATGATTTCTTTACTAACACGTCACTTTAGCTATTTGACTTTGGCAAAAGAGTTCATTTGTAGCTGGAAGGTCTGAATCTGTCTATAGGACTCAGTGAGCATCTCTGGATCTTGGCATGCATCTCTGGATCTCAGCGAGTCTCTGGAATCTGAAGTCAGGTGGTGTGGCTGTAAGAAGACAGCATGCCATTCTAGGCAGGTTCCAGGAGGCTCCACAAGTCTCTGCTGGACTTGTGGGAGCACCTGTAGAATAATCACAACAGGGAAGAGGCACCCCAGCATGGGATGTCTGTAAAGGGTGTGTAGCAAGCATTAGGCTACTTGGGATCAGGTACGTCATGGTGTGTCATTGAGATCCTAGAAAGCAAAGGTGTTTGAGAAAATTTCAGTCATAGAAGTCACCTTTGAGTCTGTTTTAGCTGACTGAGGAAGAAAATCATATTAATTATGTAGGCAGCAACAGTTTGTCTGTAAAAGGAAACTAGTTGTTAATTACGAGTTGGAAGGTGGTGATCAGCATGTTGATTTAACCTGTGGAAGTAGATTTAGATGACTTTCAAACCTTGAAGAAATTTTAAAAGTTGAAAAAAAATGTTGAGAATAAATCATGAGTGAAAAGGAGACATTTAAACAAAAAGCAAAAATTTTTGGGTTGAAAAGCACAAACACTGTTGTTCCAGGGATTCCTGTTAGGCGAAAAGAAATTAATGGCGGATTTAGAAGTAGTGGAGGAAAGGCCCGTTCAGCCATGTGGTGGTTGGGCCACCAAGTGGTGGCTGGGTGTTCTAGCAGAGAGGCCAAGGAATTCCCCCTGTTGTTTTTCTTAGAGAAAAGAAAGGCTAACTTTGAAGAAAAGTTTAAAGCGAAAAATATAGAAGTTTGATAACAGAGTCAGAAGGAGTGAAAGGCTGTGTGAGACTGAGCTATGGTGGGGAGTGGGGGAATTTTAGTGTGAAAAGTTAACCCCTGGGGGAGGGGCAAACCTCTTGGCAGGCAGAGCACAGGAGAATTTTGGGGGGAGGGGTAAAGAATGGCAATTAAGGAGTCTCTGTGATTTTGTGGGAAACATGTGGAGAGAGAAACTTAGTTTTTTGAGCCAGGCAGGAGCTAGTGGCAGTTAAGATTTAGAGAGAAAACGTTGGCCCGAAACACATGGAGAGAGAAAGAGGGAGAAAGGATAGAAAGAGATCCGCCTAGTCTTAGGGACTAGGCTGGAGTTACTCATGGTTCCATGGAGAGGGTCTTGGCGGGCACCAGTGGGAAACTCTTGGAGCTAGCTTTGTCTGAATCCTCTACCACCTGTAGGGAACGATGTAGGCCCATGCGTGAGCACGCGCGGGTGTGAATCTCTGTTGTGCTGTGTGTCCTTGTGTCTGTCACAACTCAGTAGGTCAGCATGGCAGGAGCACATGGGATCTTGGCTGAGTTTATTCTCCCAACACCAGGCGAGCGCGGTGGGGCCCCACCCAGCATGGGGACTTTTCACTCAGGTTCCACAGGGGTGTAGAGCTCTTGGACTGGGAATCTCCAGGCCAGAAGTTGGCCGGAGACGGACTGGTCTCGAGTCCTTGGTTCTCAGGACCGAGACGGGCATGTGGACTCATGTCAGACAACCCACTGTTGAGAAAATGAAAAGGATTGGGGATCCCTGCACTCTGAGGCAGCCAGGGACCCTCAAGCCCTTGGCTCACAGGACTGAGACGGGGGCATGTGGGCTCACGTCAGGCAACCCACAGCTGAGAAAAGGAGAGGGATAGGGGAAGAAGAAAGAGGCCCTAGCAGCACCTATGGGAGAGACTGTACTTGCTTAGCAGACTCGGCGGCCTGGCCGGCTTGCTTGAAGATGTGGGTCCTTGTGGCTGGAACGCAGAGATCCTCCAAGTGAGAGATTAAGCAGCTGTAGCTTTAGTCAGCATGGGAGCAGCGCAGAATCTTCACTGAGTCGATTTCTCACAGCACCGGACAAGCAGGGAGGGAAGCTCGGCTGCGTTCTGTAGCAGACTGGGGTAGCCCAGTCCTTGAAGTCCGTGGGTGTCTGTGCCCCACATTGAGCGCAAAAATGTGGGGAAAATTTAAAAAGGCCGCCACAGCGGTGGAAGGCTTCCACCGCTGTGGCGGATCCCACATTCAGGGGAAACTCTATGGTTCCAGCAGCCTGGAGGCCTTGGCGGCAGCAGGCCCCAATAACACGAGGAAGTCCTTGGTTCCAAAAAGGTTTATCGTCATGGCAGATGATAGATGGATCTAGGCGTACCCCCTAGACCTCAGGGCAGTCCCGAGTTATATAGAAAGGAGAAAAGGGGAGGATTGGGGGAGGATCTGGGGGAGGCATGTTTAATTTGCTCTGCCCTCTGGCCTTCATTAGTATGTAAATCCCTAGGGCCTGAGGCCTATAGCCTGGCCTATGTAATTCTATGGAGACCTTGACTGTTTTTCAGGATTCTGGCGGTTCTGGGGGCGCCAAACTCCTGCCAGTTCTCATGCAGAATCCTACCCAGAATTTGCAGAGTCTCGGGGTTCTAGGCACCTGCTCCACCATGACCCAGGATACCCTTACGCAGTCCCACAAATATGGATGACAAAATGCCAAGTTATTGTGGTCCAACATGGCCAGCCTCTTGATACTGGATCAAGGGCTATGAAGTAATATTATTTTACTGAGGCCAGTGTTTAATAAGCGACCTCCTTCTGTGCTGAAAAGGAGCACATACTGAATCTAGCACATACTGCATTTGCATGTATTAGGGTTAGGGTTAGGGTTAGGGTTAGGGTTAGGGTTAGGGTTAGGGTTAGGGTTAGAGTTAGGGATTTACATGTATTCTACTAATCAATCTATTAACTACCAGTGACAGACATATGCACTTACATTTCTGCATTACTCTGCCTTTAGAAGAATGTTATTTATTTACATTTCAAATGTTATTCCATTTTCCAGTTTCCCTTCCAGAACACCCCTTTTCCATCCATCTCCTCTTACTTCTGTGAGGGTGCTCCCATAGCCACCTACCCACTCCTGCCTCCCTGATGTAACATTCCCTTACACTGGTGCATTGAGCTTTAACAGGACCATGGGCCTCTCCTCCCACTGATGCCCAACAAGGCCATATTCTGCTACATATCAGGCTGAAGCCATTGTTCCCTCCTTGTGTATGTACTCCTTGATTGGTTGTTTAGTACCTAGGAGCTCTGGGGGTGGATCTGGTTGATTGATATTGTTGTTCTTCCTATGAGACTGCAAACCCCTTCAGCTCCTTCAGTCCTTCCTTTCTGTAATTTCTCCATTAGGGACACCGTGCTCTTCCATTTGTTGACTATGAGCCAAGAGTGTTATTTAAAGCTTGCAAGTCACTTATAGATGATCACACACCTGTACCATGTTATAAGGATTCTAAATTAGTTAGTCTGATGGTCAGCTCATTCTTTTCTTCATGCCTCTTTGTTTCCAAGCAAATCACACCGGTCAGCTTTTAAATCTTTATATCTTTGTGGCCAAATATAAGTTTTCAGAACTTTCACATACACATATGGGCAGTATTTTAAAATGTAATACGTTCTTCATATATTTCCGTAACAATTTCTTCTAAATTCCTACATACTTTGTTTCTTATTAGATCCCCATATCTTCATCTCTGTCATCTCTGGCTCATACTCCTCCCTGTTCTCCTCTTCTTCCTTCTTCCTCCACTCCTCCTATCCAATTCCCCACTCTCCTCATCTTCCCCCTCTCTTCCTCCTCATTTCTCTTTCTTCTCTCATTGTCTCTGTTTGCAATTTGTCAACTTAAAGAAAAAGTGCTAAGACAGCTCAGCTCATTGGATAACCTAGCCATATGCTGAATTCATTACCCTCCTGCTTCAGCCTCTGTTTAGATTGTTCTACTATCCCCAGCTACCTCTGCCTTCTCATATGTAGTTAAATGAAGGACTGAAGTCATCGCACTTTTTGTCCTCTATGTTATTCCAATTTGAATGTCTTAAATATGAGGACTTTGATGGTCTTTCAGATAACATTATGTAAGTTTATAAATGTGGTAAATTCTGCATCATGATACTTTTATGGTAGTCAAATAGTTGTACCCTGTTGTCTTCCAGTAGCTCTTGACTTTGTAATAGAAATACATGAGTATAAGCATGAATGTGTACAAGCGAAGCAAATTATAAATAAAAGTGTATGAGACATTCCTTGAGTTAAACTCAGCAAGACTACCTTGAAAGTCAGTCATATAAGGCTCAGGAGCTCATCTCTGGTATACAAACATGTGAGATCCAATAAGTCTGATGGACCCAACAATGAGGGATAGTCCAGTTTCATCTTCTGTGATTATTAAGCACTTTAAGTCGACAGTGTCAAGGTCTACATATTGCGGTTGGTGGTGGTAGGATTGTGAATGCTTTAAGCAATGCCCTCTGACTACCGCCTAGTCAATGCCATATACTTCAATTTTCTAAAGTACTATAGAATTCACCTTTTATGACATGCAATAAAGAGAAGAGAAAGAAAATCATTTGAGCTATAGAACAAAGCTCTGAATAGATTAAGAACACCACAGTGAATGTCTGACTCTCATTCCTCCCCCTCATCAGTCACAGTTATCCTGGATGGATGAATCAATCAGACATGGAATTGTACAACATACACACAGAGACCATCTCTACACATACCTAATCATATGTCTTCTGTCATGATTCTGAATAAAATCTTTAATTTTTCAAAAAGTATTACAGTCTAGCAATATATGTATTTGACTCATACAACCTAAGTATAGAAAATATTAGAGAACAATCTATATTTAAGAGGTTTTACTTTGTTCAAATAGAGGTCCAAATAATTTCAATGTGTATTATAGTTCAATTTCATTTACTTTCCAGTAAAATATTGATAAATGTTCATGAATAGAATCTTATTCATTCATGTGCACTGATTAATTTCTTCATTTACTATCTATTTATTTACTGATATGCAAATGTCCAGCACTGATTCCACTTTATCCTAAAACTGCTAACTGACAACTCAATTAGCCTCATTCATAAATGAAAACTTTCCTGAGATTTCATGTAAAATTGCCAAATAAATTTATATATGCTTGGTGAGATGTGTACTTGGAAATACATATAGGTATATTCATTATTTACAACAATTGTTGTATTTTCAAAATAATTTCTGAAATTGGAGGAAAATTGACTACAGCAATCGGAATAGACAAAATTGCTGAAAACTTATGTATATCTCTAAACATGGATTTTGCTGTGCTATAAATCCTAGCAGAGAAATCTCTAAGAAAAATGTAAGCAATAAAATAACTGAAGGACAGAAGGTAATATTGGAATTAAAAGAGAAAGACAGGAGGGGGGACTTCCAGTCTGGGCCTGAGCATAGAGCAGGTCACAGGCGGCAGCTCAGTACCCAACCCCAGAAAACCGAGGGAAAGGGGGACTCCCAGGAGCTTTAACTCAGGCAGCATCCCAGGTAAGGAAAAAGCAGCACTTGCCCCAAACAGGGAGAAACCAGGACCCACTGGGACCCAGGAATTCACTCCTGGCCTGGAGCACGGGCTCCATCTGGTCTGGGCCCGAGCAGATCCCGGGAGTCAGCTCTGCACTCAATCTCACAGAACCTAGAGGAAGCTAGGCTCTCAGGAGGTCTAACCCAAGCAGTATCTCAGGCAAGGAGGTGGCAATGGTTGCCCCCAAACAGGGAGCAACCGGGACCCACTGGGACCCAGGAATTCACTCCTGGCCCTGGGCGCAGGTTCCTTCCAGTCTGAGCCCAAGCAGATCCTGGGCGTCAGCTCTGCACCCAATCTCTCAGAACCCAGAGGAAGTGGGGCTTTCAGGGGCTCTAACCCAAGCAGTATCTTAAGCTAGGAGGTGGCAATACTTCCCCCAAATAGGGAGAAACTGGGATCCACTGGGACCCAGGAATTCACTTCTGGCCCAGAGCACAGGTTCCTTCTGGTCTGAGCCCTAGCACTTGGCAAATCCCAGGAATCAGCGCTGCACCCAATCTCACAGCACCCAGAGGAAGCAGGGATCCCAGGAGCTCTAACCCAACCAGTATCTTAGGCTAGGAAGCAGCAATACTTGCCCCAAACAGGGACCAACCAGGATCCCACTGGGACCCAGGAATCCACTCCTGACTTGGAGCCCCGGCCCCCTTCCGGTTTCCACCTGAGCACAGAGCAGATCTTGGGCCTCAGCTCTAACCCCAGCAGCAAAACCCATCTGAAACAGTTCTGACACAACCTAGATAATAGGAAAAACAGGCCCCAGTCAGAGACAGCACAGATTGCACAAAGGTGATCCAGATGGCAAAAGGCAAGTGCAAGAACACAAGCACCAGCAACCCAAGGTACTTGCCATCATCAGAACCTAGTTCTCCCACATTAGAAAGTCCTGAACTCCCCATATCACCAGGAAAGCAAGAACCAGATCTAAAATCACTTCTAATGATGATGATAGAGGACTACAAGAAGGAAATAAATAACACTATCAAAAAACTTGAGGAGAACACAGGTAAACAGGATGAAGTCCTTAAAGAAACATCAAAATCCTTTAAAGAATTACAAGAAAACACAAACAAACAGATGAAGGAATTGAACAAAACCATCCAGGACATAAAAATGGAAGGAGAAACAGTAAAGAAATCACAAAGAGAGATTACCATGGAGACAGAAAACCTAAGAAAGAAATCAGGAGTCATAGACACAAGCATCACCAACAGAATACAAGAGATAGAAGAAAGAATCTCAGGTGCAGAAGATACCTTAGAAAATATTGACACAACTGTCAAAGAAAATGCAACATGCAAAAAGTTCTTAAAACAAAACATCCAGGAAATCCAGGACGCAATGAGAAGACCAAACCTAAGGATAATAGGTATAGATGAGAGTCAAGATTCCCAACTTAAAGGACCAGTAAGTATCTTCAACAAAATTATTGAGGAAAACTTCCCTAACCTAAGGAATGAGATGTCCATAATCACACAAGAAGCCTACAGAATGCCAAACAGACTAGATCAAAAAAGAAATACCTCCCATCACATAATAATCAAGACACAAAATGCTCAAAACAAAGAAAGAATTTTAAAAGCAGTAAGGGAAAAAAGCCGAGTAACATATAAAGGCAAATCTATCAGAATTACACCTGACTTCTCACCAGATACTATAAAAGCCAGATCCTGGACAAATATCATACAGACTCTAAAAGAACATAAATGCCAGCCCAGGCTGCTTTACCCAGCAAAACTCTCAATTAACATAGACCAAGATATTCCAAGATTTCCAAAAGAAACCAAGATATTCCATGACAAAACCGAATTTACACAGTATCTTCCCACAAATCTGGCACTACAAAGAATAATAGCAGGAAAGCTCCAATACAAGGAGGGCAATCATAGACCTAGAAAGAGCAAGAAAATAATCCTTTTCCATCAAACCCAAAAGAAGATAACCACACAAACAATGTCTCTACTATTAGCAAAAATGACAGGAAGCAACAACACCCTCTCCTTAAAATCTCTTAACATCAATGGACTCAATTCCCCAATAAAAAGGCATAGGCTAATGGACTGGATATGCAAACAGGACCCAGCTTTTTGCTGCTTACAGGAAAATGACCTCAACGACAAAGACAGACACTACCTTAGAGTAAAAGGTTGGAAAACAATTTTTCAACCAAATGGCCCTAAGAAACAAGCTAGAGTAGCCATTCTAACATCGAATAAAATCGACTTTCAACTTAAAACTATCAAAAAGTATAAGGAAGGACATTTCACACTTGTCAAAGGAAAAATCAACCAACATGAATTCTCAATTCTGAATATCTATGCGCCAAATACAAGAGCACCCACTTTCATAAAAGAAACCCTATTAAAGCTCAAAACACACATTGCACCTCACACAATAATAGCAGGAGACTTCAACACTCCACTCTCAGCAATGGATATCATGGAAACAGAAACTAAATAGAGATACAGTGAAACTAACAGAAGTTATGAACCAAATGGACTTAACAGATATCTATAGAACATTTCACCCTAAAGCAAAAGAATATAACTTTTTCTCAGCACCTCATGGTACCTTCTCCAAAATAGACCATATAATTGGGCACAAGACAGGCCTCAACAGATATAAAAAATTGAAATAATCCCCTGCATCCTATCAGATCACCATGGTCTAAGGATGGTCTTCAAAAATGACAAAGACAATGGAAACCCCACATTCACATGGAAACTGAATAACAAAGTACTCCTTGATAATCTGGTAAGGGAAGAAATAAAGAAAGAAATTAAAAACTTTATAGAATTTAATGAAAATGATGACACATCATACCAAAATCTATGGGATACAATGAAACCAGTGCTAAGAGGAAAATTCATAACTCTAAGTGCCTTCAAAAAGAAAATAGAGGGAGCATACACTAGCAGCTTGATGACGCACCTGAAAACTTAGAACAAAATGAAGTTAATACACCCAAGAGTAGTAGACGGCAGGAAATAATCAAACTCAGGGCTGAAATCAACCAAATAGAAACAAAAAGAACTATCCAAAGAATCAATAAAACCAGGAGCTGGTTCTTTGAGAAAATCAACAAGATAGATAAACCCTTAGCTAGACTAATCAGAGGGCAGATAGACAGTATCCAAATTAATAAAATCAGAACTGAAAAGGGAGACATAACAACAGAAACCGAGGAAATTAAAAAAAAATCATCTGATCCTACTACAAAAGTCTGTACTCAAAAAAATTAGAAAATTTGGATGAAATGGACAATTTTCTAGACAAATACCAGTTACCAATGTTAAATCAGGACCAGATAAACCATCTAAACAGTCCCGTAACCACAAAAGAAATAGAAGCAGTCATTAAAAGTGTCCCTACAAAGAAAAGTCCGGGACCAGATGGTTTTAGTGCAGAATTCTATCAGACCTTCAAGGAAGACCTAATTCCAATTCTCTTCAAACTATTCCACAAAATAGAAACAGAAGGTACATTGCCCAATTCATTCTATGAAGCCACAATTACACTCATATCTAAACCACACAAAGACCCAACAAAGAAAGAGAACTTCAGATAAATCTCCCTTATGAACATTGATGCAAAATTACTCAATAAAATTCTAGCGAACCGAATCCAAGAACACATCAAAAGAATTATCCATCATGATCAAGTAGGCTTTATCCCAGGAATGCAGGGTTGGTTCAATATTCCGAAATTCATCTATATAAACAAACTCAAAGAAAAAAACTGCATGATCATATCACTAGATGCTGAGAAAGCATTTGACAGAATTCAACACCCCGTCATGATAAAAGTCTTGGAAAGATCAGGAATTCAAGGTCCATACCTAAACATAGTAAAAGCAATATACAGCAAACCAGTAGTCAGCATCAAACTAAATGGAGAGAAACTTGAAGCAATCCTACTAAAATCAGGGACTAGGCAAGGCTGCCCACTCTCCCCCTACTTACTTAATATAGTATTGGAAGTCCTTGCCAGAGCAATTAGGCAACACAAGGTCAAAGGGATACAAATTGGAAAGGAAGAAGTCAAAATCTCACTACTTGCAGATGATATGATAGTATACTTAAGTGACCCCAAAACTTCCACCAGAGAACTCCTAAACCTGATAAACAACTTTAGCAAAGTGGCTGGATATAAAATTAACTTCTAGCAAATCAGTAGCCTTCCTCTACTCAAAAGATAAACTGGCTGAGAAAGACATTATGGAAATGACACCTGTCACAATAGTCACAGATAATATAAAATACCTGGGTGTGAACCTAACCAAGCAAGTAAAAGACCTGTATGAAAAGAACTTCAAGCCCCTGAAGAAAGAAATCGAAGCAGATCTCAGAAGATGGAAAGATCTCCCATGCTCATGGATTGGAAGGATTAATATAGTAAAAATGGCTATTTTGCCAAAAGCCATCTGCAGATTTAATGCAATCCCCATCAAAATTCCCACTCAATTCTTCACAGAGATAGAAAGAGCAATCTTAAAATTCATTTGGAATAACAAAAAACCTAGGATTGCGAAAACTACTCTCAGCAATAAAAGAACTTCTGGGGGAGTCACCATCCCTGACTTCAAGCTATACTACAAAGCAATAGTGGTAAAAACTGTATGGTATTGGAACAGAGACAAGTGGGAGTGTCAATAGAATAGAATAGAAGACCCAGAAATGAACCCCCATACCTATGGTCACCTGATCTTTGACAAAGGAGCTAAAACCATCGAGTGAAAAAAAGACAGCATTTTCAAAAACTGGTGCTGGTCCAACTGGAGGTCAGCATGTAGAAAAATGCAAATTGATCCATACTTATCTCCTTGTACAAAGCTCAATTCCAAGTGGATCAAGGATCTCCACCTAAAACCAGCCACACTGAAACTAATAGGAGAGTAACTGGGGAAAAGCCTGGAACACATGGGCACAGGAGAAAATTTCCTAAACAGAATACCAATGGCCTGTGCTCTAAGACCAAGAATTGACAAATGAGACCTCATAAAACTGCAAAGCTTCTGTAAAGCAAAGGACACAGTCAATAGGACTAAGCAGCAACCAACAGATTGGGAAAAGATCTTCACCAACCCTACATCTGATAAAGGGCTAATATCCAAGGTATATAAAGAACTGAAGAAATTAGACTCTAGACAATCAAAGAACCCTATTAAAAAATGGAGCACAGAGCTGAACAAAAAATTCTCAACTGAGGAGGCTCGAATGGTTGAGAAGCACCTAAAGAAGTGTTCAGCATCCCTAGTCATCAGGGAAATGCAAATGAAAATGACACTGAGATTCCACCTCACACAAGTCAGAATGGCTAAATCTGATCAAATGATCAAAAACACAGATAACAGCACATGTTGGCAAGGAAGTGGAGAAAGAGGAACACTCCTCCATTGTTGGTGGGATTGTAAACTGGTACAACCACTATGGAAAGCAGTCTGGTGGTATCTCAGAAAATTGAACATAGTGTTACCTGAGGATCCAGCTATACCACTCCTGGGCATACACCTAAAAGACGTTTCAACATACAACAGGGACACATTATCCACCATGTTCATAGCAGCCTTATTTATAATAGCCAGAAGTTGGAAAGAACCCAGATGCCCTTCAACAGAAGAATTGATGCAGAAAATGTGGTACATTTATACAATGGAGTACTATTTAGCTATTAAAAACAATGAGTTCACAAAATTCCTAGGCAAATGGATGGAGCTTGAAAATATCATCTTGAGTGAGATGACCCAATCTCAAAAGAACATACATGGTATGCACTCACTGATAAGTGGATATTAGCCCAAAAGCTCACAATTTCTAAGAAACAACATATAGACCACATAAAACTCACATAGAAGAAGGAAGACCAAAGTGTGAATGCTTTGGTCCTTTCTAGAAGGAGTATCAAAAGTTTCAACCAGAGCTCCCAAAGTCTAAACCTCCAGCCAGAGAGCACAAAGGGAGGGACTCATGTACCTGTATAGGGAATTGAGGGTGACCTTGTTAGACTTCAGTGAAAGTGGAGGGCCATGGTCCCCAAAAGTTTGGATCCCCTACTGTGTGGGAATTTGAGAGCAGGGAGATGGGACTGGGAGGATGTTTGGAGCACAACCTCACAAAAATTAGGAGGAGGGGGTATGGGATAAGGGGTTTTGGGGGAGAATGGGAGAGGAGATAACATTGAAAGTTGAATACATATAATATCCAATAAAATAAAAAACACACAGATAAAGGGTCTAAAAAAAAGAGAGAGGGAGAGAGTTTACTTATTTTAAATTATTTTCAAAAGTTTCTAGGAGTTGCTAATTGGCTAAGATCCTACTTTAAGCTCTCCACAAAAGAATTTAAGTCTCTGTTCAATATTTTCAAGAGAGATGTAAATCCTAATTTTCGTCAACAATTAATTGACAAAAGAGAGGTAATCTCACAAAAAGAAGAAGCTTTTATTAATCGATATATTATATAGTCTGATTAGTTGTCAGCGGTGCTATAATAGTCCTTTGACAAAAGATTATTAATATAGATGTATATGTCCTTAAATAGGGTCTTCAAGACTCTCTGAGTGTGGAAGGAGCAACTGTTGGCAATTCTGCCCCGATCTTACAAGAACTCTGAAAAATTGGCTTTAAAAACAAAAGAGGGGGAACGGTACCCCCTCAGAAGGAGTCCCCCTGAAATACTTTCCATCATGCCTTGTTCACTTTTATCTCTCTAAAGCTGAAAGCTCATGGCAAATCTACTACTGACTGTCTCTGGCACCACCGAGACCAACAAAACTTTGCCACAGATATGAGGAAGGACCCTCTTAACTTTTAAGGGAATGGCCCAGACCCAGTTCTCTTATGAGGCCGAGGATTGATATGCCTGTCTGATACCACAGAAGGCACAGCTAACTGGCTACCAAAAAGATTAATAAAAAAAATAGATACCCCCACAAAGCCAGGCCCAACCATAAATATGATGAATAACAATTTACATCCAGGGAAGAGAAATCTCCCAAAGAATCCCCTTCTTCTTCCTTTCCAGGTAAAAATGAATCACCCGTGATGTCTGCTGTTAGAAGTTCTAATCCAGATGCTGGCCTTTGAACTTACACTACTCAGACCTTTGAAGGGCCACTGACAAGAACATCAAGCAGCTAGAGATTGACATCACTAATCTGAAGAAATCCCTCGTTTCACTGTCTAAAGAGACCTCCTAAAATCACAAAGATCCTTATTGGACTTTATTTACTCTATTACAAGAGAAAAGGCTGTGTACAGTTCTTGACTGCGTACAGCTCTTAAAGAAGAAGGTTTCCTTTACATAGACAAGACAAGGAGGGTTAAAGAGAGCATGAAACAGGTAGTGAAGGCCCTAAGAAAAATCAGAGAGAAAAAGAGACAGATGAATGCTGGTACAAGAATTTGTTTTCAGCCTCCCCAATGTTCTCAACCCTATTTCCTCCCATCTTGGGACCATTATTTGGGTTCTTTTTGCTTTTTTCTGCTGGTCCCTGGCTCTCAAATAGGTGGACTAACTCTGTGATACAACAGATAAATAATTTGGTAGCAAAACCTACTCAGATACATTATCATTAGTTAGCTATGGAGGACCACAAGACTCAAGACGAGGTTGTTGCTTATACAGGGTGTTTCCAAAACCCATCTCCACCCAACCTAAAAGGGGGGACTTCTGCCCCTAGACCAAGCAGAGAGGGGTCACCCAGAACCCCCTCTGTCAGGCAATCTGAATTCTTGCTTAGGCTGCAAGGCTAAGCACTGCAAGGGAATATAAATAAAAGATAAAAATATCTATCTGGGTTCCCTGAGGGACAAGCCTGACTGCATAGGGGTTGATGTCAAAAGTATCCCCTCTCCAGGAAAAAGACATTGAGATGTTATGGCCCTCATGCCTCACTGGACAACGACAGGGGGACTGGAGCCATTACAAGGTCCCCTTCAAATACTGGAGGTCAGGCCTCTATCCCTGCCTTCACAAGTTTAGAATTGCCACAGCCCTTCTATACTTAGAGAAGGGAGGAGATGTTAGGGGCAGCCCTGCTTACCCACTGAAGGCCTAAAATCAGCCATAGGGATAAAATCAGCAATAGGCCTGTCATACATGTATACTAACACCAAGTCTTGGGTCTCAGTGGAAAAACACTGAAACAGATGGCTATAAGCTAATGTAAACAGGCAGCTTTTTCGGAAATTTACAAGCCTGAGTAGTCATAGACCTTGTAAATAGGTAGCCTGGGCAGACAATAGCAACTTAGATAAGGACAAGCGAGTTATAGGCAGAGTCATAGTGACTTGTCCCCTGAACCTTCACCCAGCCTATACCCGGTTCTGATGATATCTGTATTCTCCCTGATCACCCACACTCCAGTGTCATTCCCTTCCCCACATCCTGCCTTTCTGTGTTTATAACCCCTGTGTAAATTAATTATGATTTGAGAAAAAATAAATTTAAAAAAAAGTCTAATATGGAAAAAAATAGCACAGTAAATCCTTGCTTTGCCAATGTGAGTTCTGCTTGACATTTAAATATCTGTTAGTTAATAGATATATTCAGCAATATGATGCCAATATCTAACACCACATTCTTAGTTAAAATTTAAAATAAATACATAATTGTTGATAAAAAATGAGAGAAAGATAGCCTTCTATAGCAGATTAATCAGTTCTCTGTGATTTTTCTCTATCTATAGTCAACTGCTAAGTTCAAGTGTAAATTTAAACAAAGGTCTCACCAAGTGAATTAATTGTGAGGGTTAATATATTATACTTGTATGTAGAGAAGTACTTAGACTGTTAACTGTAGAGTTTATTCTATATAAAGACTAAATATAGACATTCAAATAAGGAAGAGAAGAAAAGTTTGCAGCTTAAGAAATATGAAGTTCTGTGAGCTTAAAGGACTATAGATGAGGCAAGTGTAGAGAGATTAGACTAGAAATTAAAGTGTGGTGATCAGAGATTAAGATGCATACTCTCAAGGCTTCAGAAGTGTTCATTTAGAAAAAGTAAGATTTATGAAGATTCACGCAGAATGTAGTTATGGTGGTGTAAAGGAGAAAAATCTTTTGAAGAAAGGTTGTGGTCATAGAAGTGCCCTGTGAGAATTTTAGGAAGATTACCTATGTACATTTATATAAGCTGTCCTAGAACTAAGAGTGGTACAGGAGACTAACACTGAACCAGGGATGCTGGTGAGGAGGATGCACAGTGCTTGTGTTATGTGACTGTCCCGGGGTATATGAAAAGATGTCTACTTATTCCACATAGGGAAATAATAGACCAAAGTAACTTTTCCATTGGGGTTTAACCTGACAAATCAATGAGTTTGTTCCAGAAGCATGGCTGACTCTAAAGTAATAGCATCACTGAAAAGCCAACCCCCACCACCACCACCAATAGGTGACAACTCACAAAAGGTGCATGATGGATTTCTCTTCAGGACTATCAGGTACCTTCACATGTTGACAATTCTTCTGCAAACCGCTCAGTCTGTGACAGAGTCTCCCCTCCATAGCCAGTATGTATTGTTGGTATAACCTTGTAGAGGGGCTTTGCAAGTCTTGTAAGACTGAACTTTTAAGGACCTGTGAGTTTTGTTTACCTTTTGAATATCATGTGCTTTCTTCTTCCTTAGAGGAGAGATTTTAATCCAGAGAAAACTACCACATAAAATGTTTTTCAAGGAGTAGACATTATATTAAGTTATTTTGCATAATCATGTACAAAGTACCTGAGAACAAGTTAAAAGGAAAAACTATTTGGCTTACTGTTTCAGAGGGTTCAGCAGTCCAAACAAAGAGCAATTCATGTCGTCTGGGGCCAGGAAGCATAGAAATGAGAAAGCAAGCACTCAGTTGGCAGTCTTGCTTTTCTCTTTTGTTCCTCCTCCATTCTACCCCACAGTGTAATATACCCCCATTCATTTAATCCTCTCTAGAAACCTGCTCATGGCACACACATAGGTGTTCCTCACTAATCTCCTAACAACTTCTGAATCACATGAAGTTGACGATGAAGATTAGCTATCATATCATTAATTATCATATGAACAAGTATGCAGTAATTGGCTCTCTGAAGATTTGAATTAAATAATCTAATGTGTAGTGTCTTCTTCATTCAATGCCATAAATTTCACAGTTTAAAAAAAAACTGATTACTTCCAAGCACAGAGCTAAAGAAATGTGTATGTTCCATTCCCACAGTAGGTGAAGACTGCCTCTAGCAAGCACTGGGGGATGGTGGGCAATGATGGAAATAATGATAAGGACTATGGAGAGAGAAATCCTAACTCCATTCTAGAAGCAGGAAATCTGTGTGAGAGCAAGGAGATCTATTTGAGAATACTATGTGGGAAGGCAGGCCCTTGAGATTGAAGAAATTGTCTATAGAAGAAAAGATGATGATCTTTACATAATGCTGGACACTCATAATCCCGAAGCTCCAGAGGCAGAGGAAGACAGCTGTTTGTGAGTTCAATGGCTGGCTGATTTATACAGAAAGTTTTAGTCTTGCCAAGGCTACATAGTGAGAATTTTGTGTCAAGTAAAACAAACAAATAAACAAAAACAATTCAGGAAACTTCAGGCATTCTATTTCACAATTCAAAGAAGATTTATAAGTTTTGACTGATGATAGATCCTGAATGTCAGAGAGTTATATGGAAATATTTGAAAGTCAGAAAGGGTATACCAAAGGAGATTCCTTTTTATAGGGGTAACGATAGGTTCCAGTTTGGTTTCTCTTGCTTGATTAACACAATGAAGAAAAACAACTTTTTAGGGAAAGGATTTATCTGGCTACAAATTACATTTTTTCATTAAAGGAAGCCAGAGCAGGGAACCTGAACGCTTGAACCAAAGCAGAGATCATAAAGAAATGCTACTTACTTGCATGCTTTCTCTGATTTGCTCAGTTACTTTTTTTTTAATACAGCTTAGACTCACTTGCCTAAGGATCCCCCCAGAAGCATGGTCTCTGCCCCGCTCTGATGGAGGATATCCTCAGTTCAAGTTCCTTTTTCCCAGATTACTCTAGGTTTATATCAAGTTTAAAACTTAAATGAAATGTGACAGCATGTGGTAGATAAAGTTGATAAGTGTCTGAGGTTTTTCAGAAAGGCATAAGAAGAAGAATTCTGATAAACCCTATCTGTAGAACCAGAGTGAGAAGAATCTGTAGCTGTGGTCTCTCTTGAGCTTTGTCAGAGATGAGTAAGATGAGTGTGCGTACTATCACATCTCTATGGATGGAGCTAAGAAGAGAGGGTTACTTACTACCACGCCCACTCTGGCTTGCTTATCTACTGTTATTACATAGCCTAGACCAACTTGCCTAAGAATGTTACCACTCACAGTGGGCTGACCCTTACATGTCTTAGTCTGGACTGTGTATCATGACATTTCCTGTGGACAATTCTATGTCTAATTTTTCACTGTCTTATATGATTCTCCATGCTTTATGTAATTTTTCATACTACGAGGAATCAGCTTTGTTAAAATATAAACTCCATCAGAAAGTTTGTCTTGGGTTGGAAAATGGTTCAGTAAATAATATGCTTGCATTCATAAAGATAAAAGTATGGATTGCAAAATCTCTCATAAAAGCTGAGAGGAAAGTAGATGTGGTGCCCATTTGTAGTCCCAACATTTCAGAGGGGAAGCTAAAATTGGGAACCACAGGATACTGGCTAAGCCAGAATTACTTAGCTCCTGTGTTCAGCAAGATAATCTACCCTGATAATTGAAATGGAGATTAATCCAGGGAAACAGCTGACATCAACTTCCAGCTTACATGCCCAAACATATGCATTCACACACATACAAACGTGTATACAAATATATGTAGACTCCATATATGTGTGTAGGTGTGTAGGAAGGAGGGAAGGAAGGAAGGAAGGAAGGAAGGAAGGAAGGAAGGAAGGAAGGA
>NW_021604648.1:6089462-6107721 GCF_004785775.1 Grammomys surdaster | reverse complement strand
GAAGGAAGGAAGGAAGGAAGGAAGGAAGGAAGGAAGGAAAGAAAGAAAGAAAGAAAACTTAACTCAAGAGTTTCATAAGACAAAATCATTGAAGGCAAAATTGTCCCTTTTTCCAAATATGCATCTATATGTTATATCAGTGGTGCTCAACTTTATTAATGGTGCAAGTTTTTAATATAATTTCTCATGTTGTGGTGGTTCCCTGACCATTGAATTATTTTTGCTGTTACTTAATAACTGTAATTTTGCTATTGTCATGAATCATAATGTAAATACCTGTTTTCCAATTATCTTAGGTGACCCCTGTGAAGAACTTGGTTACATAGATCCATAAAAAAAAATCCTAAAGTATTGTAGTCCTGAAAACAAGTTTGTTAAAGTGAATCCTTGATATAAAAATTTGTCTGGGCTAGAGCAATTATCTCAGTATTTAGGAACAAACAATCTTCCATAGAATTCAAATTTAGTTCCTAGCATCAACATTAGATAGTTCAAAGCTAGCTGTCATTCCAGCACCATAAAATCCAATGTCCTCTTCTGGCCTCTGAGAGCATGTGCAGATATGCATAATAAATAAAAGTATAAAAATAAATATTTAAAATATGTCATTTATTAGGGGCCTGCTAGCTGTATAATACAATATAAGATATCTTATAAAGCTCATAAAACAATCCTCATAACAATTTTTAAACTCTATTTTAAAGGGGGAAAAATGAAATTTCAGATAGTTCAATGACTTGACTTTGGCAAGGTCAAAAGTTTAACACCAATACTATTGTGTTTCTGACTTAAGAAACAATGCATTTAGCTGTTTTTCACTGGCTCACTTCTTGAGGAATGGGTCCATATGTAAGAAAAAAAATAAGAGTTTTGACAATTTTCAGAGTTATAATGACTTCAACAGAGCTGGCCACACTCTGAGATTCTCCAGCAGGACTGGGTCTAGTATTTGTAATCGTAACGGCACCTGAACTGACAAGCTTAGATGGAAGAGGCACTGTCAAACTGATAGAGCCTGCCAGCTGGTTGCCATACATCTGGTTAGGAAGCAATCTGATAAATCAACCTAAAGATAAGCCAGATGTTAGCTTAAATCAAGGAGAGTGACAGGCACTTAGCAGTCAGAAAGAATAAGATGTTGATATCCAAATGCTAACACATTGGTGGAAAAAAATCATTTCATTGTACAAATTTTTTATAAGCCTAGAATAAAAAATTACCTCAAGCCAGTTTTCTGGTATACTTGTCTGCTGTGTGCTAAGTGCTATACCAAATATTATTTTTTATTGCAAAACATCATTTCTGTCTTCATGATAATAAGATCTTATAATGGATGAATAAACATGAAATAAATAAATAATACAGGAGGACACCTGGACTATGGAAGTCGCGGGGATCCCATCTTAATCACAGCAGAGTAAAAAAGGTTATGAGAATCCTGGTGCCTAAAGGATGTCAGCAAACACTTGTAAGGTTCACCTGAGCCTTCAAAGCGGATCCCATCTACTTTAGCCACCTCTCTACTGCTGGAAAGATACATCTGACAAAGGAAGCATTTAATGAGGGCTTGCTACAGTTTCAGAGACATGGTCTGCTATCATTGTGATAGTAAGAATGGTAGCAGGCAGGTAGTTTAGGTTCTGGAGCAGTAGCTGAAATCTTAGATCTGAACCTGTACCATAATATAGCAAGAGGGAGACTAGGCTTTGCATAGGCTTTTGAAACTCTAAAACCCACTCTTAATGACATACCTTCTCCACCATGGCCCAGTGGCTTAATCCTTCCAAAACACTCTACCAATGAGGGATCAAACAATCAAATGTATGAGCAGATGGGGTTACTCTTATACAAATCACCACAACATCTAAAAAATTGAAAAAAACTAGAAAAGGACTTGCCAATAAAAGGGATACTAGGAAAACAGATATCTGGTAAGAAAGATGTGATGCTTAGATACCTAGAAAGATATACTGGGATTTACAACCTGTATTGAAAGAGTGGGATTTAGAGTCAATTTATCTTTTAACAATCTATCACCAGCATACTTATGGAGCCCTTTATGAAGATTAAATATTATTTATAAAGGAAATTTACCTAAGAAAGAAAGAAACACTCATAACTACAGTGACCTTTGGTACAATGTAAGAAAGACAAAATAACAGATGCAAAAGATACTTAGATCACACGTTGATAGCTACAAAGTATGCTTTGTCTAATAAGAGTTCCAAGAAAGGTACTGTAGTTTTGATTTTTGCTCACCAAGGAAGGATCCAAAATCAACAATGGCATATAGCTGACCCAAGAGGTTGAGTAGAATTTGACTTATTGAATTTAGGATTGATGTTTGCATCCAATACTTAGTCAATGATCTTGGCATTTGCATGTTAAGTTTTTATCATTACAGATTGATGATAATCAAAAAGTAAAGACAGTGTCACCCCCACTACACACACACACACACACACACACACACACACAAATACACACTAGCACAGAGGTTCACAGGAGCTAAGTGGCAGCAGCATGCTGTTAGGATACAGCAGACTTTGAATTTAAATGGTTAGTTCCATAGCTGTGCATCAAAACTTTACAGAATAGAAATCATAAAAAGGGGGATCAGGGCAGAATGAAAATAAAACCTCTTCCCCTGACAGGAAAGTGCCCCACTTGTATAGATGTGTTGATATATGGATGTGTATGAGTGCTCATTCTTTGCTGAGAAAAGCCCTATAAGACAGTGCCACTGAGAAGACGTCCTCACTACACATTGTTGTTATTAATTGAGCCAGCATGAGAGAGAGATGTGAAACAGGTTTGTCTATACTGCCAATAACTAGGCACAGGAAAACTCCATAATAAGGTACAGATTCATGCTAGGCTTTAGAAGGCCACATTTCATTAATTATGAAAGTCTCACTCTGTGGTCTTAGATGATTTAGGTTATTTCTAAACTGAGTGACATATATACCTTGTGACAGTTGTGATTGGCTTGGTCCCACCTCTTCCCAGCCTACATTCCTTATTAGATTAACTGTGTCCAGGCTGTATTCTTAAAGTTGTTTGCAGATGAAAATGAGGAAAGGTAAAGAACCAGAAACCAGTGACTTTGATCTCACATTGCCTGCATCGTAGTCCTGGAATGACAGGAATTTCTAAAGTACAAATAACGTTTTCAAAATCTTTATGACTATTAAGGAATGTAGCTTGACCGTGACTGTGATGATGCTTTTTCTGTTCAACCATATAATACAAGAAAAAATGTGAATGTTTGGACAAATATTGTTTGGACAAAGAATTCTGAAACCAGCCTGGTATGTTCTGAATCTTGGTGCTGATAGAGAAAATTCTCTTTTTCATGAGCACATGTATTTATGGGGGTGGGTGGGTAATAAATCAGTCTTCTTTTCCCATGATCTCGTGTCCCCTGTAACTTGTTGCACAGAGCTACGTGGACAGGAAATACTACCTTTTTATAAGCAAGCAAATAGTAAACTAAAATTGTTATAATCGGTTATAGCAAATGGACTCAAAGTCACTCATGAAAAATCTCTATCAGTGGGGGATGGGGGCGGACTTTGAGAACCCCAAACTGTGGAGATATCCATAGTTGTTGTAGGCTCATGGCTGCAATAGCAATGTCAAATTTGGTGGCTATCATTCCCTGATATTCATCCCTATCCTTTGGATCCTAAATTCTTTTCCATACTCTTCTCTGATGTTTCCTGGGAATCTGGAAAAGGAAGTGACATAGATGTTCCATTTAGAGAACTTTTTGTTCCTTAGTCACTTATTCTTAGTACATTGATCAGATACTGGTCTTGGTATCAACTGTGACAGTCTTTAGAAAAGGTAGCTTTTTTTGTCTCTGGCTGCTGTCTTCAATAGTCTCTGGGTATGAACATAAATATTTAGAAGGTAGCTCTATAATGTGTTCAGGCATAGAAGCAAGGGTATTATGTACCCAGTTGGTCCCATGTCCTTCCCAGTTCAGGCTTTTGGATGGAATTATACCACCAGGGATGTTTCTTCCTATAAAACATGCCTCAATCCAATCATATGGTTAATCTCTGAGTAATAAATGGGCCATTATACCTGGAAGTTAGGTATTTTAACAAACATGATCTGCAAGGGGATGAGACCACTGATCGTTTATGTGTTCAGCATTAAGCACAGTTCCCCAGGTGCTATAAACACTAGCCAACAAGGAGGACATTTTCAGCTCAGCTTCATTTTCTTTCCATAGATTCCATTTCATCTTGATCCTATAGATCAAGATTTGGATGAGCTATGTGGTATCTTTATCAATAAGCTCTTACCCTGTCTCACCCTGTCAGTCAACCAAGAATTATGATTGTTAGTCTCATATTTTTAAGTGGTGTCCCATCCTTCATATCCTCTAGATCAGTGGTCCTCAACTTTTCTAGAGATCTGACTCTTAATTGTCATTTTTCCATTGTGGTGACCTCCAACCATACCATTATTCCCATTACTAATTCATAATTATAATTTTGCTACTTGTTATGAAACATAATGTGTCTTTCAATGTTCTTAGGTAACCCTTATGAAAGGGTTGCTTGGATCAACAACCTAAAGGGGAAATAACTCACAGGTTGATAACCAGTACTCTAGATCTTATGTGACCATGATATTTGTGTTAAATTCTCAAAGATGAACAGAAATCTGATCTGCTGAAAATATTGCCAATAATGATGCTTCTGTACATTGTGTATAAAGTGAGATAAAATGTGTTTATTGAGATGTGGCAAGCCCCATCTTTTCCTACTGAGCTGCCATAAGAATCACTGAAATAAAGGATGTTAGAGCACATGTTCCAGTGTTTAGCACTTTGAAGCACTGAACAAAACTCTTCAGAACAAAGGCAAAAGCGTATCCATGAAAAATTACAAAAGAGCCTTGTGGGATATACTAACCTTCTGTTAGGGGATAGAATAATTATGGTTCTGTTAACGATATAAGTGTTAATTTTACCAAAGCACCTGATGCAATCTCTTGTAAAAATTTAATTGCAGACTTAATTTCAATTGTCTTCTACATGGATTGAAAGGTGGCCTGAGGAGAGCAATATAGGAGAACACACACCAGCAATATGCTAATTGAAGCAGGTTATCTGAATGGAGGTCTACAATGATTTTTTACTGTGTTCATTGCCCTGAAAATTTTTATGCATGAGTGATTTAGTAGACAGTTTTGATCATGTAAAGTCATCGACCCTATATTTGGAGTGAAGGGCTTCACTTTTTACCACCCATACCTCATATTAACCCATTGAATCAAGTTAATCATATTTATTCAAGCACATAGATTTTTAAGTTCCTGCTTTACAGTTTTCAAAGTCACATGTTTGTACAATGTGAACAGACAATAACAGAAGTTGGGTCTTAGGAATTAATCTGTTTAGTTCAGTCATTATATAGAGGGTTTCCCAGAGTTCTATGAAAAATAAGTTACATCTAAAACACTACATGGTTGGGTTGATGTTTTCACACAGCATAGACTGCTTGCCTGGCATTTGTGAACATTTCCATTCAATCCCCAGTACCGCAAACAAGAAATGACATGATGTTTTAGTCCATCTGGGTTACTACAACAAAATACCTTTGACTAGATCATTAGTAACCAGCTGAAGTATTTCCCTCTGCCTACTGGAGTTAAAAAGTACAAAATGATGGTAACAAATGAACCTAACAAACTTGAGGTTCAGTAAGTCTTGGCTTTCTCTGATTAAACAAAGTAAAAGATTCCAAGGGTTTTTTTTAGCCTCTTATTAAGAGAATTGATCCCATGCATGAGTTTATAACTCACATAAAAGTAACTTCCCAAATTCCCTAACACTTATGACTATCACATTGGATATTAACTCCATCACATGGTTTTTGGAGTACACAGGAAGACCATTTAGGTTAGGAAGACAAGTTCATATTGGAAGCTCAGTAATGTGGCTGATTTATAATTTTCATGAGCAGAATGTTCTCACTGTGTTATAGGGCTGCTAAATAATTTAAAATGAAATAGCACCAAGGGCCTCAAGAACATGAAATCATATAAGCTAAGTGCAATAAAATTATCTTGTGCAACATATATTTAAATCATCCTCATGTATATCCTTACTACATTTTACAACCCACTGACTTGCACATCTATTTTCCAATGAATCATGGTTATTTATTTATTTTTCTGCTTCTTCCTTCTGTCCATGTCAGTTTGCATGAGCCTCTTCAGAGCCAAGTTCTCCTTTCTCTACGTTGCCATGATCCCAAGAAATTGGTATATATGTTTTACCTTTATCATTTGATATTTTGTTTTTGCTCAGCTAATGAATGGCATTGACAAGAGCTAACCGAAGGGAAAAATGAGGCAGTTAGATCACCATGGTTACCTTTCTCCCTTGCTGATTGAGAATCATGTAGCCTTCCATGAATGGTTAACCCTTTTGAAGGTCTGAGCACTATCGTCCCACCAGCCTATCTTTATGAAGTGTGAACTCTTCAGGTTCAGGTGTCTTGATACCCTGCCCTGTCTAGAGTTGGATTATTTTACAGGAATACATAGTCTGTGTGTAAATCCTTCCTAAATCACATAATCTGGATATGCCACATTCTTCCAGCCAAGACCACAATGGCACAGTAGATATTCACAGAAGACACACCTGCCTGTGGCAATGTGGCAAGTGACTTAAAAGATCTGTGAGCAAATATTTTTTATTTTCTACATACTTCCATTTAGAGTAAGTTTAATTTCCCTTGTTACATTTCCTTCAGATCTTTCTGTATGCATAAATTTTATAACTATTTCCTGATTCAAATTTATATATTCAATTAAATTAATCTACATTTTGTCCAAATATCATGAGTCCTATATTACATCTGGGAACTTTTCCTTTCATTAGATCATATGAAAGATAAAAATTCTCATGAGGTGAATATTTTATTTTCTGTCTTATGAAACAAAGGGAGTCACTTTCAAGTTTAGTGACTTACAAGTTCATAATCTAGGAAGAAGCCCAACATCAGACATTCACACAATTTGAAACCACTGAGATGAACAACTGATGACAAGCTTTGAAATCGTCATTAGCAATGTTAACATTTTCTAGTTCCCCCCGCCCCGTGGTAAGAACTGTGAGAGCAGTAAAAAAAAATTAGTTATATTAATTCATATTTAATTTCATGGGGAAAGGTGGATATTGAAATGCTGTACACAACATAAGAAAAATGTTTGTATCCATTTAGTGGAGAATTTTGTTGGAAAACAGAAACCATTGATGGGAAAACAGAAACCATTGTTGGAAAACAGGGAACCAAGGAGGCAAATCTGGGATTTGCTTATTGCATTTCTGTGTTAAGTAAACCACTTACCTACATTGGCACAAGCTTAGGAAAGTGACCTTTACTCCACTCAGGTGCTATTGCATTAGCACAGCATCTTGTAAACAATAGTGTCAGGTAGTATAAAACACTTCTTTCCAACCCAACACATATTCAGAAAAAGCAAATAAAAATCTGTTGGAAGAAAGGACAAGACTCCTAAAATTAGAGAAATTTTACTCAGAATTCCGGGCCAACTAAACTAATGAAGAACTACTCTGTACATAGCTCAAGGACTCACAAACTTACCTGTTGTTTCATCTTTAAACTCAGCACTTACATTACTTCTGGCTCCAAGATAAATTGTTTTATAGAAGGAAAAACTTAAGGCCTGTTACTTTTTAATCTAACTTTGATTTTTATAAAAGAAACTGCAATAAAATGCTTGGTTATAACCGAGGAGTAAAAAGCAAACTGGCAAATAATTTAGAACAGTATTCATATAATGTCCATCACTACAAAATACAGGATTAGGTAGCAGGGGAGGCAGAAAAGCAGAGTAATTCTTCAAAAATACGCTAGGCTGGATCTTTGAAACACAGGTGATTACTTGGAATGAGTAAGCCATCCAGTTCTAGAATGAAGTCTTGAAAGAGTTTCACACCTGCCTCCATTTTTCTCCATGGTTTTGCTTAACAGTTGTAATTCCAATATTTTATAAGTTAATTATTTTTTAATTTCATACAATATATAATATTATATATTATGTATATAGTTTCATACAATATAATATTGTATATGTAATGATATATGTAATTTTATACAATATGGAATATTGTATATTTATAAATAACTGTAAATATTTATATATATACATATATGTATATATACATATACATATATAAAACTGTAAATAATAAACTTTAGCCACACTGATTTCTCCTTCTCACATCACCATTAGTGTCATCTCCCCCAATCAAAAAGTACTCAATCCACTGGCATTCATTTTATTTTGTTTCCTTTTGGTATTTCTGTATGGTACACTGGGTTTAGCGTAGACCTAGTAGGCATGGTTATGAAGCTATCCTGAGCATTAACAAGTCTCCAGTGGTGATGTCACTGAACACAATTATGTCTCCTACCAACTCATGACCACCACTAATTTCCCTGAATGAGGTGTGGCCCCATAAGTCTCTACTACACTTATGAATGATTGTTTATAGGCTTAGTCTTATGCAGACCTTAAGCAGGCAATCACAGTTGAAGTGAGTTCATCAGTACCCTCCATTTTTTAAAAATTTGAATTCATTCAATGACTATGTGAAGACATATGCTTATAAGGTCACAGTATACCATGGAGTTCAGAGGACAATTTTTACAGTAATTTTCTTCTTCTACCATGAAGGTCCCAGATACTGAACTCATGTCATCAGGATTGGTGGGAATCACAACTATACCTGAACCATGTAGCTGGCCCATGGCCCCATTCTCAGTAAAGAAATTGAAACAAGTAATTGTTCCTAGGATAGCATATGAACTGAGATGAATTAATATTATAAAGCAATTTATACAGTTCCAGATATGGTAAACACTTATTAAATAATAGTCATTTTCACTTCTGCCAGTATCCAAACTTCCATAACAATCTAATGCTGAGGATTTGCTATACTGGCTGCTTTTGTGTGTGTCAACTTAACCTTAACACAAGTTGGAGCTATCTGAGAGAAAGAAACCTCCCTAGAGGAAAGGCCTCCATGAGATCCAGCTGTAAAGCATTTTCTCAACTAGTGATCAAGGATGGGAGGGCCATTGTGGATGGTACCATCCCTGTGTGGGTAGTCCTGGGTTCTATAAGAAAGCAAGCTGAGCAAGCTAGGGGAAGCA
Source organism: Grammomys surdaster (assembly GCF_004785775.1). Lineage (NCBI taxonomy): Eukaryota > Metazoa > Chordata > Mammalia > Rodentia > Muridae > Grammomys > Grammomys surdaster. The sequence goes on along the minus strand of NW_021604648.1, from coordinate 6,098,512 downwards.
ATATAGTAAGCAGTATTCCTCTATGGCCTCTGCATTCACTCCTGCCACCAGTTTCTTGCCTTGTGTGTCTTAACTTCCTTTGGTGATGAACAGTAATGTGGAAGTGTAAGCTGAATAAACCATTTCCTCCCCAACTTGCTTCTTGGTCATGACGTTTGGTGCAGCAATAAAAACCCTGACTAAGACATTTGCCAAATGCGGCTCCTTAAATTAAGGATGTTATGCACCACTGTATTAAACCCTCAAATCAGTTATACAGCCAGAGGTAGCATCGTGTGATAGTCGTTAGTACTGCTTCATGGTAGAACATTCAGCATTGGTCCTCTATCTGCCACCTTGTTGTGTGACTTGGAAAATTGCTTAACATATTTGAATGTGGTAAGAAGATCTTGGAAAGCTGAAATTATGATAGTAAATCTATGGTTGTTATATATAGATTAATTCAAGTGTTTATGATATTTACATGTATGTATATATGTGGACAGTGTATATTTTTATGTGTAGTTACCATGAGGAACATTGTTTAGGTTGTACTTTCTTAATATCAGGACATTACTTAATTATAACTGAAGGATAATAAGACTCAGAAAATTTATGACATATGTTTATATAATTGCCATAGACCCAGAATTCAATGTAAACATTGTATAAGTCTTACTGCCTTTGTTTGCTCCTATGATAGTAAATAGTAATTGTCAATTTGATTGAAATTTAGACTCACCTAAGAATGTGCCTCTGAACATGCTTTTTAGTATCTTCATTAGATTGACTGAAGCAGGCAGACTTGCCTACTCTAGGTAGCACCATTCCCTGGGCTGAGATTCTGCCTTGCATAAAGACTAGAAAGCAAGCAAATATACACTTGCATGAAAATATTATAACCAGCTGCCTCAAGTGCATGCCACTATAATGAGATGAACTTTTGAATTATGAGATAAATAAACCCTTCCTTTCTTAAATTGCTTTGGCCATGGTTACTTTATCACAGCACAAAGAAAAGGATCTTATAACTTCATGGCGTGATACTGGCTCAGACTTACAACATCAACTTTCAGTGTGGAGTGAGGTATAGAAGAATAATCTTTATTCAAAACATATTACTAATTTAATTTTTTCCTATCTAAACAGGTATATCTTAGACACAAACTGTGCTGGCTTTGTTGTCTCTGACTATTTAAAGTCTTGATACTTAACCTAAGGAAATTCTGTGTATATAATCCCATTGTTATTTCACCAACCTAAAAAGTATGGGTCACTCTTAAAACTATAAAAGCTATTGGAGACATGGAGTAGCCCTACAGAGGAAATATATTATCAGATAAGTGATTTAATGAAAAATATGTATGAATTCATTGTTTGTTTCATGTTAACTAGTTTCCAGGGGAAGATGCACAGTAATATGGGGAAGAGTAGTCTGTGTGAACAGAAATGCATAGTGCTTACATTGACCTAAGTAGGTACTATTCTAAGCCATTGTAGGCGTTAATGTCTCCCAAAATCCTTAAGGGAGAAGAACAGTTTCCATTTCCACTTCCATTTTCTGAATATGCTATTGAGTCACAGAGAACTACTGTTCAGTTCAAGATGACACAGCTGGGAAGTGGCAGTGCCAGCACTGGAATATCAGATCTCACACTCTACCTACTAGTCCTTGAAGTAAATTAAGAAAAGTAAGTTGTGTTTATTTTATTCCAAACTCTATTCTATTGCATAATTATTACTGTCACTTTGAACTTGACAAATATGTCAGCAACACCTTCTAAACACTTTAGATTCATTCAATTGGGTTACATGCCCAGTTGAATGGAAGAAAAAATAATAATACCCATAATGACCTAAGAGCAAAGACAATGTAAACAAATGATACAATTCAGAAGGATGAGATTCTCAGTCCCATGATTTTCTCACTTTCTATATATTGCTCCATTAGAGGCAATGTCTATTTTTGAAAACCCATATAGTTCTCAATCAAAGTAAAGTATATTGGGAGATCATTCTTTGTCCTTCCTGCCTTCCTTCCTTTCTTTTATATTCTTTAATAAGTCTGAGTCAAAATCCATACCTAGAACAGTTTCCGAAAGCAAAAGGATGTTTTCTGTCTGCAAAATCTGTGAAAGTATAATTTCATTCCAGAGAAAGTGGAGCAGCCCCAAGTGCAGTTTCAAACTATTCAACTTATAGTAAAATCTCCTTTAAAAAACAGACAGGATGCCCAGCCTCCATTGGACCAAGGATCTCCTCTCCCACCCAAGCCTGACAAAGCCATCCTCCCCGACATACATACCTGGAAACATGTATTGGGAAGTTTGAGGGTTGGGAGGTGGGAGTGGAGGGGTGGGTGGGGGCACATCCTCACAGAATGTGGGAGGAGGGGGGATGGGGGTACCTGGGGGGGGAGGAGAAGGGATGGGGGGATGGGATATGAAGTGTGGATATAATAACCAATAAAAAATGAGAAAGAACTTTAAAATATAAACAAACAAACAAAAGAAACAGCAAAAACAAAAAAAAACAAAAAAACAAAAAACCAACCAAACAAACAAACAAAACAGAGAGGAAAAGCCATTGTATGACACAGTCTTCTCAGGCCAAAAGGCTCACTCCCATTTTCCTCCAGTGCTAAGTCAATCGATTTATAACCTGCCAAATTCAAAATATCTTTTCCATTTGTTCCTCTAATACTTTGACCCCATGTATCTTGGATTTGACAGTGTTATAATGCATTTTGGCAAAAGTACCTTTTTTTTTCAATAAGGTATCCCTGCATAGTTCTTCTCCTAATTTTGTTAATTAGCAAATGCCTGATATTCTTGTATTAACTAACACCTTATTCATCCATGATCCTGATCTCCCTCATTTGAACAGATTCTCCCGAAGTACCACACATTTCATTACTCAATCATCATAGAATCCATCATCTGTTCTTTAGATATTAATATGCAACACTATAACACTCCTTTTGCTCTCTTTGGAACCCTGTAGGAATGTCCCATAACTGGCACATTCTTCTAATCACTAAATATCTTGGTGACAGATTGGCGCAAAATGTAAGAATCAATTTCATAAGCTATAAATGGAGGTTGTAGAAATCTGGGGTTGGGGTCACAGGATTGAACTTGTGTTGAGATCCATACAACCCTAATCACTCATCACCCCACATATTAATAAATAGATTTTAAACACAATAATGGCCATTATATACATTAAGATACAATGCTGACTAACCATAGAATGGGGAAAAAATGATACTCTTGTGGTAAATTCAATTACATGGAGGCTGGAAGGAATTTCATGAGAAGTAGCTGAGACTGCTTAGACGGAAGATTAAGTAAGTTTTAGGCAGAGTCATCAGATTTGAGGGGTGGGCAGCTTTAGACTGAAAGTTACAGAAATTAACTTGGAAGGTTCAAGAAATAATTACAAAAAAAATTAAGGCTAGAAGTACATGGACATGTTTTTAGTAAAGCCTTGTTTCCCTAGGCCCTCCTTTTATCCCATTGGACAATGTGTGTGATAGTCAATGGGATAGGCCTGCTTTTGAATGTGCAGTCCGTCTGTCATTGCTCTGTAGTCTTAATTAAAGAGCTTTATAACTTCCAATTTTCTGATGCACAAAATGTGAAATCTTTTGCCTTCTAGACTCGTTAGTCCTCTAGACTTGCTAAAACAATGAACCTATTTATTATTGTCTCATTGTGCTACATGTTTATTTATTCAACCAGCTATAATATATAACATCTACCCTATTCTCAGATAAAAGATGTAATGTTAATAAACTGTCCATGTGCATGGGCTAATATATCTACAGTGCCTGTTACACAGATGTTACTTGATGATAAATGAACGAACATGCATTTTCTGATTCCCTTCTCCGCCCACTTTCATAGTCTACAATTTCCCCTATCAGAACAAGGCTGGGCCACATACTTAGATAGCATTAGTTAGGCTGTATTCGTCTCTCCTCTGTGTAATATTTCTTAAAAGTAGGAATTTCAAACACTTTTAGAGGTAGCTTTGAATATACATCAATGTACTTCTTTCACAATGCTTTGATTCTCTGAGTTTACCTTTTTGTTGTTTTATATGTTTATATTGATCCATTTTTCATTACTATTAAAATGTCTGAGTCAGGATAATTACATTTTAAAAGAGGTTTTATTTTGCATACTCACAAATCTTTGGATTACATGGAGTGCAGCCAACATTGCCTTGCCATTGATAAGAAACTCATGACTGATAACATCACAAGAGTACATGTGGGGTGGGAGATCACATGGAAAATGAAAATCCAAAGGGCAGCTGAGGTTCCATAATTCTTTCCAAATGGCACTCTCACTGGGTTCAGTTCTTAAAGGATCCATACTATTTCGTAATGGCACTGATCTAAGGACCATTATCTAAACTACAGGAACATAAATGTTATGAAAGTGTTTATATGTATCTTTTCTCCAATTATGTTTCAAGAATAATGCTTAGCTTAAGGTATATGCTTAGAACATTATTGCCCAGTCCCCTGGCACAGTTTAGTTAAACAGTATTTCTAGAGAATATACTTAAATAGCCAATGAATGATAGAGTTGGATGGCCTTAAAACTCCTTCATACTATGAATTTTTTGGTTCTATATTTTCATCCTCTGCAGAATCATTTCTGCCTTCTAGACCAATGTCACTGCACTATAAGTCAAGTGTCAGGAGACAGGGCTTGAACAATTCTTTCTCCAGGAGTCAGACAACATAAAATGGATTCTCAAAAATGAAAGATGCTATAGTTGGATGGTAAATAGCAACATTAGTAATGCTAGGCCACTTTGTACGTACTGCGTGAAATCGAATTTGTGTGGCTTATATGAAAAGTCTATCTGATATGCTTAACTACTTGTAAGCTGTTAATATTTGCATATCACCATGGAATATAGACTCTAGCAAGGTCATTTAACAGTTACAGGGCAGAAACTTTCCATTTTGTTAATCACTTACAACTCTAATTTCACACTACATCAGTCTTTTCACTCTGGTCCACAGCCCTTCAAAATCCTATTCTAAAAATGCAGGGAAAAACATCTGTTCACATTGTGGTACATATGCAGTCATTGGCACTACTCACAAGTCAAAATCATAGGGACCAGACGGATGCTGGTATTATCGTCCCAATATCCACTTATGTTCAATAGAGGTGTCCTATCCTTTTTCTCACAAATAATCTTTCATTCAGTAGTCCCAACTTACATTTTAAGTGGTCATCTGATTTCACCATAAGTGATATTGATTGAGGGCTTTTTTATTGTTTTAATTCAAGAGGCTACCATAAATTTTCAATATAGTAGTCAGTTGAAAAAAATGTCTCAATCATAATTCTGAACAGTCTCTAGACTTCTTCTGGATCATCACATACATAAAATGTTCTGTGGATTTCTAACCAATCACACACCTGGTGGGTTATTCCATAAGGATAAAATATCCAGGCTGAGATTTAGAGCCAGAAACATGGGCCTTTCTTAATCCTTGTGGGTGTCTGACAGATGTGGAATAATAGCATGCTGTGTCTCACCTTCATTCATGTATGTAAACTCATCATTCACCTTTGACAATGGACATAGACTGATGAATATAATCCTGACCCATATTTTAACATGGTTCTTTTACAGAATGTGGGAAAGCATATGTCAGTGAATAAGCTTAGTCAATGAGTTCAGAGTAGAAAATCTGATAATAAAATCAATGTGCATTCTATTTCCATAGATTCCAAACAAATTATAAGAGCTTTGCCCTCTGATCTACTCTGACATGTGGCATTGACAATTTCATTGTCTTACCTTTATTGGTTGTCATAGTCTGGATCAGGAAAAGAAGATTCAGCTGTGTCCTGCCAATGTCCATTTGTTTCCAGCCATATTATGGCTCTGATTTCACAATAATTGCTTGACATTGTCTGATTTTTCAAGTAAATATGGATCTTGTCAGTTACCAATAAAATGTGGATTCTGAAGCAGTAAATCCCAGGGATTGGAATGCAATTATTCTTCTTTCCTCTGTTGGATTCTGTTCGTTTGCTTGTATCTTGTGGGATGATGTAGTCAGATCAATCACATCATGATTGTTACATGTCATTGTACTAATGAAATTAACTCCAACCATCATACCATAAAGCAAAGCAAATTCTTCTTCCCTTAAGTTCTGTATATTAGATGTTTTATCACAGCAGTGAAAAATGTACGTAATACGCACTGTTCTTCTTTGCTCATTGGATTAAGCTCATTTTCAAGCATATTAAACACATACAAGTCTCTTGCTATCAATGCCCAACTCTTCCAGGTTTCCCTTTATGACACTCTTCTTCAATTCATTATCTCAAAGTATACTCTTCACTTATTTCTTAGACACCATGTGATCATAGTTCTCAAGGGCTCTGGCTTCCAGATGGATCCTGTTACTGAGAAGCAGCAGCTTGACTTTAAAGAGAAGGTAGAGAATATGCTTCTGGTAGCAATTCTACTGTCTGCTGCCTATGGGGTTGCTGAGGACTCCTAATTCCATAATTGTATCATTTATTACTAGTCCTCTCATCATAACCTTTCATCTCAGAGTTCGAGTAACTGCCCATTACAACTTGTCTTTAAAAGGATGGTCATGATGCAGCATTGTTTTGGGCCCTGGGCATAATCCTGTGATTTTCTTACACCCTCCCCTTAGCTTTATGCCCATAAACCCTCATCAAATATTCTTGATGGAAGTCTAATGCTTCCTAATTGACCTTGGTTGTCACATTTTTTTTTGACATCAGTGTCCCATGCCTTTACTGATCATAATCTGTCTATTTTCCAATGCAGCCCTGCAGGCTACCCTTTTTTCCAATTATCTTACTTTGGCAAGCAACACTGATCATTTAAATTCCTGCAATACCCATTTACTCATCCTACAGTCCCATCAACTCACATGCTCCTTCATTAATACTGATAAAATAAATGACCAAATTGTGTTTCCATATTAATAGCTCATCTCAGCAGTCCATGAGTCTTCATCCTTTGTTGTCTATATTGTTCTAATCTTCTTGAATATGTCATGTGGAGTATTTCTAGAGCTCAAAATATTTTTTGAGTGAACATTCCTCCAACATGTAAGTTGGAAGTAACTTCTGTCAGAAATGTTCCTAGGGATCGTGAGATGGCCCAGTGGCTAAAGGCAGAGACTGCCCTTGCACAAGACTCAGTTCAGTTCATGGCACTGACAAGGTGACACACAACTGTCCATAACTCTAGTTCCAGTCCATTTATGAACTCCATAGAGACACAGACATACATGTAGTTTGCATAGATCTGTTCAAATAACTAGTGATAGATATAATATATTCAGGAATCTCTCTCTCTCTCTCTCTCTCTCTCTCTCTCTCTCTCTTAGTGTGTGTGTGTGTGTGTATGTGTGTGTGTCACTGTGTATGTGTGTATGTGTATATGTGTGTGTATAACAATTAGTAATAAAAAAGTCATGAATTTGAAAAGTAGCAAGGAACGGTATGTGAGAGAGTTTGAAGAGAGGGAAGTAAAGAGGGAAATGTTGTTACTGCAATCTCAAAAAGTTAAAAAAATATTTTAATAAGTTTTATTATTTCTTCCCCTCTTACAATCTCCCTGAGCTCCTCCATCTTAGACTACTGTGCCTTTCCCATCCATTTTCCCAAGTGTCCTGTTCTTCTGTCATCATAGCTCTTCTAGATTCTAGTATTCTCTGTTCAGTTGTCAAAATATGCTACAGGTACTCTCAAGTCTGGAATCATTTGTGTCAGTATTATAATATTTATCATAAAAAGTTCTTGGTGTGTTTGTAATGCAGAGCATATTTGTGGATAATCAGATGAAAGGATGAACAGAATTCATACATTACTATTATAGCAAACGTCCCCCAGGAGTGCAGAGTGATGTAGCTCTGATGATTGAGAGAAATCAAGTGCTCTGGAGTTGGGAGCCGACTCCTAGCAGAAAGCGGCTATCATCTTTGCAGCCATCTCAGGCCATATACCCTGACAAGAGACTTGTTTTCAACAGCCCACAACAGCTGAGCACACTCTGATAAACATCTTTGTTCAGTGCCCCCAGCTACTAGGCACAAGTGGTATCCATGACTACAAGGCACGTGGCAAAGTGCCTTCAGCTGTGTTCCCCTACTTGTCCATGAGGGCAAGGCATGTGGTAAAGCATATAACTACCCAGGATTTCCTTTCCATAAAAGAGAGAGAGACGTGATCAGACTCTGTCTTGTCTCCATTCTTCGCATCTCTTGCATCTCCATCCCCACTCTCTCTCTTGCTAGACCCTTTGACTGACCAGAATATCAGCCCCAGAGCATTATCTCCAGAACATCACTTCCCAGAGCATCATTCCTAGAGCATCACCTCCAGAGCATCACCCTCAGAACATCATCCACAGATCATCAGCCCCAGAGCATTACTCCCAGAGCACCATCATACTCAAAGCTTCACCCACTGGTCATCACCCCCAGAATGTCACCTCCAGGAAATCACTATTCTGATATTCCAGGGAAAAGAGGTTGAGAATAGATATTTAGAGGAGACCACTAATGAAGCAATACCAGAGCAGAGACTTTGTGCTCACCCACTATCTCTAAAGAGAGTCATCTTGGAACAATGTAGACTGGAAGTAGAAAAGGCTTGAGTCCATGCAGTGAAAGTCAAGTAAAAGACTGGATGGAAATATGAAGAGCTTCCCTGTAGGAGTGTGTTCATGAGAACCAGAGCTGGAGAGGACAGTGAAATGCCAGTAACCTACTGGGGGTTTTGCAACCTTGACTGTGGCTTGGAAAATTTGTCATAAAGGTTTAAGAAACTGGAATATTTCAAACAGTGTAAAATCAAGCACAAATCTTCTGATCTCCATATATCAAAAACATACTCAAAGACTCTGAGAATGTGCATCCTATTCCAAGAGAAGCTTGCCTTCAATCTTTGTAAAATAGACAGACAGACAGACAGACAGACAGGTGATAGATATGGAGAGAGAGAGAGAGAGAGAGAGAGAGAGAGAGAGAGAGAGAGAGA
>NW_021604648.1:6072211-6089062 GCF_004785775.1 Grammomys surdaster | reverse complement strand
CATTGTCTGTCAAGAGACACTGATTTTGTTTTCTTTTTGTGCTTCTTTCTCTTGTATTTTCATTTCTTTTTCTGGTCACCTTCTTAGTCCCACCAGAATAATTTTTATTGTGGTGTTTCCTCTGCTGGGAGTTTTATGTCTTTATGCTATTTTTTTCATGGTTAAAATAAGTATACTGTCTCTGGATCCATTGCCAAATCCATCTCATACTAGAAGGGTATAATGCATTGCTCTGCCATCTGTGATCTCCTAGAAGAGCCCAATTGTACTCTAAAGTTATACAGATGATAGATAATAGAAGTTCGAGAGTATAAGTTAATATACACACTGTATCACTCACCTCTATGACATTCATAATGTATATCAGATGACCCTCTAGGTGTTTGCTTATCAAATTTAAAAGCAAAACAAAAGTTAAAAGACATTACACAGTGAAGATATCAATGGAAGTTGTGTGCCTGGTATGACTTAAGCAGTCAGAATCAGCAGGACAACTCAGACCCCACAGCAATCATTTATTGTGGATCGATGAGGATCTGAGCAGGGAGCTGCTCCTCTTCCATGCTCAAGTTACAAGTCTGTCATGTGAGGAATGGTCAAAAGCAGACTTTGAAACTAGGGGAAGTATCAGAGAGGTTAGATACATGTATATTTTCTTTTATATTGAAATTTTCTCTCAGGGCTCCTAAGGTTAAAGCACATTTCAAGTTAAGACAAAATAGCAATGTAAAAGTTCATCATGCAATAGAAGCAATCATCATCATAAACATATGTGTTGGGTAGAGTAAGGTCTGGGAGAGGATACTCACATTCTGCCCAATATTAAGTCCCTGTGAGAAATACAAATGAAAGATGACATTTTCTTTAAAAGTCTTTACCAGGTGTCTATTGCAGTTACAATTTCAGAGAATACATGTCCCTTTTGGATAAACAAAAAGGAAAGGAAAGGAGAGAACAGGAGAGGAGAGGAGGGTTGGGGAGAAGAGGGGAGGGGAGAGAGGAGGGGATAGGGGAGGGGAGGGGAGAGGAGGAAAGGGGAGGATAGTGTAGGGAAAGGGAGGGGAGGAGATAAAAGGGAAAATAAAGATAATAGAAACTGATAAATTTATATTTGGTCTATAAATCCCCTTGGTGAGTGCTTTCTGTCACCAATATCTTAAACACCATTTTCTCAATAAGAATTTTATACCTAGAGAGTGTTAGAAAACAAATGTTTAGATTCCAGACATTTGCCGAATGTGGTGGAGACAACCTCATGCTTGATCCTTGCCTTGTACTTAATGTTTTAAGAGGGGCACAGTGTGTCTGTGCTGTTGCAGGTCCTTGAATGTACATTGGCAGTTGTCTACAAAGTAACTTGACACCACATATGTATTGAGTCTCCAGTCCAGAGATATGGCATCTAGAGTTTTTCGGGTGGCGGGGGGGAGAAGGGAGGGATGGAGGGAAGGAGAGAGGGATAATCTGGCCAACCAAAAGACAAAACAGGACAACAACAACAAAAACAACAACACAACTGTCTATTGTTCTCCTTAGAAGGCCAGTGCCATGTTCTCAGTTTCTCATGTGTAAAATGGAAAGAACATTGTTTAATATTTGGAAACATCATTTCACCAAATTCATGAATGAAGGTTTGAAGCTCAGGATTAGGTCAATTAGAGCAAATTGATTTTAAATGCAGAGTTTCAATTTTAGAAACTATTACCCTATCAACTGCATTCTTTCTTAATATTTTCTTCTCCTTGACTTATACAATTTTCACTAAATTAATACAATCAAGCAAGTATATGATAGGCTCAATAAATCATTGCTATTTTAATTTGTCTTATCTCCATATTATCATGTGAAAAAATAAATCATAATGCACACATTTTATATGTTTATATATAAATTCTAGTAATATATACATATGAAACATACATAATAACTAGTAATGAATAAGCAAATCTTTGCTACTCTATTTTTATTACTGTTAGTTATTTGCAAAGTATCTCTAATGCAACACACATCTATTTCTTAAGATAAGAAGTACAAAAGGATGTGCGATATGAACCTTAGTCCAGTAAAATCTCTGTAAGGGCCTGCAGGAGGAAAAGATATTTAAATCTTTCAACACAGGATTTGATACACTTTGAGTATGGATATGAGGTCTTCTGCCTGTTACTGACTGATAACTTGAATACTATCAGTTCCCCCATCCTGGAACTGACTGAGGCTTATCTCTGTGCCAGGATGCAACTGTGTGTCCTTTGCTCTGACAGTGCTGAAGCTTGGGCACCAGCAGGTAGGATAATAAACCCAGAATTTCATTTTGTGCTGATAGACTCACTTGGGAAACTAAGTTGTATATACAGATGTTGCCTGAAGTGAAATTTCTTTTACAAAAAATAACAGTGAAGGGCATTAAATTTGCTGCCCTGTGTCTTACTCGAGCTCTGATGGCCCTGAGAATTAGTATCTTTATGGATAAAGGGTATGTGCCTTGTCACCTGGGTCATGCTTTCTTGACTTTTGTGACTTGCTTCAATACATTCACCTCCTTGTACTTCAGCCCTCAACTGTAGCCATGACATATACCAGAGTTGTTGTGCAGATTAGCTAAGGCCATGTACAGTGTTCTTTGTACATTTCTGACATATGAAAACTATGAAGATAATTTTTACACCTTCCCCTTCCTACTAAAGACTAATTTTGAACAAAGTTCAAGGAGTCAGAACAAAGAGCATTGTCACCTTAATTTCCTAGGTGCAGAAAGAGAAATTAAATTTTAAAACAGTTGATTTGATACTTGGCTCTGTCTTAACAATCAAGATCAAATTAAATTTTAAAAATGTGAAAAAATCTAAGTCTTTAGCAATATCAAGATAAAGTCCTCTCAAAGAAACATGGGAATTAATTCAGAATTCACGTGTATCCATGGCATATCAGCTTCCTTTCTTGATTCCCATGGAAGAGTATGCATTCAGTTTCAGTTATGTACAGGTTAATGGTTTGCATCTGAATTAACTGGTTGCATGTCTACATATAGGACAGCAGTAAAGACATTTGAATTCATATAACTGCCATAAAACAATTGTCACACTATTCAGGAAATTAGTAACCTTTATTGAGTAAAAAGTACCACAAATGAATTTCAGAACTTTATTTAAAACATCAAGTTTTCCAAATATTTCTTTGCATATAATGAAACGTAATGTAGTCAAAAGTCTTTTCTAAGAACTCCTAAGCTTATCTTAAGTGTTTAGGATTTTATATTTCATACTTTGTGAATTCATGAGCTCTTTCTTTGCCACATTATGGCATGTGCTCATTAGAGGCATGAGACTTGTCTCGTTCACCTTTCTGCATCAGTGTCTTGCTCTGCCAGAAACGGAGTAGATATATACGAGTGAAGAAAGTTTATCATCACTTGGGCAATAATAAGGAAACATCTCAGGACAAATATACAACTATGGCTGGCTTTTATTACATAGAACTAAGAAGAAAAACATTGCACCCAAGCTATATAACAAAAATGTGTTGGGAACAATCTATAACAGCCTAAACTTTACCTAATCTCTAAATCAACGCATTAAATTTTCAGCCTAAAAGTTGTTTCCTTTGGCTTGTCTGTTGGAGATGACATACACAGATTAGAATCAGACGTAAAAAGTGTCTCCTGGTTTCTTCCTTGCCTGTATTTCTAAAGTTGTTTTCAGCTACTAAAGGAAGATATCTGTTCAAAGATATTACCCCACTCAAAGGTATTTCCCCCTCCGTTTTAAGATTTTGTGAAAATTGCTTGATCTGGTAACTTCTTTCTGGTAACCTAAAATGAAAGAAAACACAGATGTAGAAAAAAGGAAAGCTGAAAGAACATTGGAGAAGCTAACGTCTTTCAGTGTGACTCTGGGTAAGAAGTGGAGTTATGGATGTGGTTCAAGGAATGGCATGCTATAGGGTTATGTTTTATAAAAGCTCTCAATATAGAGAGTAAAAGCAACAGTTAACATAGTGTGGAACGCTTTAGTAAGAGGTGATGACAATCTATCCAGTTCTATAGAGGATAGGTAGATCCTAAAGTAGAAGCAGGTTACTCCATTCCTTTTTTTTTATTGGATGTTTTATTTACATTTCATATGTTGTCCCCTTACCCCATCCCCCACCCACCCAGGAGCCCCCATCCCCTCACCCCTCCTCCTTCTTCTCTGCGGATGTAACCCCTACCAACCCCCCCACTCCCACCTCCCCAACCTCAAAATTCCCACCCCCTGAGGCATCCAGCCTTCATGAGGTCAAGGTTCTCTTCTTCCACCTATGCCCAGCAGGGCCTTCTTCCACTCTTATGTATTCAGCTGAAGCCCTGGATCCCTCCCTAAGTGCTCCCAGGCTGGTGGTTTAGACTCTGGGAGCTGTGGTTGGTTGGTATTGTTGCTCTCTTCATGGGGCCACAAACCCTTTCAGCTCCAATGCCCTTCACTCTAACTCCTCCATTGGGAACCCCATTATCAGTTCAATGGCTAGTTGTGAGCATCTGCCTCTGAATATGTCAGACTCTTGAAGACCTCTGAGGAGACATCCATATCCTGATATGCATGCACTCTCTTATCAGCATGCACATCCTGACTTCCACATCAGCATCTACCTTTGGTGACTTCACATGGGATGGATACTCAGGTGGAATGGTCTTCAGATGGCCCCTCCTTCAGTTTCTGTCCCTCACTTTGTCTCCATATTTGCTCCCTTAAGTATTTTGTTGTTCCTTCTAAGAAGGACCGAATCACCCCCACTTGGTCTTCCTTCTTCATGAGCTTCATGTGGCCTGTGAGTTGCATCTTGGGCATTTCAAGGTTCTGGGCTAATATCCAATAATCAGTGAGTGAATACCATGTGTGTTCTTTTGTGATTGGCTTACTTCACTCAGGATGATAATTTCTAGTTCCATCAATTTACCTAGGAAACTCTCAAATTCATTGTTTTTAATAGCTGAGTAATACTCCATTGGGTAAATATACCACAGGTTTTGAATCCATTCCTCAGTTGAAGGACATCTGTGTTCTTTCCAGCTATTATAAATAAGGCTGCTATGAACATAGTTGAGCATATGTCCTTGTTATATATTCGAGCATCTTCTGGGTATATGCCTAGGAGTGGTATAGCTGGATCCTCAGGTAATGCTATGTCCAATTTTCTGAGGAACTGCCACACTGATTTCCAAAGTGGTTGCACCATCTTGCAGTCCCACCAACAATAGAGGAGTGTTCCTCTTTCTCCACACCCTCACCAGGTGGTGCACACCGGTAGGATTTGCTGAAGGACGCAGAGGCAGGAGGATCACGAGTTCGAGGCCAGCCTGGGTTACTCCATTCCTATTGATTGGTTAAAGTAACTGTTTGCCTCATGTGGTTTAACTGTATGATTCCAGACTTTGTTTAACAACTGAACAGAGTGTCAGACAGAAAAAGGATAGAAATATGAGAAAATCAGTATTTGAAAATTATATTCTTTTATTTTTGTTTATTCTTCTATCATATATTATATCCTGAACACAGTTTTCCCTCCCTGCTCTGCTTCCAGCCGCTTCCCCCTCCACCCTTCTACTCCCAGACATCTACGGTACATCTCTTCAGAAAAGGTCAGGTCTTCCAGGGATATCAGCCAAACATATCATATCAAGCTGCAGTAAGACTGGGCAACTTCCCTCTTGTTAAGGCTGGATGGGACAATCCAGTAAGAAAAAAAGGGTCCCAAAAAGCAGGCAGAAGAGTCAGAGACAGCAACTGATCCAAGATTTAGGAGTCCGACAAGAAGTTCAAGCTACACAACTATATCATACATTAAGAGGGTCTAGGTCTAATGCATATAGGCTTGCTACTGGTTCATTTGATCTCTGTGAGCATGTGCACAAGTTAGTTGATTGTGAGGGTATTTGGGGGGTGTTCTTGACCCATCTGGATTCTATAATCCTTATCCCCCATCTTCGTTGGGATTTCCTAAGTTCTATCTAATGTAGGGCTGCAGGTTTCTACATCTGCTTTCATCAGTTTCTGGATGAAGCCTTTCTTATGACAATTAGGGAGGGCACTAATCTAATATAACAGCAGAGTATCATTAAAAATCATTTCTTTGTGGAGTATTACTCAATTGTTAAAAACAACATTAATAAATTTGGATACAAATAGATAGAATTAAAAAATACCATACAAGTGAAACAACTCAGACTCAGAAAGGTAAATATGATATGTACTCACTTCTAAGTGGATATTAGCTGTAAGGTAAAAAAATAACCATGCTACAATCCACAGACCCAGAGAAACTAAGGAAGAATTGAGGCTCAAAGGGAGACCCATGATTCTCCCTGGGAAGGGGAAATATAATAGATTTTGTGGTTTTATTTGAGCCAGGTATGTACAGGAACTCAAGGGAACAAATTAGTGAAGAGTGGAGAGAATGTGTACTGGGAGAGACAACTGAAATTGAGGGCCCATCTCATGAATGAGCTAGAAAGCTAGTACAATGGAAGCTCCATGGAATCTATGAGTGTGGCCCTAGCTAAGACTTCTAGTAATCTGGGATACTGAGCCTGAGTCAGCAATCTCCTGTAACCAGGCAAGATTTCCACTGGAGAGACTGAGACAGTAACCCAGCTACAAAACCATCCATCCACAATTTGTCCTGCCTACCTACAAGATGTGCAGGGGTAAAGATGGAGCAGAAATTGAGGAAATGGCCAACCAATGACTGATCATGCTCAAGCCCCATATTATGAGAGGAAGCCTACCCCTGACACTGCCTGGAGGACCAATACAGACACAGAGGCTGCATAACCAGAAACCTAAGACAGAACCAAAAACAACTGGAAAAAAAAAAGATATTTTTCAACTGCAACTATATACTCAATGAAAGCAGGCAAACTGTAGGATGTGATTTTATTATTTTTCTAATACTCAGTATGCTGTAGACATTCAACAGAGATTTTTTTGTGAATGGTTAAATGATTAGCAGTACCATATGGAAACAAATCTTTTAATCAACAGAAAAGACATATGGTCTAAGTATACTTTTGGTCTCTTTGTTTTATGTTAATATTTGTTGTTGTTCAACATTTTGCATAGCTTATTCAGTCAGATCAAAGGTCACACTAACAGGCTGTCAAGAATACATTTCCAAAATTCATAGACCCAGATCTGATTAGATTATACAATGATTGTTACAGGTAGGAAATTTAAAATTAGAGACATAGTTGAATTTTGATGTATAGAAAAGTATTCTTTCTGTCTATCACCTCGGCTGAGTTTGAAACTTTTAAGTAACAAATACCATGACAAATAATTTTAGTGAGGGTCGTAATATATTATATAAAAACTTCCACAGACTAAGGAATCAATCAAAGAGCATACATGGCTGGTCAGTGGGAAAAGAAATTTCTTTAGTATGCTTTGTATATTGGCATTGTTAGTCAAGTTAATTTTGTTACTGATATTGAAGTCAAGACATGTATGTGAGACATTGTCTAGATTAGGTTAGTTGTATAGAAAGACTCACTTAACTGTAAACAGACAGAAGCTTTTAATGAAATCTAGTGTTTTCATAGTCTATGAGCTATTTAAATAATCAAGCTTAAAGATAATGTAAAAACAGATATTAAGATTTAGTAAGAAATTCCATTATTCATGATATTACATACAATTTAGACCTTAAGTAAATATAACTGCTATCCTTTACATTCTATTTATTAGACATAATGTAATTATAACTAAACTTGACAATTTTTTTCTATGTGAATTTTATTTTTAAAAGTATTTGATGACTTTTCTTTTTCTTTGCAAAATGGTCTGGGAGAATTAGAGATAATTGGCATATTTCATGCTTATTTTCTAACTTAATCACACATTCTAATTAAGTTGAAAACTCACTGTAGAAGATACCAACATAGGCCATAGGCTTTGCAGTGATCCAGGACAAATTGTCACTTGGCAAATCACTGCCTATGTGACTTTAAGAAGCTATTTTTGAGGCCAAGAGCCTTAATTTTTAAGAGATAAGTCAAGGCTTACAATAGATGAATTGTTTTTAGGAACACCTGAATTATTGCATGACACTATACGTACTTATCTACTCCTCCATTATTGTCTTACAACATGATATGTCTGTGTTCTGTGCATGTTTTACAGCCATGACCAAGCAAGTAATGTACAAAGATCATTAATTTAGTTAATTCCTGAGTGGAAAGAAAATTAAATTACACAAGAAGGAGAGGAAAACAGGCATCTCATTGACAGTGTTAAAGAATCAAACCTAATAATCATGAAATTATAGTCTAGCAATGTCTAAGAGTCACTGACATATCTGGCCTCCTTCAGCACCTTGGGCCTCAGATGACATACCAACCATACAGTAGGAGACAGGTAGGGTTTATTATTGCATAAAGTCAAGCAATCTCAAAGAGGAAGGATAGGCAGTGGCCTAAAAGACCATTGCACTGGCCTACATGTTTGGCAACCTCTACATTATTTTAAAGCATCTAGTATAAATACCTTTCCTTGAAAGACGTTTCCTGTTGGTTACTGGCAGGTCCATTAAGATCAGTGGTTATCAACATTCCTAATGCTGTCACCCTGTAATGCAGTTCCTCATGTTGTGATGACTCCCAAATATAAAGTTAATTCACTGCTATTTAATAGCTATAATTTCGCTACTGGTACGAATCATAATGTAAATAACTGATATGCAGAATTTCTGATAGGTGTCTGCCAAAGGGGTTGTAAACCACTGGTTGAGAACTGCTGAGTTAACTCTTATGGGACAGAACAATAATATGCATTTGTTCTTTCCCAGGAAGCCTCCAGCTACATACCAATTATATAATATTAACAGATATCTATTAATAATCCTTTAGATGATAGAGAATCCCTTTTGTCTCCTCAGAGCTTGGAATATAAGACAGGCCCCATACATGTGACCAGTAATTAGAATCTTGCAGTTCTAGTTTGTAGTTTTACAAGCTGCTGTTGATGAGGGAGGGTCCATCCCCAGTGAGCATCCTATAAAATCTAGCTACCTAATGGATTTTCACAAGTCACTCTGTACAGTGGTTAAATACTCATTGTGGGGAAGAAGCATGCTAAGTATAAATCTACAAACCAGTGTATTTTTAGGCACTGGCAATTCACTTTCAACATTGAGGATTCTCTGCTACAATTAAGAGATATTTTTTTAAAATTTTTTTCAATTAAATCTAATGTAATAAATAGTTAGCTAATACTACTTAGGCACTGGTTAAATATTTCATGCTACAAACTAATTCCCTATTCTCTATAACTACATGGCTTAAAGTGTCCTAAGAGACTGAGAGCATAAAACATCTGTTCTTCAGACATGCACTGCTGTTTCTAAATCCTAGAACATCATAGAAAATATGACTATACTTGTATATAAAGAGTAGTCTCACAGGCTAGAGGCAATTAGAAACAATGACGGAAAACTTTAGGCCATTTGCAGGCATTTATTTCAAAAATAAATTCCCCCAAGAGTTTGATGGAACACCTCGTTGACATATTTGAGCCTTTTCTCAGATTTTTCTATCAGCAATAAAGCCAGAGTGTCTGGAGTGGACTGTGAAGATTAGCTCTTAGTTTTGCTTCCCTAACAGTATAGAAGATGGAATTTGGGTTGTAGAGCTGTACCCTTTCTTTATGGCCCATTGATTCCCTAGAGTTCGCCACTTTCCACAGGATTTCTAGATGGGCATTTTGATAGTTAAACTTAATTGACAGTTTGATTGATTTAAGAAGTTTGAAGGTCATTAGTATTGCTTATCTTTGCATGTTCCAAGAGAGGATGGCATGCAGAAAAAGACCCACCATGATTTGAATAGCACCAACCCATGAACTCAGATCCCAGACTTAATAAAAAGGAGATGGGCCTCTGCTATGCCTTCTATCGCAGACTGTTATAGCCTCAAACCAGAATCAGAATAAACCCGTTTACTGTGTGGGTTTTCTCTGGTATGTTTGCAGCAGCAGTTACACAAAGAATATACAGGTATTTTAGAACTAATCACCCTATTTATATACAAAAGGATGTCCTGATCAGAATCTCAGAATGTATATTTCAGGCCTTGGTACCATCTTTTACTGGTCAAAATTTCAAGACAAACAATTCAAGGTACTTCTTTTCTAAAAAGAAAAATGCTACTTAGACATCTAATCACTTCTTTGATTACTTAAGATGAGACTTATGGATATTCTCTTTTGTTTGAACCTTAAATGTCATCTTTATGGTTTTAATGTTCCTTCACAGTTCCAATTCAGAATAAAGCATCAAGATTGTCATGCCACCCTTATAAACAGACATTCAAGGAGACATGGATTCAAATTCTAGCTTTTTTATCTATTACCAGAGTCTCTGTTCCCTTACAAAGTTACACTAGAAAAGGACAGATATGCTGTGTATAACATCAATACACAAAGGAACATGCATATACTTTGATGACATTTGTAATAATTTTCTATAACAATATGATATTTTTATTCACAGAGGCAAAGCTTTGATGAGCCAAAAAAATGACCAATTACAAAGAAAATAAATGAGCCTAAGTGTGAATTTTTATGCTTTCCTGCATAAAGTTGTCTTCTGGTTAAATCATATTTTTCAAAATACTGTGGTAATATTTTCTCTGAACTAATAAAACAATAGAAAACAATAGAAACTCAGGGAGTCTGAAGTGTTGAGCCTCAATTTAATCACCATTTCAGTAGAGTCACATGTTGACTCTTTCACTGCTTACCCTATTACGAGAATCATCTGTCAAGTTTGAAAATTTGAATACACATGGATGATGGTTAAATTAAGTTGCTGTTCACAAGATCGATTCATTAGTGTTCAGTCAGCATGGAGTATTTATTGAAGTGCAGCCACAATGCATATTATCAATCAAAACCAGAAGGAAAACAGGGTTTGCACTGTGAAAGCAAATAACCTAAAGCCTTGATAGACTGGAAGAATTCCTTTTTTTTTCATGTCAGAATACACCAAGCACATCTATGATATAAAAATAATTTTTTGTTCTTTGCTACTAGGTTGAAATATTATAGAAGAAACATAAAACAAATACATAGACCAATTAAACTTCTGTAAAAACTTTTTTCAGCTGGATTTACAACTTTATAATTTATTTTATTCCCAATTCATGTGAATCAGGGCTATAGTTACTGGCAATCGTTTTTAATTCACAAAAGAATTTCCCTAGGATTTTAATATTAGGACATTTTTAATGTACTTCATTATTTTGGTTCAAAGGAACCCTGAGAAGTAGATATTAATAAAATTTCCATGTAAATGTTTGAAACTATGGCTCAGACAGCTCAGGGTTAGATAAATATCAGAGATAGAGGGTTATTCAGACAATATTTTCTATTCCCCTACCTTCCCCATCCAGGCCTATGAATTTCCCATAAAGGATAAACTCATACTTCCACTTACCATGGGGTCTGAATGATGAAGATAGAATTCTAATGTCTCTGCTTTATTTAGCTGGGATTTAAGGAATGACTTTTTAGTCTCTAGTCCCATGAAAACTTTGAATTAAATCTTGTCTGCATTTCAAAGTTGAGAAAAAGTTATAAAAATCTACCTCCCTGCAGTCCTGCTGATGGTAGTTACTCAAAACTCAGACCATATCCAGGGATCAGGTAGACTCTGAATCTGAGACCTAGAGAACTCTAATAATTCTCTGATTTCCAGAGGAACACCATGAATGAATACAAACCTGGTTACTTTTTGGAATTCCAAGGTGCTTTCCCAAAAAATATCCAATCTTTGTTCCAACCTACTACTGCAGGATGGGGCTGGGAATCTTTAACTCAGAAAAATGGGGAAGTTTATTTCTTGAATGTGAACATTTTAAAAGTGACCAGGAGACACTCATATGAAGCCAAACTAAATAGCAAATGATGATAATTGTAATAAAAATAAATGAGTATATAGATAGGTGTGGTTGTTTCAGCAGAAAATATGAAAAAGAATGTGTTCACATGAAATTATGAACTACCCTATAAGGACCTCCTATGTACATGTTAGTATGTAAACAAAATAGGAAGTAGATATAGTTAAGTAGATAACTGGTAGTAATTAACCAAATACTATGCATTAAAAAATATACCAATAATTAGCTTCATTCCTCCTATTCAGGATTATAGTTATTTTATCATTATATTTGAGTTTTAAATTTTGTTGATTACATCACAGAATTTCTTTTAAACAGTGAAAAACATTTTTAAAAGTTTTAGGAGGCACATATTAACTGAACTCCAGTATGATTAATTAAAGAGGCATATAGGCCATTTTCTAGAAAAGATGTTAATTTTTTCTAATTCATTATCCAATAAGATATTTTTGTTTTAGTGCCTTTTCCAGTTATGTGCTTTTAAAACTAACTTTATCCTTTAGAACATGCTTCTTTCATTTAACGCCTTTATCATACAGCTTTACATGGAGTAGTTTCATTGTCATGTTATTAAACCTATGCCGTTTTGAAGAAAAAGCATTTGAGTGCCCTAGTGTAGTACAGTGCCTGCCTAGCTTATATAAGGACATGGGTTCAGGAGGACTTCCAGTCTGGGCCTGAGCATAGAGCAGGTCACAGGCGGCAGCTCTGTACCCAACCCCAGAAAACCGAGAGAAACAGGGACTCCCAGGAGCTTGAACTCACGCAGCATCCCAGGTAAAAATGAATCACCCGTGATGCCTGCTGTTAGAAGTTCTAATCCAGATGTGCCAGAAGCCAGGACCCTCGCCCTTACCCTCACCCCCTACCTTTCCCCACCTGCACAATGTCCCCTGAAGCTTGGCAACTGCAAGATCCTGCTTGACAACTGCAGATAGACTCAAAGCAGTGTACCATATCTTCTGAAGAATAGCAGGGAGACCATAACTCAAGCAGTGTACCATATCTTCTGAAGAATAGCAGGTTGCGGTCCTCCTCGCCCCACGAATAACTAGGGCCCGCCAGTCGGGTCAAGTGGCACCCAGATGTGGGGCTCGAGGCACGGACCCCTCCGGACAGACCCTCATTGAGGGGACGTGCACACGACATCAAGATTGAGTGAGACAGAGATCATCGCCCGCGACCTGTCGTCCTTGGAACCAGGTTGATTCTGCCATCAAGAAGATGGTTGAAGTTCATTACCATCACCTGAAAATTGAAGAGGATCCAGAAGCGACTCAGCAGGAGACTGACACAGCTGCCAGCTCCCCTGCCTCCCCCTACGGTCGACCCCTAGACTTCCACGCCCTCCAGAAGGGTTCCTGGTATGCCTGGCTTTGCCCTCATTTCTCTCGCTAGGGAGCTTGGCCTCTTGATCACCCCAACAAAAATTGGCTTTTTCCTAAACCAAGGCCGCCCTTGATATGGGCGCTAACATTGGGGAGCCTTCCTTTATGACAATATTACACCCCAAACTGACAAATGGTTGGTAACTTGAACATTTACAAGGGACTAGGATGGCTGTGAGTTAGCCCAATGACGGGATTATTGTAGGTCCACTTCCCAGGGGCCCACCCAATGCAGCCGAAAAGGAGTGCGTGGTGCTGGGAGTGGGTGCAGCCTACATGGCCTAAGACAGGGCTCTCACCCTCCTTTCACCCACCTCGGGGTTCCTTGACGTTGCCCATCGTCGACAGCCTAAAGCCTTCGACCATCGATGTGACTTGTCTCACATCAGTGTTTTGGGGTTGTGAACTTGTCTAAGACCCCCTATAATTAGACAACCAAATTCAAAACTCACATAGTTGGGATTGATCATAAGACGCCTTCTCTAACTAAACAGAGAAGGGCGAGATGCCAGAAGCCAGGACCCTCGTCCTTACCCTCACCCCCTACCTTTCCCCACCTGCACAATGTCCCCAGAAGCTTGGCAACTGCAAGATCCTGCTTGGCAACTGCAGATAGACTCAAAGCAGTGTACCATATCTTCTGAAGACTAGCAGATAGATCATAATTCAAGGCAGTGTACTGTATAGACCATGACATGTTTCAAGGCAGAGGCCAAGAAGATTCTGTACTTTTCCACCACCTGGCCCCTCTTACCCCCTCCCCTTGTAAAGCATGCTATAAAAAAGCATTTCATGTTCAAAAAAAAAAAAAAAGAATCCATCTAAAAAAGAAAAAAAAAAAGGACATGGGTTCAACTACTAACACCATAAAAAGTAAAATAAAGAGGGTTTAAAACCAGCCGGGGATAAAGATGGAGATCTTGTCTCCAAACCACATGCTATTGTTAGAATTTTAATTGTTAGTAATAGAGGTTTCTTGGACTTATAAGCATCCCAGAGTGAATCTAGTTTCTATCTACAGACATGTTTTGATAAACTGCTCTTCAACCAAGTGCTTCGCATCCATACGTTAGCCATTTGTATCTAAAATTATTCATCATTTTAAAATACACTTTTGCACATTGGATGCCATCCTAAATTAAACGTCTGTTTCTCAGGGAAAATAGTTTTGGTGTAGAGGTAATTTGAACATATGAAAGTCAAGTTGAATTCTAAATAAGTTATGCTTTAAGTAAAGAGATTGAAAAAACTAACTCGGCTGTGGTTTTCTGTCTCTTTTGTAATTTTGCAGGAGTCTTATTTCCAAAATATGAGGTAGCCTTTAGTGTATGTGTTTTTGTTGCAGTTTGAGTGCAACATCAAACACAGGAGATTAGAGCATGTTTACCCTTTTCTACATTCTTTACCGTCTCTTCAGAGATGATCAGACAGCTCTGGAGAAGTGATGTAAAATGTTCTGTTTTCACCATAATCTCATATTCATTTTCGTCACCAATGGATTTCCATATTAGAGAAAAATACATTCTTGTCTCAGAATTTGAAAATGACGGCAGTCCAGTACCATGAGGTTTTGGCTTTGCTCAATAGCTGGTTGCCACCTTGAAGGCATATGCCTAAGCAGATAATGCCTTTCCACCACTCATGGAAAGTGTCATTTACAAAATACGTAAATTCTCCTTTGGAAACTGATGATTCGATGCATTATGGTTCATGTTCTAATATCCATGATGACTGATAAAATTTGACAGGGTAGAATGGAAGCTGTGATGAGCATCACGTCTCTTGTCAAACGTGTTCCCTTTTGCTTGTCATGGGGTAATGTAGCAGCAGTGTCTAATCCAAGAAATGCAATGTTACCAAGTTAATAAGTGGTCAAAGAGACAAGAAAAGCAAAGTATGCTCATTCACAGAGTATCACCAAGCTAATTCAATACCTGTTGTTTTTTTACTGATCTGCCTGTCTTTGAGGAAGTTAAAAAAGAAAGTTGATTATTTGAGATTAAAAAAGAAAGTTGGTTATTTGAGAGCCATTTTCCTGTCTTACCAAACACTTGTAAGGTATAGTCTCATAAATTGACTTCTCTTTCTCCACCATAACCAGTTCATATACTTGTTTTGAATCATCTACCTTCACAACATAGTTTTATGTGTCTTTCAGTCAAATGTGAGAAGAGTAGAGTGGTCTGATTTTTCTTTCTTGACTTTGTCTAGGTCAAACTGACATTGATATTTTAATCATTTTCATTTTCATTACTGAGCTCTTAGAAAACTTAATAATGGTAAACATAAAATTAACACCATTGCCACATAAAACACACAATGAATCGAAAAGTTCAGAGGCAGACTGTTCACACACAGGGTCACATTGTGCTGTTTCACAGACTTAAGCCAGATACACAGAAAGATGAAGCATACTGCTGTGAACAATCATTGCTCCAATACCAAGTCAGTAAAAAGAATCAGCATCAGCTATCAGCGACTATAAAAGATGGCCTTTGGTAGATGTATTTGACATGAAACACTTGCTGTTTTCAGTCACCTTCCATTCTCTCTGTCTGTTTCTGTTTCTTTTTGTACATCTCTCTGCCTCTCTGTCTCTGTCTATCTGTATGCCTCTGCCTCTGTCTCTCTGTCTCTCTCTCTCCATCTCTCTCTCTGTCTCTCTCTCTGTTTCTCTCTCTCTGTCTCTCTCTCTCTCTGTCTCTCTCTCCATCTCTCTCTCTGTCTCTCTGTCTCTCTGTCTCTCTCTCTCTCTGTCTCCCTTTCTCTCTCTCCATCTCTCTCTCTCTCTCTCTCTCTCTCTCTCTCTCTCTCTCTCTCTCTCTGTGTGTGTGTGTGTGTGTGTGTGTGTGTGTGTGTTCCTTTCCCCTTTATTTTCTTAATTCAACATAGAATTAATAATTCAACATAGAAAAAGCTATTATATAGTTTTTGGCATCTTGAAAAAAACATTTCTTGAGATGTAGAACTTTCAGTGCTAAAGCTGACACATTCCAAGAAGGCAGATGGCGGGTCACCCTCTTTTGAGCAGCTGGGTATTGGAAACCACCTGGAATGTTTAACACCAAGCTTTGGCAGTAGGACTGAACTACTTTCTCGTGTGATCTTCTGGCTTTGTTCTAATTTCTCTGTCACATTCCATTCAGACAACCACATGGGAAAAGAAAGTTGCCAAGAGGGAGCGTCTCTGGGATAAGAGCTTAGAAGATGGCTTTGGCTGAAGGAAACTGAAATAATATAGGGAATAAAAGGAAATTCATGATTTTCTGTTTCTTTTGAAACTCTCACTTCTCAGAAGGTCAATCTTAGCAAAGCCCTGCTGCTACTCAGTTGTCTGACCTCTAACTCTGAGCTTTCTTCAGCTCTGACAACCTCAAAATAATCTACTTTCAAAAACTGAAGGCTGTGATACTTCTTATAATGTGTTTTGCTTCACCCTCCTGGTTTGTGCTTGGAATACTCTCCTTAAATCTATTCTCCTTCTTTCTTTCTTTCTTTCTTTCTTTCTTTCTTTCTTTCTTTCTTTCTTTCTTTCTT
>NW_021604648.1:6068754-6072201 GCF_004785775.1 Grammomys surdaster | reverse complement strand
TTTCTTTCTTTCTTTCTTTCTTTCTTTCTTTCTTTCTTTCTTTCTTTTTTTTGGTTTTTCGAGACAGGGTTTCTCTGTGTAGCCCTGGCTATCCTGGAACTCATTCTGTAGACCAGGCTAGCCTCGAACTCAGAAATCTGCCTGCCTCTGCCTCCCAAGTGCTGGGATTAAATGCGAGCGCCACCACCGCCCGGCCTATCTATTCTTCAATGTATGGAAATTGTACTTCCACAAGCAACCCTTCACCTAGCTTTCAACAGTTATCTACTTACAGTTCCTAACTGAAGAACCTGTGACACCCTACAACATTTGTATATGCTTTGGACAATAGATTAATGGAACAACCCTGATTTCTCCTTGATGCCAGTAGTACCTGAGATTGCTTACAGAATGATACAAATGTATTAAATTTATGAATACTTGATTGCTCAGATTGGTGAATTTAAGGTTTTTTTTCTTGAACTCTTAGAAACTTTTTGATCACTCATATGTAACTCATTTAGTATAACCTGTTAATCACTATATCTAAGAATTTTGAAAACTTAAGTTAGGCAGCAATAATTTTTTTATAAAAGTATTTTTAAAGAATTGTGCCGTGAGTTTTAAATTTTATTATTTTTCCATATCCGAAAAAAACATAAAACTCCAAAGAATGATTCAAGGTCAATAGGTAAAATGTAAAAATTATAGACATATAAAGAGCATAAAGGAGACAGATTATGTAAGAGAAGAATAGTTAAGTATAGGAAAATAGAATTTACTAGAGTTAGCCTTGAGAGCCATGGTGAAAGAGATCTCTGTTTCTTCCCCCTAGTTTCTCTAGGCATGTGCTAGACGATTGTTTTTGTTGCTTTTGACTAAATTATACCTACCCAGATGCCTTCCTTTTTATTTAGTCTAAGTAGTGGTTTCATCTTCAAAGTCCCTTTCACCATGTAACAGGAATAGGTAACCATTGTGTTATACATAACCATCTCATGATGTTCTATCATAGAGAATAAGGCTGAAGGTCGTTAGGAACAATTAAGTAACTATATCACAGTAGTCTCATCATTTGTGTGATGCAACAGAAATGTAGGATGCTGAGAGCAAAGTTAGACAGATAAGAAACAGGAGAGATCTTTGAACAACTGAAACAAGACAGAGACAACTTCTACATGAGTAGAATTTGATTATAATTGTATACATAGATTGAATGAAAGGTCAAAATTTCAATGACTATATCAATATAGGATGTCACCATGAGGATAGGGTAAGTTAAAACTAGGATGCAAGTAAAGGTAGTGTAGGACTGTATTCACACATTGGTAAAATAATACACTTGATGTATATGAGGGTTATCCATGGGTACCTACCTACTTTCATTTCTATGTGTTTTCCCTTTTAAGGGTCTTTTAACTTTGGACAGTCTCTATATCTCAGTCATGAAGGATGATGCCCACCCTTCATGAATGAAGAGACAGATAACTGAACTAAAGCATGACACGATGAATCATAGAACAAGTGAATATAGGAATAGTTATAGATCAGAGAAGAGGACAAAAATTTGATCCAAACAGGTGTTGCTCTGGCCCAACTGAAATGCAGTTTACTTCCAAACCATCTCTGCCAAAACAACCTAACAACTCTACTACTTGATGTTACAAAAGTTATTTTCATATCAAATGCCCGCTAAATCAGGGGTTCTCAATCTGTGGGCCATGACCCCCACAAGTGTTACATATCAGATATTTACATTACAAATTATAAAAGAAGCAGAAATACAGTCATGAAGTAGCAGCAAAATAATTTTATGGTTGGAGGTCACCACAACATAAGATGTATTAAAAGGTTGCAGAATTAGGAAGGTTGAGAAACACTTCCCTGAGTTGTACGGAGGGATCTAGTTGTTCCTAGAATCCTTTGACTACAAGTAAACAAGTAAATACAGAACCTCCATGGTGAAGATTTTCTTTTTTCCCTGCATAGGACCAGATATCTTCTTCATTTTCTGACCAGATATACACACCTAAATCTACTTTACCAGTCATTTTTTTTTGGAGTCACACACTCAGGCCAATACTCAGCGTCATGGAAACAGGTATACTAGGGTTAGGACATAAATATAGTTTATGCAAAGAATTCTGATCTGAACAGTCACAGTAGGTACAATGTGTGTCTTTTCTCTATGTGATAGATGGACTTCACCACCCTGGATTTGGGGAATTATAATTTTCCCCCATTTTCAAATCAATTAATATCTTGATATACAGAAATCCATCGTATGTTAGGAGTCTGCATGTTAGTATATATCTTAATAATTCTATACATGTGAGAGTAATCTTTGACATTTCTTCCTGTGGGAGGTTTCTTTGGTGTGGCTTTTCACAGTCCCTACAGTTGATGCTCTATTAGTATTCTCTATTGGTCTTACTTGCTGGTTGAATACTATGCATTCACTTTCTAAGGGATTACAACACAGTTTTCTCACTTTTCATCAAGTATCCAATGCCATTAGTGTTGTTTATCCAAGTGATCAACATATAGCTCAATATCTAGAATGTCACATCACCTTAAGAGTTCATGGCAAGTCCAGTAAGTAAACATAAAACCAATTTGCTGTTTACTATTAACAGTGCTAAGCAATGTGCTATTAAAGCACAGGGGTCACAGGGATACACCATGATGGTAGATCAGCCTGGGTGTTTGACTGTGTGCCAATCATCCTTGGTGTTGTGTTATTTTTAAAACTTTTTTGGACAGAATGTAGGCTATACTGTTGTGCACCTTGTTAGGAGAGGAGCATAACAGGCAGGGAAGGAACTATTAACCAAAGATTCTATACAGTGTCAAATGCACAGGGAGGTGATAAGCACACAGAGGGGCCCTTTCTGCTCAGAGGAAAAGGCAAGCACATTTGGACATATGATGGCTCTCTCCTTTGACTTGGTACAACATTGTATTTTCTTGGTGCAGAAAGCTGTGGTGATATGGCTTTATTCTGTGGGGATTGGTTTATGTGATAGATGTACTCAACTGTCCTGGCTGAGCGGAAATTAAAATTCCCCACTTTTCAAATAAATCTACACTTCATTATGCAGACGTCCTTTGTAGGTTAGGAGTCTGCATGTACAGGTTATCATGTTATATCTTAATAATTCTGTGCATGTGAGAGTAATCTTTGACATTTCCTCCTGTGGGAGGTTTCTTAGGCAAGGCTTTTTTTACAATTTTTACAGTTGATGTTCTGAAGTTCCTTAGCAAAGAGACTATGACTGGTGATATCTTCATAGAGTCATTTAATTTCTGAATATTGAGTAAAAACTCAAGAACTTCTCAGGGCTTTGGTTATATCAAGATCTGTAAATATTATAATTACTGAAAGATGTAAAAGAAGTAATTCTTGACAAAATAAAGCATTTAATGACTTTTTATTAGCATAAGAAAAGTTAGTGGTAGGCATGAAAT
>NW_021604648.1:6031431-6068744 GCF_004785775.1 Grammomys surdaster | reverse complement strand
AGTCCTTCTGGCAAACTTTTCAATTATGTTAGCACTCACAAATTCTGGGCATGAAAATTCAGAAGAACAGATCTCCTTTAAATTTGAAAAAATAAAAATAAAAAGCCTCCCAAGGGCTGTGGTATTGCAGTTGCATTCGAATGAAGTGTTTACTGAACTCTTCTCTATCCCCAAGAGTTTTCCGAGCATAAGGAATACAGCATCCTGAATGCAAAGGAAGTCACAGAAAGGGGCAGAGGAGTTTTTTTTCTTAATGAGTATTTTTCAGAAGTAATTGGTGATTTAAGATGCCACAATTTCAAATTTATGTGTTCGCACTGTGAGGGATTTCTCTCTCTCTCCCTCCGCCCTCCTTTCTTGTTCTCACTCTCACTCTCGCTCTTGCTTTTTCACCTCTCTCATTCTTGCTCTCCCTCCCAATCCCACAACATATTCAGAGGTGATTTTTGTAAGTAATTATATATTAAGGACACAGCTCCTGAGCCAGGACTGGTACATGAGTTAGCCAGGACAATTCTACAGATTTCTTGCACCTATAAACATAATGTATTCTTTTCAAAATGAGATACTACAATATAGTAAAGTTGCTTGAAATAGCTGAAAGTGGTTAAAATGGGCTTGCTCTCTAGCATGTGCTTTTAGGAGCCATCTTCATAAACATTAGTCATTTCATTCCAAAGTAGATGCCACAAGTATTTAAACAACTCAGCAGCAACACCACAGTGGACCCTAAGCATGACACTGCAGCATCACAGTACAGTAGGCAGACATGTTTATAGCATAAAAGAATGTTATGGTTTTTATATTTATCCCCTCTGTTGTTTACTTCCTAAAAAGATAGGTAAAAAGAAAATACTAAATAGTACTAGATATGATGTGAACTTAACAAATACAGTTTATACAAATCAAAATGTATGTTTCCCTACAATGTGTTGCATTGTTGTTTTGATTCCAGGTTTTCAAAGTCAGATATCAGAAGGAAATCTAGTCACTTTCAGATAAATTCAGTATCACATAGTGATTTTTTTTTGTCTTTCAAATGTATACATTCACCATATTCTGCTTTTCTCCCTCCTTGGAGTTACTCCTATTCCTCTCTAAAATTGATGACATATTTCAAGGGCATTTTGCTGCCACCTCTGTCCTTAAGGAGGGACCCTATTCTCTGTTGAAGTATGCTGCTGGCCTTGCTATCACATAAGTCTTCCCTTCCCATTTCAATCTAATGGAGCCACTGGAACCACCAGGGGAAGCCTCTGGGTACCTTTAAGGATCCCTGGAATCAGCCTGACTAAGGATACTGTGATGCCTTTCTGTGAACCCTAGAAAGGACCAGCTGCAATTTGGCTTTCAGATGTGCATTTTCATGACCTTATCTATAGGCATAACATTTTTGCAACCTTCTTTTAATAAAGGTTCAATCTTTCCTCTAGTGTACCACCAAGCAGAGTTAGTGAAAAGGTTATTAGTATATGAGAGAAGTGGACCTATTCAGTAATAGTTATTTGGGGGCTGAGCTCAATCTCCTTGGACAGCAGTTTAGTCATGTAGTAAACATCAAATATGATTCAGAAACTGCAAACCACAGGGAAGAATTGGCAGCTACAATCTAGTCCTTTCACCAAGCAGACACCAGGCAACTATAGTTCAACCATGTAGAAAGAGAAGAGAACAGGAAGACAGAGAGACTGGGAGAAAGAGAGAGCTGATTACTGTTAATAGGCCTGAATCAGGTTAGCTGATACTGGCTTTATTAAAGCATTAATGCTATTGGTAATTACTTATATGATATTTATACATTCACTATCTCATTGTAGTCTTCATTAAATCTGTTTCTATGAAATATACAGCAATCAATACAATCCATATAGAAAAACAGGAAAGTAAGAGGAAAATGAAGATCAAAATGAAAATCTTGAGCCTCCTCATATAGTGATGATACATAAAGGTTTGACTATTAGTACTGTGAAGTTTCTAGAATTGGACCACCAAGATATTTGTAAGTTTGCGCAATACTTTATGCCGAGAAGGGGATGATGGCCAGGGTTAATGTTGCTCTTTGCTCTTGGGAAGGTGATCAGAGAAATTGCAGGCCAGGGTTTAATGTGATGAGTTGTCTCTTCAACAGTACTCTCATGGAGGAGTATTTAATGTAAGTTGAATTGATTGTACACCTTATTAAGTGTATTAGTGTTTTGAAATCCAGCATGTCAGTTATGGAAGTCTATCAACTTGCATTTGTTTTAGTGCCCTGAGAACCTTGGTATTCTAAAAATAGCTTGCAAGTACTGGAAGAAATGAGTCAGGCTTTAAAAAGAAGCAAGAGGGTAGTGGGCTAGATTATTGCTGGTATAACAGCTTTAATTACATTAATTGCTAGCACCACTGCTTTTGCAATTGCTTTGACACAAGAAGTTAAGATAGCTACTTTTGATAATCATTTAGAGGGGAAAAAAAACACTGTTACTAATGTGTTGAATATACAAGAGGATTTAGAAAGGCATTTGGAAGAACATATTGATGTTCTTTATCCTATTCAAATTATTGGAAAGAGGTTCAGAATTTAAAAGTAAGGAGCCATCTAGAGTGCCATGCCAAATACCATTGGATTCATGTTACTTCTAACATTTACAGTGGTAATCATTTTAATTAGGAAAAAATTTAAAGATACTTGCAATGTATTTGCCATAATTCTAACACCTCTCTGGATGATTTAACTTTCCATAGTGTGCTTATGAATTTCAATAATGCTGCTTTGCTGAGTGTTGGTGCAGTAGATACTGCTGATAAGATTACCCATGGCCTGAGGTCAGTATTTCTATTTTGGTCAAGCTTCAAGAATGGAATATATAGCTTGATCATGCTAGCCCTTTTTGTCCTGGGAATACTTTTATTCCTGCCCATCGTGTTAAAGCGTGTCTTTAACAACATCAACATATTGGCAGCCAAAGTACATGGTTTGAACCTGAAAATGGACCCCGAGGCAGAGTTATTAAATTAACAGGCTGGCAAGCCAAGGACAGGTAAGATTCTGCACAGAGCCTTACCAACCTAAGACATAAGTGCATTGCTTTTGGTAATACATATTCCATGATGGGTAAGGAAGGCATTCTTGTCAGAATGACCTAAGACAGGCTCAGTCTTGTTAATGAAATAAAAAAGGGGGAGAAGTGGGGAGCCTTTGGGGCTGCTTGGCAAGAATCTGACAAGGGCCAAAGACAAGGAAATGGGCTGCTTGGCAGGAATGTGACATTGGCCAAGGACAAGGAATTGGAATTCAGTCAGGAATCTTACATTAGGCTAGAGCAAAGAAGTAATTTCAGGCAGAAATCTAAATCTTAGGCTAGAAAAAAGAAGTAATTTCAGACAGGAATTTAAATCTTAGGCTAGAACAAGGAAGTAGGCTTCAGACATGAAAATGACTTTGGGCTAGGACAGGAAAATTGGCTCAGATATTTTGGTCATCCTGATAAGCCCTTAGAAACAGTGATCATGGAAGTGTTCATGGAATCTTGTTTATTGCCTTGCTTGTTCTTTGATTATTTGTGTTTATTGTCTTGCTTTTTCCTCAACTATTTGCATCTATTGAATTGTTTGTCCCTCAACCTATAGCTGACCTTAATACTTGCATTTAATTATAATGGTATAAAAGCAAAAAGGAGGAGGCAAAATGGGATGGGGGGTTCTAGGGAGGGGAAATGGGGAAAGGAGATGACATCTAAAATGTAAATAAACAAAATATCTAATAAAAAAAGATTTCTCAATAGCTGGATTTTTTCCCTCTTAGCATTTGTCATCACGTATGGCTCACATTAAACTAAACCATGAGAGTGGCTGTAGCATTCCTTCATTTAAAACCCAGACTATCCTACATGAGCACCCATGCCTTAAGTTTAGGGTAAAGATGAATGGGCTTTGTATGTGAGGTTATATTCCCTAAATAACTACATGTAAATAATTGTTGAACAATTTTTAGGTGAGCAGAGAGATGCATACATGGATAATGATCTGAATTGAAGGCAAGGTTCTCAGTTTCTCATGAAAGTAGAACATTTAGACAAGTGTGGCATAAATTGGGTGACTTCTACCTCTGATCTTAAAAGATGAGGGTGTAATCTCCAGTAAGGTGGTGAGTCTCACTTCTCTCAACATTTAGGGACAATTCAACTCTCGCATACAGGAAAATGCACTAGTGAAAATTCTACATTTCCATTGAAGTCCAGATCCCAAATTGGCCAAAATTCATCCATTCATTCAATCATTCATTCACCTGACAAATGGTATTTATCATCTAGGTTAAAAGACGAGGTGCAATTGGCCTTTTCATACATCTATGTTCATTCTATGTACTTGTAGAATAATTAGTTTGCAATATTCTTCCACAAAGATGCCAGAGACCACAGCCTCAGATATTAAAGAGCCTGAAGTAGGATTACTTGGGGCTAAGTTCATGGCCAGCCTTGGCAACGTGGTACTTAACTAACTTTAAAGGTGAAAAAAATCTGAATATATTTCCACCAAAAGTAATGGGTTAGGAAAGACAGCAAAACAATTGATATTACTGAATAGGATGCTGAACTACTTAGGTACTAAATATTGGAAGGCAACTGTAAATGGAGATTTTTGCCTGAGTTTGATGATCTGTGGCTGCTCCTGCCAACTCTTCCTCCTTTTCCCTCTTCCTCCCTCTTTTTCTTTTCTTTCTTTTCTTTTCTTATTTCCCATGTAGTTTCTAAGAGTAGAAACATAGGACATTTCTTCTCATGGTGCCTGCTGCTAGTAATATCCCACCAAGTCAACAAATGTGGTAGCTGATTTCCTTGGTACTGAAAAAATTAACCTTAAAGAACTGGTACTCACTAGCAACATATTCGTTACCCAAGTTCAGGCTGGCTTTGTATTGCCTATTGGGTTTGCTCATGGTATATAAAAAGGGGCACCTGCCTATTGATAGTTCCTATTAATTAAAGGTAAGGTATACTTCACAACATGTTCAGAGGCAAAATAATAGGACCTGCATTGTGTCAAACCCTCAACAAGCAAAGTTCACCAACTAATGTACTCTCTGGCTTTTACTTCTTTCATGACAAAATAAATAAATAAACAAAAGAAATGTTGATTTTTTTTTAACTCCTGTAGAGGAAGAGATACACAACAGCTATTGGAGGTAGCCAAATAAGGTTTTAGAAATTAAATAGCAAGAGAAATGTAACATCCCTCAAGCAAAATTGCTGCTTAAGCCTTCAATTATTTTCTATTCTTTTTAAGAATCTATGAAGCATTAATGCACAGAGTTGTATAATATCAGTAAGTATTAGCAACACTCTCTGCTCTTGAAGTCATCACGCATGCTAGTCAGTAACACCATCTCACACACATGGAGCTACCTATGCCCCTCCTGCCCTGGAACTGCCAGCATGTGCCATCACACTCAGGTTCTGACTTGTTCACGGGTTCTGAAGGCCAAGTTCAACTCCTTGTGCTTTCAAGGGGAACAATTTACCAATGGAGCTGAGCTACCTACCAAGCCCTGATATTTCCTTATCTTAATTTATCCATTTATGATGCTCTTTGACAAGGGTAAAAGGTAAGGCTCCTGGAGCTAACACAAGCCAAAATCATTTTAAATATTCAATTACAGATATCCATAGTTGAGAAAACACCCTGGTAAGGAATTTCCCCATCAAATGTTCAGATAAATTCTCAAAACTATGTGACTTCTGTTAAGAGATGTAGCTCAGTTGGTTGGGTGCTTATTTTGAATGGATAAAACACTGGGTCTGAGCTCAGCATTGTAAACAACGAACATGGTAGCCCACACTTATACTAGACACAGAAAAGAGAGGAAGGAGAATCAGAAGTTCAAGGTCACCCTCATCTACATGGTCTAGACTACAGAAAAATCAGATCTCAAAAAAAGTAATCCAATACCATCTTGCCTAGGTAATTGTTGAGGTAACTTTTAAAGATATTGTGAAAAACAAATTTGCACCACACAAGGAAGTTTGAGCCTTTTCTGCAATAATGTTTAATCATGCAAGTGATGGTAGAGAATCTAAGAAGAATTGGGTTCATGTTCCCTCCTTTCTAGTGAATCATGTGACAAGTGGATGTATGAACACCAACATCATACCAGGGCATCATAGCAAAATCTTGCATAAAACTGGCTACTAAGTTTAGTTGCAGAATATGTCCACCCTTCTCCATTCTTATCCCTTCAAACCCCCCAACACTAGATAGGACAGAAAGAAGGTTAGACTAGAAAGGAGGCATCAATATCATTAGACTACTTTCTGCTGAATAGGAGTGTCTAGTCCTTGTGGCAATTTTGATCTTTGTAGTCAGAATATCTCCAACCAGCAATCAACAGCAACAACAACCAGCAGCATCAGAGGGAGCAGCAAAGGCCACATCCCTCTCAGGGCTCTCAGGTTGTATTTGTACACTCATGCAAGAGTCCCCAGAATTCCATACATTGCACACTTGCAAAACCTATCTGCACTTAAGCAAAATCATATCCCTTGCCAAAGCATGAGGAACATCATAGTGTGCTGCTGTGGACAATCTGAAGCAGCCCCATATCCCACATCTCCCACATCTCGGATTAAAACAAAAACATATTCTTATAAAATTTCTATGTTTTTAAAGAAACCAAAATTCTCACTACAAGGTTTTATATGTCATATTTAATGCTATACACATTCTAGAGCATACATATCAGAGATGATCACTATAACCATGCTACTAATTTTTTATTAAACTATAATTTGTTACAGAGAAAGAGGGCAGATCACAATCAATAAACCCCAAAGGTGTATGAAGTCTGAATAAGTTAACCCATGTCTTTCTGAGTTCTCTTCTGGTGGAATTTCACAGGACATAATTTGAGAGTCTATCTCCAGACTGAAGGTAGTACTGAACCATCATTACACAATGGCTATGTTGTCCCCAGGGAAGCACATTAGACCTTGCATTTGTTCAAACTGAAGATTTAATCCAGGCTCTCAAGTATGCAGGGCTCGCACTCCATTGCTTAGCTATGCCACTAGCCCATAGACATGCACTAGTGTTTGAGCTAGCCACAGCTTCATTTGTAGTAGCCAGGAAGTGACAGGCCCACATTCTAGATGTCAAAAAGAAAACAAAAATGTTTGGGCTTAAACCAGCTGTTTTTAGAAATGGTGTAAGTTATTCTCATTGAGCCACCATTAGCTTACAAACTTCTAAAATTGAAGTTCTCAGAACCTAGTCAGGAGCCAATTAATAAGCAGGTCTTTCTATGGATATAATCAAGCCTTACTTGTTGTTTCATTTCTGCAAAGCTTCATTTGAAAATGTTTACAATATACAGAATACATCTGAAGTAATGACTTTTACTCTGGCTCCTTCTTTTAGTTTTTAATTTGCCTTAATTCTTCATGTATTTGATGTTTATATCTTCAATACACCTATTTTTATAGGGTTACTTTAAGTATTTATATTTTAAGTAACTTTCTAAATGTTGATTTTTAATATTAATTAGTTACCATAATTGCCATGATTATTACTGCCTTATTTTATCCTGAATACAAAGCATACTTAGACCAACAGAAATTACAAGTGACCAAATCTCACGTCTAATTAGCAAACTGTAGTCTTACCTACTCACGAATTTCTTCTGAACAATGAATTTCTTCTGAACAAACTATTTGGGGGGAAAACCTATAGCAGACAGCTTGAAGTAGTTACTAGGCCCAGGTGCTGAGGGTCCAAACCATTGAACTTTGAAGAACCACAATCCTGTGAACCCAGCCAGTTCCTTCACTTAACTTTCCATGATAACTTAGGAATGTTTCTTGACAGCTTCTGTGCCTCAGTTTCCAACTCTTATCGATAGAGGCAATTATACTTGCCTACCACACATTTTTGAAGCATTAAATCAAATAATATTTCTAAATCCCTTAGGTCTGAAACATTTGTAAATGCTGATATCCTTGTGTAAGTTCTGATTTGCATCCAGCTTTGCCTGTCACTTCAGTTGTCCATTCTCAAGCAAGTATCCATGTGCTCCAGACCTCAATATGCCATCTCTATGGTCTGTATGAAGAGAATCCCACTGTGTAAATGAGACTTGTGGCAGCTATACCCTCCATCAATGCATTAGCAGCACAGTTGCCAGACACTGCAGAGCTAATCAGGGCAGGACTGGAAGGTCATTAGGACTTAGCTAAAGTCATGATGGTAAAGCAGGCAATATGACATTAGAAACTTTACATGAACACACAAGAATTAAGAGAGACTGCCCTGCCTGCATATTTATAGCAAAGAAAAGCCACAAGGAAGCACAGTGAGGAGGCAATTGTCTGGAAGACAAAATGGATTCTCATTAGGAACCTTTTGTGTAGTGTCTTGACCTCCTGAAGAATGAGAAATAAGTTTCTGTTCTTGACACTACCTAGAGTATGATGCTTCATTGTAGTTACTTCAGTTGAGTAAGAGGCCACTGCCTTTCTAAGTTTTCAATGAGAGTTACAGGCTTCCGCATTGCTTTATGAAAACTGAGAAAGTTCCAGAACTCTTTAGCTCACAGTCATAGATTAGGAAAGCTGAAAATATGAGTTACACACATAATATTGAGCCCAATACTGTTAAATCTAACATGGCTTCATACTTGGAAAACTGACTAAAGTGGTGAGAAAATGAAGAAACAACACACACACACACACACACAGACACACACACACACAAAGAGGGGGGCAGAGAGACAGAGACAAAGTGAGGGAGGGATATCTGGGGTTCAATGGGCCACGCTTGCACTGATGGAGCTTCACCATCTACCACCACAAGGTGAAACATGAACATGTTTATTATGTACAGCACAGGGGGAGGCGGGGGTTAGCTAGCCCTGATAAGAGGTCTCAGGATATAAACATCTGAAAAGAGAATGCTCCAGTTTCTAATTTTAGCTCACAATGTTCAATTATTTCTAAACACTTGTACTAGCACACACTGTCAACATTCACACCATGGACCTGAGAAACGGTTTCCCAGCCCTTTGAACCACATTCCAGAGAGGTTTTACCTTTCCTATGGGTCTAAGACTTTGGATCCTTGACATGGTTGTAACCATATCAATAATTCATATTCACTTATGATTTCCTCAGCTCTATACACCTACTCTCAAAGCTTCCTTGGCTCCTATACAGTTCAAAGTTTAAAGAAAATCCATCCTTATTTCTTTATT
The DNA here is from genome assembly GCF_004785775.1 of Grammomys surdaster. Classification (NCBI taxonomy): domain Eukaryota; kingdom Metazoa; phylum Chordata; class Mammalia; order Rodentia; family Muridae; genus Grammomys; species Grammomys surdaster. The sequence continues at coordinate 6,059,521 of NW_021604648.1, read as the reverse complement.
CAACCTATTCCTTAAATTCCTTTTCGTGGAAGAAGCCTCCAGTTAAATTGATAATGTGTCCTCCAGCTTATTATTTTCTTTAATTGGCTTTCTATTCTTCAGACCTATAGGTGTTTTCAAATGGAGTTTATTCTTTTTCATATTTTTATATTTACTTAGAGACTGTAGTCATTGAGAATTTTTCTGCTGCAGTTCATTTGACTCAGGAAAAAAAGCAGGCTTTCTAATCAATAGTCATTTAGGACATTTTTAAGTTCTTCTTAAGGCTAGGTGCTCCATCCAGCAGCTGGAGTGTTTTCTGTCCTTTATGTGCCTACTATGTGATGGGCTAACATCCTTCCTCTGAGTCTCATATCTGAAACAGGAAGTCTTGCTTGCATATCTTTGCTCTGATAAAAGTTTGAAGCTCACAAGATGGTTCAATTCAGCAGCATCTTCTTCAGTCCACTGTGAAGGAGTATTCATCAGGCTCTATCCAATCAGATGCTCCAAGTACTTTCAGATGCAGATAGACTTCTAACAGGTCTTTGGGTTATTCTCTACCATTAAAGGTAAAGGAAGTATCCTATCCTACACCTACATTCTATTTCAAGTCAATTCTCCCCAACATAAGCTTTGTTCGTTTGTATGTTTTCCAAGAAAATAAGTTCAAGTGCCAGGTAACTTGATACTGTTTTGTTTGAGGGGAGATAAACTTTGGAAAGAATTACATTTTTAGATATTTTGTTATTTATTACTGATATTAACTATTCATGTCTCCGATAACATGCAAATAATATGGAGAAGATCAAGGCAATTTAATTCCCAGCATAGATGAGGGTGGGGATCACAAAGACTGTTAGCTGAGAGGCCATTATCAATTAATGGTTTCTTGACTGAGGACATCAGTTGTTGTTGTTGTTGTTTTGTCTTCTTTTGTTGTTCTTGTTTTGTTTTTTAGAGATAAGCCACTTTGATATACTACCCATGTGACTCTATACATGTATCATGCTTGAGGTACTGGACCCCAGTGAGTTTAAAAGGAAAGCACATGAAATACCGAGGGGAAGTAGTAGCTAGATAGGGGAGTAAGAGAGAAGGCAATGGGAGCTTAATGAAAACTCATTATATTTGTGAAGAAAATCCTCAAACAGTAAGAACAATACTTTAAAAAAAAAAGATTGTAACATCAGTAGTGTTGATTAAACATTTTTCATAGGATATGGGGATGGAATTTGGAGATGAATCCTGATTCTAAGAATTGTTGACTGTGTGTTTGGTTAAAGTAAAACTTTGAAGGTTCATCCATTTCACTGAATTGGTAGGGAAAAAGTAGACCCTCATTATAGGCATGAAACTAATAGATCCTATTGCTGAGTAACTACAAATTGATTATTTGTACAGGAAAGCAGAATTATTTCACGGTGGGAAATAGCACATCTCTTCTTAGACAGAGAGACTTGCTACTGGGCAAGGATCTCATGCTCAAATGTTTATATATGACTCTGCAATATGTAACTGCACATGTATGTCAAGTGGGAAAATCTAGGAAGGGGTACCCCAGCACCTGGAGAGCACCATGTGACTGTTCAGGTGACTGTCATTACACTGGTGAGATAATCTGGTTTTCTTATGAAGAGTGAAAATAAGAATTTTTATAACATCTCATTGAACTTTGACTGAATTGTCCCTGAGAAACATTGTATAGTTTACTCATCAATTCCTCTCCTGGCCAGTTAGTTTGAGATTTCAAAAGAGAATATTGACAATGTTACATTGTATTGTAAATGCAAATCAATAATCTCTGGAGTAGGAAGGCTACTAGCACAAGAATCAGTAAACAATTATCTTAATTTTATGTGTTGTAGACTATTTTATGTCAAAAGGAAAGTAGAACTTTCTGCATAGATCTCTCCCATTGCATTCAGTTCAGAGGAAACAGAACAAACAAGCAAGCAAAGAAAAAAAAAAACACAACTCAGATTCAGAGTTCTAAGATAGCATGTATTTTCTAAAACTGTTGGGCTTATAGTAAGTCATGCTGAACTTGCTGATACAAGAATTTCCTATTTCCTTCGTACCCCCATTTAGGTGAATGTGGATTCTTAGCTATGGTTCAGTGATGACTGAAGACTGGAGCATAAGAATAAGAGTCCTATAGATAAGAAACTACATTATGGTATTTAAACAGTTCTGTTATGCAAGCACTTTGTTATCATTTCTTTTAGAAATTATTTTATTTTATTCCAATTTGACATTTGCAAATATTATTTCTTAAAGTTATAATGTAGAACATTGGGTGATAGAGGCATCAGGATATAATACAATTTATTTTCTTAAATTAAGGGTTGTAAAATGTTCAGACAATTAAAAATACATTTTGGAACTTTTCCCCTGTGCCCAAGTATTCAAGGCTCTTCCCCACCTTCTCTTCTGTTAGTTTCAGTGTGTCTGGTTTTATGTGGAGGCCCTTTATCCACTTAGACTTGAGCTTTGTACAAGGAGATAAGAATGGATCTATTTGAATTCTTCTACATGTTGTCCTCCAGTTGAACCAGCACCATTTGTTGAAAATGCTGTCCTTTTTCCACTGGACAGTTTTAGCTCCTGTGTCAAGGATCAAGTGACCACAGGAGTGTGGGTTCATTTTTGGGTCTTCAATTCTATTCCATTGATCTTCCTGCCTGTCTCTGTACCAATATCAGGTAGTTTTTATCACTATTGCTCTGTAGTACAGCTTGAGGTCAGGGATGGTGATTCCTCCAGAAGTTCTTTTATTGTTGAGAATAGCTTTCGCTATCCTGGGTTTTTTGTTATTCCATATGAATTTGAGAATTTCCTATTCTAACTCTGTGAAGAATTGAGTTGGGATTTTAATGGGGATTGCATTGAGTCTGTAGATTGCTTTTGGCAAGATGACCATTTTTATTATATTAATCCTGCCAATCCATGAGCATGGGAGATCTTTCCATCTTCTGAGATCTGCTTCGATTTTTTTCTTCAGAGACTTGAAGTCATACAGGTCTTTCACTTGCTTGGTTAGATTCACACCAAGGTATTTTATATTATTTGCAACTATTGTGAAGGGTGTCATTCCCCTAATTTCTTTTTCAGTCTGTTTATCTTTCATGTAGAGGAAGGCTACTGATTTGTTTGAGTTGATTTTATAACCAGCCACTTTGCTGAAGTTGTTTATCAGGTTTAGGAGTTCTCTGGTGGAAGTTTTGGGGTCACTTATGTATACTATCATATCATCTGCAAATAGTGATATTTTGACTTCTTCCTTTCCTATTTGTATCCCTTTGACTTCTTTTTCTTGTCTAATAGCTCTGGCTAGGACTTCCAGTACTGTATTGAATAGGTAGGGGGAGAGTGGGCAGCTTTGTCTAGTCCCTGATCTTAGTGGGATTGCTTCAAGTTTCTCTCCATTTAGTTTGATGTTGGCTACTGGTTTGCTGTAAATAGCTTTTACTATGTTTAGGTAGGGGCCTTGAATTCCTGATCTTTCCAAGACTTTTATCATGAAGGGATGTTGAATTTTGTCAAATGCTTTCTCAGCATCTAGTGATATGATCATGTGTTTTTTTTTCCTTTGAGTTTGTTTATATAGTGGATTACATTGATGGATTTCCTAGAATACTTGGGCACAGGAGAAATGTTCCTGAACAGAACACCAATGGCATATGCCCTAAGATCAAGAATTGACAAATGGGACTTCATAAAATTCCAAAGTTTCTGTAAGGCAAAGGGCACTGTCAATAGGACAAAAAGACAACCAACAAATTGGGAAAAGATCTTTACCAATCCTTCATCTGATAGAGGCCTAACATCAAATATATACAAAGAACTCAAGAAATTAGACTCCAGACAACCAAATAACCCTATTAAAAAATGAATTAACAAAGAATTTTCAACGGAGGAAACTCGAATGGCCGAGAAGCACCTAAAGAAATGTTCAGTACCCTATGTTGTCAGGGAAATGCAAATCAAAACAACCCTAAGATTCCATCTCACACCAGTCAGAATGGCTAAGATTAAAAACTCAGGTAATAGTAGATGCTGGCGAGGGTGTGGAGAAAGAGGAACACTCCTCCATTGTTGGTGGGACTGCAAGATGGTGCAACCACTTTGGAAATAAGTCTGGCGGTTCCTCAGAAAATTGGACATAGCATTACCTGAGGATCCAGCTATACCACTCCTAGGCATATACCCAGAAGATGCTCGAATATATAACAAGGACGTATGCTCAACTATGTTCATAGCAGCCTTATTTATAATAGCCAGGAGCTGGAAAGAACCCAAATGTCCTTCAACTGAGGAATGGATTAAAAGAATGTGGTATATTTACACAATGGAGTATTACTCACCTATCAAAAACAATGAATTCAAGAGTTTCCTAGGTAAATGGATGGAACTAGAAATTGTCATCCTGAGTGAAGTAAGCCAATCACAAAAGAACACACATGGTATTCACTCACTGAATATTGGTTATTAGCCCAGAACCTTGAAATGCCCAAGATGCAACTCACAGGCCACATGAAGCTCATAAAGAAGGAAGACCAAGTGGGGGTGATTCAGTCCTTCTTAAGGAGCAACAAAATACTCAAGGGAACAAATATAGAGACAAAGTGAGGGACAGAAACTGAGGGAGGGGCTGTCTGAAGACCATTCCACCTGAGTATCCATCCCATGTGCAGTCACCAAAGGTAGATGCTGATGTGGAAGTCAGGAAGTGCATGGTGATAAGAGCCTGATATGGATGTCTCCTCAGAGGCCTTCAAGAGTCTGACATATTCAGAGGCAGATGCTCACAACTAGCCATTGAACTGATAATGGGGTTCTCAATGGAGGAGTTAGAGTGAAGACTGAAGGAGCTGAAAGGGTTTGCAGCACCATGAGGAGAGCAACAATACCAACAACCACAGCTCTCAGGGTCTAAACCACCAGCCTGGGAGCACTTAGGGAGGAATCCAGGGCTTCAGCAGAATACATAAGAGTGGAAGGCCCTGCTGGGCATAGGTTGAAGAGGAGATCCTTGACCTCATGAAGGCTGGATGCCCCAGGGGGGTGGGAATTTTGAGGTTGGGGGGTGGGAGTGGGGGGGTAGGTAGGGGTTACATCCACAGAGAAGAAGGAGGAGGGGTGAGGGGATAGGGGGTTCCTGGGTGGGTGGGGGATGGGGTAAGGGGACAACATATGAAATGTAAATAAAACATCCAATAAAAAATTTAAAAATAATACATTTTGGGATCTCCTCACATCAGGTGATTGCTTTATGATTAGTGTTTATGAAATCAACAGAAGGCAAAACAGGACAAAAAGCCTTCAAGGAATATTAAATGCTATGCTAAGATGATGCAGATAAACACCATGACAGAGAAGAGGAAGACCGTGTTACAGACCACTATGTGAACATGGTTTACACACTTTTACTATACACTGACAAATATAGCTCCATTAACTCATGTTACAAAAAGTGATATTATAAATTTCTTTTTATTCTTCAATCTTTTTTTATAGTCTAGACTTTCTCTCCCTCCTGGTCCACCCTCTGACTGTTCAATATCCCAAACCTCCTCCACCCCTCTTGTCTACAAATAGATGTCCCCCTTACCCCACCAGACCTCTGCACTCCCTGAGGCCCCAAGTCTCTCGAGGGTTAGGCACATCTTCTCTGACTGATTCCAGACCCAGAAGTCCTCTGCTGTATGTGTATTGATGACCTCATATCAACTGGTCTATACTGCCTGGTTGGTGGCTCAGTGTCTGAGAGATCTCGGGAGTCCAGGTTAGTTGAGATTGCTGGTGTTCCTATGAGGTTGCCCTCCTCCTCAGCTTCTTCCAGCTTTTCAATGCATGTACAATGTGCATCGATCAAATCCAGGTGATCAAAATTTCTGTCTCCTCATACATGTGTCCCTTCTTTATATTTATGTATTTGAGCAACTTTCTTCCAGTCTTTTATACAATATGTAAAACACAATTCTGAACTATACTCACCCCACTGAGTTGTAGAAAACCAGACATTATTTCTCCTAATTAACTGTATGGTTGTATCTATTACCCACCCTCCCTTTCTGAACCAATCTTCTGGATTCTGGAACTATAATTTTTATTATTTTATTCAGGTCATTATTCTTAGATATTTAGTAATTAATTGTGAATATGGGATCTTTTTTTAATCACATAAAACTACAGCTCTTGAAAGGAAAAATAACTGTACAATTGTGCTTAAGGAAAATAGCTGGATTTGTAGCATCCACACTTTGACCTTCTTTGATGACCTTCGTATGAATTGTATCATGGATATTCTGAGTTTGGGACTAATATCCAATTATCACTGAGTACATACTATTTATGGCCTTTTGGATCTGGGTTACCTTACTCAGGATTATATTTTCTAGTTTCATACATTTTCCTACAAAGTTCATGAAGTCATCATTTTTAATAGCTGAGTAGTATTCCATTGTGTAAATATACATTTTCTGTATCCATTCTTCCATTGGGGGACATGTAAGTTGTTCCAAAATTTCTCGCTATTATAAATAAGGCTGCTATGAACATAGTAGAGTATGTGTCTTTGTTATGTGTTGGAGCATCTTTTCTGTATATGCCCAGGAGTGGTATAGCTCGGTCTTCAGGTAGAGCAAAATGTGGATGCTTCAAACTCACTTAGTAGGATGAATGAAATAATCATGGGAAGAAGAGAGAGGGAGGGATCTGGATGGGAGAGGGGGCGGGGAGGAAAAGAGCAAGGGAGGACCAGCTATGGGAAGAGACAGGAGAGAAGTCCAGAGAACCAGAAAAAATAAGTAGCAGCACAGGGCGGGGGTGAAGAAAGGCTTGGGGAACTACTAGAAAGTCCCAGACACCAAGGATGAGTGAAGCTCCCAGGACCCAGTGGGAATGACATTAGCCAAAATACTCAATAGCAGGAAGATAGAACTTGAATAGACTTCCTCCTGTAGATAGATATGGCCTCCAGTGGAGGGATGGGGCAACACATTCATCTAAAAATTTTTAACCCAGAATTGTCCCTGTCAAAAGGAAATGTGGGGACAAAAATGGATCAGAATCTGAAGTAAAGGGCATCCAGAGACTGGCCTACTGTGCAATCCGTTCTATTTGCAGACACTTATCTCCAACACTATTGCTGATGCCAAGACATGCATGCAGATAGGAGACTGGTATGACTGTTGTCTGAGAGGCTCTGCCAGCACCTAAGACAGCCAACCATTGGGCTCAACCCAGAGACTCCAATGGAAGAGTTAGGGGAAGAGCTGACGGAGCTGAAGGGGATTGCAATCCCATAGGAAGAACAATAAATCAACTAACTGGATTGGTTCAGAGCTCCCAGGAATTAAACCACCAACCAAACAGTATACATGGGCCAGTCCATAGCTCCCACTATATATGCAGCAAAATACTGCCTTATCTGGCAGGGGAAAGGGAGGCTTTCCCCTTTGGAGGCTTGATGCAACAGAGAAAGGGAATGCTAGAGTAGGTGGATGGGTGGGGGAGCACACTCTTAGAGGCAAAGGGGAGGGGAAGAGGTTGGGGGCTTTGTGGAGGGGAGATTGTGGAAGCAGATAACATTCAAAATATAAACAAATAAAGTGATATGAATAAATAAATAAATAAATAAATAAATAAATAAATACATAATAAAGGTTTTTAAAAAGTAAAACAGCTGTCATTCCAAAAATTTCATAAAAGAATGTGGGCTAGAGGAAAAAAATGACATCAATACGTCATACATCTTAATGTGTAAATAATACATTTATTTATTCAGCAAAACTTTATTATTATTTATACCCTAATAGTAGGCTAGCCAATGCTAGTGGAAGTACTAGGGTAGATAAGATACATGCCATCCTGTCATCACATAGACACACACATCAGAAACCTGCTGAAGTAATCCAACCTAAAGGTCGCAGGAGAAGCAAACAGGACTCGTTTGTAGATTCTTATCGGTCTGTACCCTTTACTTGATATTTTTGAAAGTTTATCTTAGCTGGCATTTATAGAATCAAGTGAGATTGGTTCTTACTTCTGTAGTTGAATTTGAAGGTGTGGGTTAGAAATGAATGAAGAATAATTCAGGCGTTTCTTAGAGGCAGCTAAAAGATCTGTTGTTTTTTTTTAAGGTTATGTTAAGATTTATAGGAAGCTTCATTAAATATTCCTAACAACCCTATCAAAATGAATACTCAAAGTCAACACAGTCAAAGGAGAATGCATTATCTAACTCTTAAAGGATACCACTGAAATGAATAAATTTTTGATAAATTACCAAACTAAGAATTGGTGTTTTTTTGTTTTTTGGTTTTTGGGTTTTGGTTTTAAATGGCCTGTGACCCTGTGATGGCAGGAAGACAAATCAAAAATGGGGCTGACTAGAATGAGAAAAGAATACTGTAATGAACTAACAGTGGTCCTGAACATGTATGTATGCAAGGATGAGCATTATTCTTGGAAGAGAGAGAGAAGGAAAGTGGAGGCAGCAGAGACGATTGTAAAAAGATTAAATACGCTAACCTGACAACACCAACGTTCTGAAGTTATAAGGACATGTTCTATAGGAGAGATCCTGCACTGCACTGTTGTATTTACTGCACAGAGCTGAGTACGTACATGTGTGCAATTACATGGCTTGCATAAATTAACTGTGGCTCCTAGGACTAAAGAATAACTATATACAGGCATTACTCTAAAAACTTCATTTTAATCTTTTTCCTGTCACAAGAGACTTGCCAAGTGGATATTATTATTATTATTATTATTATTATTATTGTCATTTCTATATAGTAAAACCAGATCTCAAAGATGTCAACTGATCTCCATGAAGCTATATGATTGTAAATGATGGAATTGCAATTTAGAACCAAGTGGCACAAAATCCATAAATCCTGATAACAACTTGAACCTCAGGATCCAGTTTATATAACATCACTGAAAATAATGGTCCCTGACATTGAATTACCAGAACCTGAGAATATACAAAGTTTTACAGATTAGTTCCATAGTTATTGTTACTTGTTATTAGTAAAATAGGTATAAGTAGTTGTGGGGTTGAAAGGCTAGGCATGAAAATAGTTGGTCTATAGCATCTAGACAGCATTGGAAGTTGAATGTGTGTCTTACTCCTTCCTTTCTGATTTTGCTCACATTCATAGTTTGAGTGACTCTTCAACACAATCATCGAAGTGCAAACACACAGTGAACACACAGCCAGGGCCTGCCACAGCAGGACTAGGAAAAACAAGAGTACTGATTAGAGTGTTCCAAAGGTCGAAAAAATTCATCTTTACCATTTTGCATCTTCCCAGTCCATTAGTGATGTCATGCTGTGAGGACGCAGAATGGAAAATTAGCAGTTTTAGTCATAATAAAGTCTGTTGTTGGAAGCAGAATTCCATGTTTATAACCCCAGCAAAATCCAGGGGAGAAGCACGTATGGAAATGTCTATCTGTGGAGGTCTATTGGCAGAGAAAAGTGCACCCTGAGAAACACTGATATTGTTTGATAGCAAAGGCAATGTTTCACTTTAAGTGCTCAGTGGCTACTTACATACTTATAAGGTTTTTTTTCCTTTTTCTCCTCCCACTCAGAATGAGTTTTCCTCTTCATTATTTTCACAGCTGTATATATTTTATCCCTACAGATGCTACTGGAACTTCCAAATTTGCCACAATTAGAGCCAGTGTAAATGGTAAGTGAGGGTGGTAGCTTACAAAAACATAGCTCCGATTCCCCAGATCTGAGAGACACAAAGCTCATTTTGTACCAGTTTCTTGCTCATAGCCATAATCACAGGCTTCTTCCACAAGCATACCTGGCTGTGCAGTTGTATGTACAAAACAGCCACAAACAGGAAGATCCTGAAGACAGTGTACAGAGAACCTGAACTGAACTCTAAGCACACATGATCTGTATATTTACCAAGAATTTTTTGTTTGTTTACTTACTAAATAATATAATTAATGTGCATATCTTTAATTAAAACATAAGTGCACTGCTTTCTCTGTTCCCTTTCCTCTCTCTAGATCCTCTCAGTTTCCCTCTCTCCCACTATTTCCATGTCCTCTTCTTCAAAATTGATAGTCTCTTCTTCCCTGAAATTTACTGTTGCACACACACACATACACACACACGCAAACACGTACGTGTTTATGAGTATCCACATATTATGTACGTATGCATGTGTGTGTGCACAAATAAGAAAACAGAATTTCCTAAACTTGTTTTTGTTTGTGTGTAAATGGTTTCAGGGCTAAGCACTCTATATTGGACAACCCATTAGGGGGATCATTTAACATCATATCTTTCCCTCTCAGCAATCATCAGTTGCCTGTAGATTCTTGCCCTGGGTGTGCCCCTGTGGTATTTTTCCTCTTCTGTAATCACATATTTACTAATATTGCCACTGTTAAGATCTTGATTATGTAGACATTTCTAAATAGATTTTCACAGAATATTTCCTGGAATTCTGGGTCTTAAAATCGTTCTTCTCCCTCTTCTATAATATTCTGTGAGTCACAGATGAAGGGGCTGTGATGTAGATATATCTGTCAGGTCTGAATACATCATGATCCATCTATCTCTGTATTTGTTCTGTCATAGTTTTCTGGGATGGTCTCTCTCCTTTGGTTGTAAGAATTTCTTTGATGAAGGGTGATAGCTAGACTTTTCTGTGTGTATAGGGAGAGGATTTAGAATGTAGTTAGGAATTACACCAGTCTAGAACAATGGTGGTAGTCAACGCTATACTAAGATCCATGACCTCCTAACTAGGAAGCTGGATAGATTTCCAGTAGCAGGTATGATTTTCCTCTGTGGAATGAACCTTAGGTCTAATTGGACAGCTGCTATTTACCACCAATATATAAATATCATTTATTGCTCCTTTATGAATATCTTGCCATGCTGGCCCTTATGATTCATAGGTGAAACATCTAAATATTAATAACTTCCCTCCCTTGGCATCTTATGCAGTATTTTCTGATACCATGGAAATAAGACCACAGGAAGAAGGCTTTCAGATTAGATCCAGTTTGAATAATCTAAGTTCTAGGTATTGTTTGTTGTCTTTATTAGTAGGAGTTTACCTTCATCCTCTGAGAGGCAACCAAGGCTCAATAGTTTATATTGCTTAAGGTATCACACGAACTACCCCAACCAACCATTCTAAAGGAGAATTTTTGTGGCTGGTATTAGGGTTTTTTTAGTCTATGGTCCTTGGAGAGATCATTGACAGCACTAGTGTCATGTATATAGTTATATACATTGTGTACTATTTGTGTAAATATAAAATAATTAATATTTCCTTGAACAACTTTGGTGTTATTTGTCTGTCCTGCTCCTTTAATGTTGACACCCCTTTCCTCCCCAATTGTTTCCTGCTTCATATTGCCTATATTCACTATTTTCTTTTTCAAATACCCAATCCTATGGTACCTTTATACTTTCATCTTTTTGTGGTTACTTCACACTGTTTACTCATATTCAAGTTTGGAGCAAGAAATGACAAATGAGAGAGAATATGTGACATTCGTTTTTCTAGGTCCAAATTACTTCACTACATATAACCAGATTTTCTTATCCCATTTACTTATAAAATTGATTTTTATACAGATAAAGAGTATTCCATTTTGTGTATGTTCTGCATTTTCATTATCCATTTATCTTTCAATGCGCATTCAGTTTGTTTCCATTTTCTGGCTATTGTGAAGAAATCTGAGTAACTGTCTGTAGAACAAAATGTTGAATTCCTTGAGTATCTAACAAGGAGTAATATAGCTTTGTCATGTGGAAGATTTATCTTTAGGTTTCAGAGGATCCTTCATACTTACATCCAGAGAGGCTATACAAACTTCATTCCCACCAGGAGTGAATGAGGCTTCCCCCTTTCCAACAAACACACTATCACATAAGTAGGAAGAGAATTGACTCAAGAATTCTCAACATTTTCTTCTCTGCTTTACGATCATTAAAAGATGCTAAGCATATTGATTTTAAAAAGCAAGGAGCAGCAGGATTGCTCAGTGGGTAAGATGCCTACCACTAAGCCTGACAACTTGAGTTGTATTCCTAGAACCTACATGGTAGAAGGAGGAAACAGACTCCCACAGTTGTCCTCTGACATTTACAAACACTCAGTGCCACCTGTGAGCCCATACAGGCACAGACACACATGGACATATAATAAGGAAATATAATAAAACATTTAGAAAATAATAAATTTGATCTGACATTTTCTGTGAAATCTGTAAAATGAACAATATCTCTGTTTCTCTCCCCCAACTTCCCCTAATAGCATCTTATACAAACATTGTGTACTTTCAAATGGGAAACTGACCTCTCAAAGTTTCTTGTTCCATTAATGTCCTTTATTTCTATTGATTTATTCTTTCCAGCTCATCATACTGAACTTTACTGTTAGTTAGTTCTCCTTTTTTTTCTCATATGATCTGTAATAGCTCATAGGCCCTTCTGTGTCTATCATAATCATGGCACTTCTGAAAACTATCGATGTTATTTTATGAAATGTTGAAATGTTCTTAATTTAGATTTGTCTGATATTTCAAGATGTAATTTATGGTACTTTTTCTAAGAACTGTATATATTTTCTCTTGTCAAATTCATGATACACTATCATTATTGGCAATGTCAACCTTAATCACAGGTATCCTATACCTGGATCTTATAAAGTACAGAATATATTTTCTTTTCCAGTTTTAACACTCGAGGTTTCAAATTGAGGTATTTGATCCATTTGGAGCTAATTTTATGCAGGCTGACGGGAAAGATTATCCTGTGTCCATGTGTGCATGTGGGCTCACAGGTGGCACAGAGTGCTTATGGAAGTCAGAGAACTGTTCTTCCATTGAGTAGGCCCTGGGTATAGAACTCAGGTCATCATGCTTTGTAGAAAGCGTATTACACACTAAACCATCTTTCTGCTCCTCAATATTTAAAAGCAATATGTTCCACATTATCTATGATTTCAAAGGAGAGAGAAAATTGTTGAGATTTTATGTGGATCAATTTTTTTCCTGCTTTGGGGTATTTATTTTACACCTCTTTTCACCTTCTTCTTATTGTCTATATTTACCAATTTCTAGAACATAGTTCTTGCTTTGATTCATACACACATGTACACATGTGTGATTTATACAAAGGATAGTTATTTTTCAATGTACTTGAATCTAGATTATAATAAGACACCATGATCCAGCTGTAATGACTTATCTAAGCATTCCTTTTCACTGGTCATAGATTATCCATACCTTCAATATATCATTGTTTTCCAAATTGTTCTCACTAGGCCATATATGTCAAGTATTGCTATAGTACAGGAGACAAAGAGAAAGATACTTCTGGAGAGTAGTGATTTACTATAGAATGCTACCTCAAAGGTGGCATATCCAAGCATTGGTATCCAAACCCACTGTAATAAAGTTGCATATTACCCATGATCCATAGCATGCCATCTAAGATGCCCTGTACCATCATACAATTTCTCTTGTCTCCACTTGTACCGTTTCTCATTCTTCATAATATGGAACATACCTGATGAGACTGCAGATGAGAGTGTTGAAATGGATAACTAGACTTGGCTGATTCTTTGAGAATACATTGAAACTCATGGTGTACAGGGTATCTAAAATCCACACCAGAGCAGTCAGCAGTCAGGAAAACTCCAGGAACAAAAGAGCAAATCCTCTGTAGTCCCTTGTTCTTCTTCCAACATTGTATTTCCTTACAGCATCCCCTATTGTCATATTTCAGTTAGGAGATGCTGGCCATGAAGATAAGTGCTGTGAAAGCAACTGGGGCTGCAAACAAGCAAGTGGTACATAGAAAGCCAGTCTTGGTAGTATCAAGTATTGTTCAGAATAATCCATCTGGGGTTAAGAAATGAAAATTTGCAAACTGGAAAAGGATACAAGAAATAGAATTATTCTGTTTGCTTAAGGTATCCCTGTGGTGACTTTAATTTTTATCTTTTCTGAACTCTTCTATTCATAACTCCATGTGCTACAACTGATTGCAACACTGCTTTGCTGGGGAGTTTGGTGTCTGTTACAAGACATCCTTCTAAGGGAGGATGTAAGCAATATTTTGTTTTGTTCTTAGGCCTCAACCATAACTGGAGGCACAATTGCTCCAAAGGTAACTCTAGACAACCCATGACTTTATCAGCCTTTCTTGTAGAGTATAAGTGAGAGCCGACTTATGGGTATGTGGGTGTTCCTCTCCCAATTGGAGAACACATAAAAAGCCTTTGGCCAGCAGGAATGAGGGCTTCCCTGTAGCTGCATGGATGGATCCCACTTTCCTAGTTCCCCACCATCCATGTATTCTAGCCCCTCCCTGAGGTCATTTGCAATTAAGGCACAGGGGGTAGGGAGTGGTTGAATATTCAGGTGAGAGACTTGTGGCCCTTTCTACCTCTGTTAAGGATTATAAACAGTCAAGATTAGCTAGGAGTACCTGTCACAAGAATGTGAATCTGATCTGTCCAAGATGGTGGCTCTATTCCTAGTAAGATTGTAACAACAGGGTCAGTGAGAACAATTGCACGGCATTAAGACTCTAGGCGTTTTCATCAGTTTCATTCATAAACTGTGGAGGTTACTCTCTGAAGAAGTGTCTACCATTGGGTTGAACCAAGATGCTCATGGTATTTAGTCACAGGAAGAAGGAGTAAAGTTGTCATAGAACTTGTTATAAAATCCAGACATCTGTCAATAGAAATAAAATAGATACAGTCTGATTGTTGTAATTTTGGTTATTGGAGGAGGAAAAGAGGTAAGACTTAGTGCTGTTCAAATAATGGGACTAGATTCTCTCTTAAAGGAATATCAAATCATCAACTATACACTAGCAGATGTCCTTTCTAAATATAAAGACTCAAAGGTTTGGAGATTTTATATACCCTAAGTAAGAATATGTAGGTATGATCCAAGTAGAGATGTTAAATAACATAGTAAAAAACCCCCACAGATTTATGGTCATGCTGAACTATGGTTTTGTGACATATTGCTTAGAGAAACATACATTATAAAATTACCTGAAATAGTCATTTTTCCTAAAAGTAGACAAATGTATGATCTATATAAGAATGTTGTGAAGGTGGAGTTACAGCTGTGAAGTTCAGATGAAGTGTAAGTAGTTTTGTTTACCTTTAGAGGGGAGATGCTTATTGCTGCAACTGTCTTTGCATTATTCTATTTTCACAGTAAATATGAAGGTGGAAATGGCTTACTTAGCTAAATTTGTATACTTCTTACTTTAGACAATCTATTCTATATGCACACACACACACATATTACTTCTGCCCCCAGTACTATATACCAATCTGAAGTATCAGGCAAAAGAATTTTGATTTGATTTTTATCTACTTTTAAATATAAGCAGAGCCACCAATTTCATACAAATTACATTTGCATTGGCAACACTGCCAAGCAGTCTCATTTTAGTGTTTCCATGGTATGAAGAAAGACTGAAGGCTAACTAGCTACATTGCATAAAATAAAATGCCACATAGATTTTCATTCTTGCAACCTAAGCAAAGAAAATCCCATTAGCAAAAGTCTCCAGTCATCTAGGCAAGCAGAGCACATCAGAATGATGATCCAAAGAGCTGTTAAGGAAAAAACCATGAAGGTGCACAAGCCGGCTTCTCCATGTTCCAACAACCAAGCTCAAAACAAAACTTACCTGGAAGACAATAATCATGTAGTACTTTGGAGCAAAAACAGGAAGCTAAACTTTGAAGTAAGGAAAGTCGGGCTGGATACAGTTCCACAAGATCTGTTTCTCTTAATGGGCTTCAACTACATAATTATTGCTAAGACCTTTGTCCCAAATAAAATCAGAAGTCAAGCCAGTGATACTCCAGGCGATCCTACTAGTAATTACCTCCTGCTTAGTAATGACTGTTTAGTGCCAAAAGTTTCATAGTCTACATTCTCATCAAGTTTAAAGTCTTCCTCGACACTATTAAACTTTCTTTGAAATAAATAATACCAAGTAGTTCAAATGTTTGCCTGCTCAAAGCCACCATTTATTACATAATAGCTACACTCATAACAACAGGAGCTACTTGTTGAACACCAGTGAGAAGTAGGGAGAGACCTTAGATATTCCCTCTAATCCTGAGGAAACATCCTTCTGGAAAACATGACCTTTGCATAATAGCATGGATAAGAGAGCTGAGTCCTGATGTTAGTGAACGTGTCAACAGCTCTGCAGTGACTATGTAGCAAAATTAGAATTCAAGCCTATCTCTAATCCAAAACACTACAGATCAGATGTTATCTGTGATTATATAATGTCCCCAATCAGGTAAAAACAAATCCATCTAAATAGTCATATCTGTGTCATGAAGAAGTGTCTTAAAAGTTCTTCTTCCCTCTCTTCTTAATGTAGTTGTAGAATCATGTGAAACTTCCTGCACTCTTGCTGGCCACAGAAGCACAAGCATTGCATTTCCTTCATGGCATGGGAGCACTGCTGTTGGTCTCCTGGGCTTTAAATTGGAAAAGATCTGCAGAGTGTCCCATCCTGTGTATTCATTCACTGATCCCTTTAACTAGCTTTCCTTTGGTCCATGCCTGGGAGCCAGATGCTATGCTGGACATAGATTGAATGATTAATAAATGGCCCTTTCCTTTTTACTTTTATCTCAGAAAGCTTCCTTGTAGAGTGACAAAAATCTCCTTGTGTCACAAGGGTCACAGGGCACAGCTTGCCACTTCAGTCCCAAAGTCTAAGATCAAAAGATAAATTTGATAAGCAACCTTGTGTGAATGGAAGAGAAATTCTTTGTAAGTTCTCCCCTTTGCAAAGAAGAAGGGGTCTGTGAACTTTCTAATGTGTATTTTGGATGTTTGATAGAAGCCAAAAACAGTTCATGTGAGTAAAAAGATGTAGTAATTGTTCAACCAAGCTAAAAATGAAACCACATTTTGTAAGAATAATTTGAGGGTAAGGTCAGTCAAAAAGTCATTCACTGCAAATGTTTTTACCGGTTTAATTTTGAGATGAAAGTGTTCTGACTGGTGAACATTTGGCACTCATGACTGGGCTGCTGGATCACAGGTTTAATGACACATCAGCCATTCGTTTATAAACACACCATGCATTTATCTTCTGAACCCCTGCACAGAACAGAGGCCACAGATGAGAAATACAAATCCAGTTCTAAGTAGTTGGCTTACTTGGTAAGGTGTATACTGAGCAATTGTGAGGATCAGAGTTGGATCTCTAGCATGCACATAAAACAAGATGAGGGTAGCAATATGGATTTGTGATTCCAAATCTGATTGACAGGCAAAGTCAAGTAGAACCTTGGAAAACACTCACTAGGCATGTTAGACTACATTTTAAGTTCTGAAGCAGTGTGAGATGATGAGATTCATCAGCCAACTTCCAAATTCTTTCCATTACCCCACATAGCTTCTCTCTATGGAAAATGATGTCTGGGCATTATATATATATATATATATATATATATATATATATATATATATATATTCGCTCATCCAACTCTGCAGAATTATTCCTTTTGTTTTAAAAATGTATTTATATATTCACTTTATGTCCCAATATCAGACCCTCTCTCCTCCCAGTAACCCCTCATTTTCTCCTCTGAGAAGGGGGAGCCTCCTTCCCCATAGGTATTACCAACCCCTGGCACATCAGGTCACTCCAGGATTAAGCACATGTTCTCCTACTGAAGTTGGACAAGGTGACCCGATTAGGAGAATAGAGTCCACAGGCAGACAAAAGTCAGGGACAGCCCCCCACTCAAGTTGTTGGGAGACCCATATGAAGACTAAGCTGCACATCTGCTACATATGTGCGTATGTGGGGGGTGGGGCAGAAATAAGTCCAGTCTATGCTTACTCTTTAGTTGGTGGTTCAATCTCTGGAAGTCCTCAAAGATACAGGTTAGTTGGCTGTTGGTCTTCTTGTAGAGTCCCTGTTCTCTTTGGGTCCCTTCATCCTTCCCCAAACTCTTCCACAAGACTCCTCAAGCTGCATCTAATGTTTGGCTTTAGTCTCTGCATCTGTTTCCATTATCTTCTAGTGGAGCCTCTCAGAGGACAGTTATTCTAGGCTCCTGTCTGCAAGTATCACAGAGTACCATTAATAGTGTCAGGGATTGTTTCTTCCCCATGGGATGGGTCTCATTTGGGCTAGTCATTGGTTGGCCACTCCCTCCATATTTATTCTATCTTTGTTCCTATTCATCACATAAATATCTTTGGAATGTCATATTAACAAAATGCAATACTTCAAAAATTTCATAGAATTAAGGAATTGAGAGATAAAATAGTAAAATGTTTATGTACTGGGGTCTGACCAGTCTGTCTTCCTATCTATTAGTAATATGATGGTTTTAAATCAATTCTAATGAAAGAGGCCTCACGGAAGACATGACTACTTTCAAAAAGTAGGTCTCATCTATTCTCTCTGTTATTCGTGGTTACAACAAGATAGCACATTTAGGAAGGCTATCATTGGACCCTCAACAAACATTTCATCCAGTAACTTGGTAGTAGACATTCAAGCCCTTGCAATTGTGAGCTAGAGTTTATTGTTTATAAGTAACGTCATTTATTATATTTATTTCAGCACTCTAAATAGATGGCTACACTTACTACTGTTCCTCTTGTGGATTTTGTAGCATGCATCACCTAGAAACTGGCTCATGTGCATTCACAGGGTGTTCTCCAGGCGAGGCTAAGGCATTCCTATGAAATCATTTTCTAAGCTTTACAGAGAACTTGGACCAAGGCCAAACCTGAACATAGGAAAGTAGTGAGCGCTACCTGGATGACAACTGCAGGATATGTTCACATTAAATAAATTTGTGTAGTTCCCTCAGATGAACACCAACTCCATGGACCAAGAAAACCTTCAAAGCCCCACCCATAAAATGTTCTGAGTATCCCTCAGAACTCTATATTTTTATATATTTATCATGTTATTTAAATACTGATATATTTATCATCACCATGAACATTTTGTACACGGGAGGTGCATATGTTTTGTTTGCAACTAGTCCTTGGAGAACAAATTTATACAAAAAATATATTTTCATACAATTCAGAGGCATCTTCTGAGCTCAATAGTGCAGGATATTTGTGAAGTCCGTGTGATGGTTAGCTTTTGCCAACCTAAACAAACTAGAGTCATATGGGAGGAGGCAATTTCAATTGAGAAATGGCTTCCATCAGATTGTCAGGTGGACATGTCTGTTGGGAGTCTTCTTGGTTGATTCTTAATTGATTTTTTTATATGGAAGGACCCAGCCCATGATAGGTGATGGCAGGCTCTACCTCCATTAGTGGAATAGAAAAGCAAGATGAGCAAGGCATGGGGAACAAGGCGGTGAGCAGCATTGTTCTACATTTCCTGCTTCAGCTACTGCGTGAACTCCTGCATTAACTTCCATCAGGGAGCAACTGTGATGGAGATGTTTAAGCCAAATAAACTTTTTCCTCCTCAGATTTTTTTTGATGGTGATGTTTCACACAGCAATAGAAACTAAACTAGGACATCCTTTAAAAGAAGTAGCATGTGTTTGCTTGGGGCTTGCTTTTTATGATTTCTCCCTCTGCTCTGCTCCTCCCTTCTTCATTCCTGCCATCTCTTTCCCTTCCACCTTACTCACTACTTTCTTTTGGTTTTCTATCGTGCAGAGAGAAACTGTGGGGCTGTGGTCTTTGAAACTGTGGGGCTGTAAGGTAACCACTGAATCATTAATATTCACAGGACACAGAGTCCCCTGGTCCTTTGTACATTTGTATCTATAAGGAGATTATCTTTTTCATTTGATGTAGAGCAGAAGCTCTTGAGGAAGTGATTTTTCCCTGCTTAGTCTTTAGGAATAAAGAATGTAATATAGACACGGTTTTCACTCCCTAAAGGTCATGTGCCGAGGAGATTCACACCACAGGGAAAGATAGCTCTCCCCTTCACTCTCTTTGGGCAAAAAGAAGAGAAAGGAAGTTCCAGAAACATTTACCCTTAAAAGTACAATTCTAACTAAACAGAGAAGGGGGAGATGCCAGAAGCCAGGACCCTCTCCCTTACCCTAACCCCCTACCTTTCCCCACCTGCACAATGTCCTCTGAAGCTTGGCAACTGCAAGATCCTGCTTAGCAACTGCAGATAGACTCAAAGCAGAGTACCATGTCTTCTTAAGAATAGCAGGGAGACCATAACTCAAGCAGTGTACCATATCTTCTGAAGAACTGCAGGTAGATCATAATTCAAGGCAGTGTACCATATAGACCATGACATGTTTCAAGGCACAGGCCAAGAAGATTTTGTACTTTTCCACCACCTGGACCCTCTTACCCCCTCCCCTTGTAAAACATGCTATAAAAAAGCATTTCATGTTCAAAAAAAAAAGAAATTAAAAAAAAAAGGAAAAAAAAAGTACAATTCAAAAGGTTATCATATTGAGTATTTTTCAAG
Organism: Grammomys surdaster; assembly: GCF_004785775.1. Lineage (NCBI taxonomy): Eukaryota > Metazoa > Chordata > Mammalia > Rodentia > Muridae > Grammomys > Grammomys surdaster. The sequence continues at coordinate 6,039,042 of NW_021604648.1, read as the reverse complement.
GATTGTGTTTTCTAAGATATGTGGTCTTTCTGAACCATCTCATTAAAAAAACCCAAAATCCGTTATATACAGAAGTTGAAGGACACTGCATCCTCCATATTGGCTCAATTTAGCAAACACCCACTAGATTCAAGTTGAAATGTCATATCCTAACATTTCCCTGTTCTCTGTGTCTGTCTCTCTCTCTGTGTGTCCCTGTCTCACTCTATTTGACTGTCTCTGTCCCTGCCTCTCTCTGTCTGTGTTTCTATTTTTCTGTCTCTGTGTCTCTGTCTATGTCTCTGTTCCTCTCCCTCTCTCACTCCCTCTTTCTCTTTCCCTGGAGAAGAATGGTAGTCAACTCATAAAGAGGAAGAGGCATGAAAATCTCTACATCATTACTGGCTCTGCTCTCTAGTATCCTACCAATCTCTTTTGGCCCTAAATGGCCCTTATAGAAACATAGTGCCTTTCTCAGAAGAGACAAAGAAGGCGAGGTTTTGTGGCCAACAGTACTTGTTAAATATAATGTCAGGTGCTCACAGTCACAAGGAGCTGATGATAATGTCGCAGAATCTTCACCAAAATTGAGTAGGTGAGGAACACATACAAACTCTTAAACAACAAGAGGCCTGGCTGGAAGTAGCTCTATCTTATATCTTAGATTCATAGCTGAGATTTTGTAACATCCTCACTGGCCTGGCAGTCCATCAAACCTTTGATGTTAAGTAGATGTGTTAACCTTATGTTGACAAGGCTTCATTGGGGTTCTGAAGCTCTCCCTTCTCTGGCACTCAGTTTTAATGTGATGAATTAATATGTGAGAATAAAACTAAAGCTATTCATTGTAAAAGTTGTTCTTCTTGTTACTGTTTTCAATAGTATTAAGTATGAAACATGGGGTGGGGAGAAATGGATTGTGTTATACGAAAAGAGAAAGATTGAATAAGAGGGAGACAACAAGTAGGTAAGGGTCACATGATGAGATCTTTACTATTCATATAAGATGCCTCGGCAGCTCAAAGATCGGTAGGTATTAATATAGATTTTTTCATGAATGATTTATATAAAATCTTCCTTTTTCCAATGACTAACCAGGAGGATGGGTTGCAGCATAGCAGAGAAAAAGGAATTAGAGACGTGAATAGAAGACTGTGGAGTAATCCTAGCAAGAAACAATAAGAGCCTAGACTAAGAGTGGACCACTATGACTGATGAGAATTCAGTTAACTTGAGGGTGGTAAGTGGGTGAGAATTGATGAAGTGTGTCTGTGGGGCTTGGAAGAAAAGAAGCCATGGGAAGATGCTAGTTTTGAGACTTCACATTTCAAAAATACATCAGCTAATGACATGGAAAGAGTCAGGTCATGAACAGCAAGTTCTAGCACCTTTCCATGGATCACACTTCAGCTCCAAATTTGGAGACATCTCAGGAGTCAGAAGGAAGGGTTTTGAATTCTGAACCATTTACACCTGATTGAAAATGTCAGTCACCAAGGAGAATAATAAAAATAACTATCAGCTTCCTCATCTAAATGTTTCTATGGGGTTATTACTTTTCCAGAAATAGAACCTTAGACTCTGCACATATTGGGCAAATACTGTGACTCTGAGCTATGTTGCCAGGCCTAAGAATTTCCTTTAAGTAGAAGCGGAAGAGGCCCAGTTCTAGCCATGTTGGTGGAAAGCTGCAGGGGCATTAAGCTTGCTGTGATTAATTGCATATGTAATTAAAAACTCCTATCTGAATCATTGCAGGCAGAACTACATTCTTCTTCAATTTTCATTCATTTGTACTGTCTTTGGTAAACACTTCCATTCTTGCTCCTCCTCTGCCCTAAAATTTTATAGTTAATTCACATAAAAGACTTCAAATCTTCTGGATTTTATTAATGCAGAGTGGAAAGGATATTTACTCAGGAGACAATGTGAATTTGTCAATAGTTATTGTATGATCCTAAACGAGTCTGTCTTTGAGTTCTATTCCTCTATTTTACATCTATCTTATACTGAATATTATTACTTCTGTTTTTAGTTTAAGAATGCTATATGGAACCAAGCAAATTTATATGTGATTCATGTTTCATTTGAAAGTGACCGCTCGGCTCATGGACTTTGATTTAAGAACTTGCTACTCTATATAACAGCCAGATTATTTTAAACAATCATGCAAAATTGGAAAACTTCTCTTTTTCTACTCTGTTAAAAGAAGTTAAAAATACTAATCTATTTTCCCTGGGTATTAAGAATATTAAATGCTTGTAAAATACAAAATTAGATTTAAAATACACAGGAGATTATTAAATATACAAATATAAGAATAATATAAATATATACCCTGTTATATTACTTCATTATTATAGCTATCTTATTGGTTTTGAGAACAAGATAAATAAACTCACCTATACATCACAGCCAATGTATCTATCTTCCACATTTGAATATATGTATATTGTGAATGGGCTTAATATCTAGCTGCTTATCTCAGTGAAATATAGCCTGTACAAAGGAGGAATTGTTATCTATGTTGTTTATCGCTATATGCATTTTCTAGAAAATTACTGGACTGGAGCACATAGTCAATAAATATGTGCTGAGTGAATCATTGGCAGATATTGAAGGCTTTAATTTTTCTGAAGCATTCTCACTGCATCGCTCTTGATAAAGAGTAGAACACTACACCCTTGAGCTAGCATCAAGTGGATTTTTGTCTTCAAACAACCTCACTGTCATACCATTATTGTTAATGTATATTTCTTATCACGTGCTATTTTTTATTTTACTTATTTTTAACAACATCAAATACAGTCACATGTGTCTCCTTGATCTAGTCACACATTAGTTACATACTTGACACCAGTCACTTCATATGACTAAAGTTTAGATAAACTGAAAGCATTGTCTCTTGTTTCCATATTCTATTCAATTTCTACACCTGAGGACTGTTCATGGTTCTTGTCCATGGCAACTCTGTTTAAGTAAACAGTATGTGATAAGAGAAATGTTCTCTGTCTGTGCCATGGGATGTGATAGTCCTGGAAGACTATTAACTAAGTTTGAGAAATAGAATTGTTTCAAGGAAAGAAACATTTTAATTTTTGCTCATCCCAATTAAGTTTTAATATTTATTTGTGGCTAAGATTGTCATAGTGATCAATTCTGTAGACTGTTCTCTTTAAGTACCCATTGCCCACGGCTTCTGTCAGAAACACCATCTGCCCTGAGTTCCAATCCTTCTTATATATTTATACATTTGTGGCCATTTGTGACTTGAAAATGGAATTAAAACATAGCCTTATCTGTAACATAACAAACTCTTTTCAACTTAATACCTGATTCTTGTCCTACCTTCATTCAATGCTAGATGACATAGACCCTGTCTTCTATGCTCAGAATATAATTGCCTTACAATTTGAGAAAATAAATACTATCTTTTTTTTTTTTTTGGTTTTTCGAGACAGGGTTTCTCTGTGTAGTCTTGGCTGTCCTGGAACTCACTCTGTAGACCAGGCTGGCCTCAAACTCAGAAATCCTCCTGTCTCTGCCTCCCAAGTGCTGGGATTAAAGGCGAGCACCACCACCGCCCGGCTGAAAATAAATACTATCAATGGATTTATTCCACCACTTATTGACTACCAGACTAAATGTAAAGTCACTGAACTATTTAATTAATCAAGTGAAAGAGGCTTTATTTCTAAAACTATATCTAAGAAGTTCTATTTTACCTATAAGAGTATGGATTAATCACTAAATAATTTATCTCTGGTATTTGATGGCCATATGACCTTCGTGTGGTGAATCTGTCCAATCAAAAGCTAGATCTGAGTACTAGACAGAGATCTCAGAGTTTAAGAGCTTATACTGCTCTTGCAAAAGTCCTGAGTTCAGTTCTTAGTGCACACTCTGGGCAGCAGCTCTTACCCGCCCACATGTAACTCTAGCATTGGGCAATCCAACATCCTGTTCTTATTTCAGTCTTTTTTATACACACACACACACACACACACACACACACACACACACACACAAATAACAACTAAATTCTAATTATCTGAAAATATTTTTCTACTTTCATAAAATAAAGCAATAATTAACCAGATTCCACAAAAGTCACTAAGTGAAATTTATGAAATAGAAAGCTTAAAAATTTATCTCCTAAATGATAATTTGAGTTCTTAAAGAATCAGAGGAAAATGTTTGATCATCATAACTTTTATATCAAAATAGAAGTTATTATTAGTTACCCAGGGTATATGTATTCCAATATATATTTAGACAATTTATTTATAATTTATATTTTAAACTATTTAGCTTTCAAAATATGGGATAATTCTTCTGTTCCTAACAGCTGCAGTGACAAACAATATTTTAACTGGAAAAGACACTAACAAATAAGTTTAATTTCCAATTGTCCAGAAGAGAAATCACAGGTTATCCAGAAGGACAAAGCCATCATTCTACTCCTTGTGGTATCATTTATTATCATAAAACTTAATGAGTTTTTCTTTAAGAATATACTAATAATTTATGAAATAACCCTTGATAATGAATAGAACTAGCATTTTTGAGCATGTATATTACAGATTCATAAGTAATTTTACAACTAATAAGTTAGAAGGTAATAGTGCAGAAATATTTATTTACAGAAATTATATCATATGCATATTAATGTAGAGAGATAGATATTATGTGTGCTTTATATGCTATATCTAGGATATATTAAGATAGTCTACCTGAAAATCACTAGAAAAAGGCATATACTTCAACAGGGAAAGGGGAAAAGACCACATCATAGTGAGATGACAAACAAGGCAGCCTAGCTTAAAGAACACATCAGGCAACAGCTTTGAGAATGGCCTCCACTCCAGGTGTTTGGAACCCACATGAAGACCAAGCTGTATGTCTGCAACATATGTGTGGAGAGATCTAGGTCCAGCCTTTATATGCTCTTTGGTTGATGGTTCAGTCTTTGAGAGCCACAAGGGTTCAGGTTAATTGACTTTTCTGGTCTTCTGTAGAGTCACTATTTCCTTTGGGGTACCCAATCCTTCCCTGTATTCTTCTATAAGAGTCCCCAAGCTCCATCCACTATTTGGCTATGTGTATCTGCATTTGAGTCAGCTGCAGTATGGAGCCTCTCAGAGGGCCGTCATGCTAGATTCCTGTCTGCTAGACACAGAGAATTAATAGTGTTAGAGATTAGTGCTTTCCCATGAGATGAGTTTCAAGTTGAGCTTGTTATTGTTTAGCCATTCCTTAGGATTCTGTAGTGTCCCCATCCCTGTAATTTTTGTAGACAGGACAAATTATGGGTCAAAGCTTTTGTGGGTGAGTTGGTGTCCCTATTGCTCCACTGTTACTCCTGCCTGGCTAGAAGAGGTAGCCTCTTCAGGTTCCATATCCCTAGATCATAGCTAAGGACACCCCCATTGATTCTTGAGTGTCACACTTATCCCAGGTATCTGTCATGTCCTGGAGATGCTCCCCACCTCCCCAGCCCAATCAGTTGCAGATTTACATACATTCATATATCCATGTGGCCATTTCACCTGTCTTTCCCCACAACTAATCCTAACCACCAACCATCACTCTCTCCTTTTCTCTCCCACCCAGTTCCCTCCCTCTATCTGCCTTTTATAATTATTTTGTTCCTTCTTCTAAGTGAGAGCCAAGCATTCTCTCTTTTTAATTGAGATTGCCTCCTCTTAAATGACTTTACCTGTTGTTAAATGACTATCCATTACAGCTCCCCATTTTATAACTATTCTATATGCTTTGTCTGGACAACAGGCTACCATAGACAAGAGTTTGTAGTACCTACAAACAAAATTTTCTAAAGAAAAATGTCTTTGAAGTATCTATCAATAACATCTACCATCTTCAAATGACTGACAAGCTGACTCTAGGTGTTAATTTAAATGAACTTGTCACTCATAAAGAGAAGCTTTCCCCGACTTCTCTGTATGTGAGTACCTTCTGTGGGAGGGCACCTGTATTTTAACAAACCATATGCAACTTAAAAAGTCAGGACATAGTAAAGGTGTTCTTAAGTAGTGTAATACATGCATAGTAAGTAGTGTAGTAGCTAAAACCTTTAATTCTCATTTCAGGTCTTAATTGTTGTGCAAGGAACAATCTCTATATATAGCTCTAACTTTAATTTAAAACTTTGACAGTATAATAAAAACAAACTCATTTGCATTCTGCCCTACAACCTCATTCCATTCTCTGGAAAGTTCTCCAGTCTTCTGTCTTCAAGATTAAATTGTAACTGTTCCCATTCAAGAGAGTAAGATTAAGGCTTTAGAAACACTGTTCCCAGCGCCCATCAAGTCTCAATCTGCTGTTCTTTAATTCTCATTTAAATCCTACTGAATACACACATATGCTCACATATTCATATGTATACACATGCCAGCACACAGGCATGAACAGACTTCTACATAATTTTTTTTCAACATGATAACTTTAACTAAATACAAACACTATACTTTTAAGGAGAGCTTTTCTTACATGGAGCAAATGATATAAATTATTTTTTTCTAGGCACTATGAATGAAAAGAAAATAAATTAAAATTTACATTTGTAAAAATAATGAGAGTTGTAGAGATGGTTCTGTACTTAAGAACACTCTTAAATTGCTCTTGCAGAGGACAGGATTTAGTTCCCAATACCCACATGAATGTTCACGGCCAATTATAAGTCTATTTTTAGAAAATGCAATGCCCTTTTCTGCCTTCCAAAGATACCAGGCCCACCACATGGTGTCAATACATGCATGCAGATATTCATTGACATACAATAAAAATAAATCTAGTCAGAATGCACTTCCTGGCATCCACAAGAATGTCTGCATTTGTTGACTGCTCATGGGATGGATACCCAGGTAAGCAGTATCCAGACGGCCCCTCCTCCAGTCTCTGCTCCACGCTTTGTCTCTGTATTTGCTTCTGCGAGTATTTTGTAACTCCTAAGAAGGACCAAAGCACCCATACTTTGGTCTTTCTTCTTCATGAGCTTCATGTGGTCTGTGAGTTGTATCTTGGTTCTTGTGAGCTTTTGGGCTAATATCCACTTATCAGTGAGTACATACCATGTGTATTCTTTTGTGATTGGGTTACCTCACTCAGGATGATATTTTCTAGTTCCATTCATTTGAGTAAGAATTTCATGAATTAATTGTTTTTAATAGCTGAGTAGTACTTCATTGTGTAAATTACCACATTTTCTGTATCCATTCCTCTGTTGAAGGACATCTGGGTTCTTTCCAGCTTCTGGTTATTATAAACAAGGCAGCTACAAACATAGTGGAACATGTGTCCTTGTTATGTGTTGGAGCATCTTTTGAGTATATGCCCAGGAGTTGCATAACTGGGTCCTCAGGTAATAAATACTATGTCCAATATTCTGAAGAACCACGAGAGTGGTTGTAACAACTTGCAATCCCACCAACAATGGAGAAATGTTCCTCTTTCTTCACATCCTCACCAGCACCTGCTATACCTGTCTCTTGAGAGGCTCAGCCAGAATCTGACATATACAGAGATGGATGCTTGCAGCTAATCATTGAACTGATGATCATGGGGTCCCCAATGGAGGAGGTAGAGAGAAGACTGAAGGAGCTGAAGTGG
>NW_021604648.1:6016152-6031421 GCF_004785775.1 Grammomys surdaster | reverse complement strand
GGTCCCCAATGGAGGAGGTAGAGAGAAGACTGAAGGAGCTGAAGTGGCTTGCGGCTCCATGGGAAAAGCAACAATACCAACCAACCAAAGCTCCCAAGGTCTAAACCGCCAGCCTGGGAACATGCATGGAGGGACCCATGACTCTAGCTCTATATGCAGTGGAGGATGGCCTTGTCAGGCACTGGTGGGAGAGGAGGTCCTTGGTCTCATGAAGGCAAGATGCCCCAGTGTGGGGTAATTTGAGGGTGTGGAGAGGATAATGGGTGGATGGGTGGGGGCACATCCTCATAGAAGCAGTGGGAGGGGGGACAAGATAGAGAGATCCTTGGGGGGGATGGGGAAAGGGGGTAACATCTGAAATGTAAATAAGTAGAATATCCAATAAAAAAATAAATCTAAAAACTGAGTAACTGTCAGTGTATATCAGCTTAGTTGCAATAAGATGTTTAGCTTCTCTGGTCATCTATGTGTCATATTAAAGTCTATCCTGTGCCTGGAATATCTTATTTGTTTTGCAAACTAAAGAAATGCATGACAGCCAAGAACTCATTACGCATCTAACAAAGGATACATAGATGAGTGATAGGAAATATGTAAATGCTCTAAAGTTATAAATAACATTTTTCACAAGTTTGTATTTCTTACCTTTTACAATGTTGTTAAAAATAATATATTAATATAAGGAATGGGCTCTAGACTAAGTGGGCATTACAAAACTGACAAAGAAGATGAAAAGCTGTTAGGTCTCACTGACATTCAATGATTTAGAATATATTTCTGTAAATATAAGGCAGAGATTTACAAAGTTAGTATGTTGTATAAAATTCTGGCTAGCTCACAAGCTACTAAGTTGGGATCCATTGATCACAAACAAGTGATGTTTTTTGTTAAAATGGCAAAAATGTGGGGTCTATGTTTAGAATCTGGAGGTTTGGTATTCTTTTTTCTCTTTCACAATTCAAATTTGTTGATTGTTTTTATCTTGAATACTAGATAGATAGATTTAACCCTTGAATACAAATGACACTAAGTGTTCAATATCTTTATTCACAGACTTTGAATCAAGTAATTTACAAGTAATTGATGTTCAATAAATGTTTACTCAATAAATAAATGAATGAGTGACATGCAAGAGAAACAAAATACAAATAATAATATTAGTGCCATGATTAAAGTTAATAACATGTCTTTTAAAAGACCCTTGTGAAGGGCAGATGTTGTATGCATATGAATTAATGAGTAAACAGTGAAAACATTTGTGGTTGGCATCTGAGATAATGAGAGAATACAGGATACAAGATGTTGAACAGCCGGGATGAAAATCCTCTGTTGATGCCTCTAGCAAATAACTGACTCTTTCGCTTGGTCAAAATGTCCAGTCTTGGCTTCTTACACCAGATGATGTTTTATCTCCTTCCCATATTGGAGAGAAGCAGCAGGCTGGCATGATGTCACAGCACAGTAATTAAATCACATGTTTCTCTGAAATGATTTGGGATGAAATCACATTTGGTGCCATGGATTTTTCTCTTTGTTTTGAGTAAATCTCTATAATATAACAATAGCTAAGATAAACTCAGTCTACAAAGCAAAAGAAAGTGTTTTGTTAATAAATTTATGACCTTTGGCAAGTTAGATAACTAAAAGACTCAGTTTCTTTATTTGCAACCTGTAGAATATTTTATTTACTTTTCAGTATAGAAAGATAACATGTGCACATCAACCAAGTTTGCCCCCTAATGGAATGTTGTATTACGAGTTAATAAAGAAATATGTTAATGAAATACAACAGGATTAAATGGGTCAAAATTCATTTTAAATTACAGTTTATTAGGACAGACATCTGCCAACTGCTTTCAATCCACACTGTAAATCTGAGTACACAGGAGTGCAATATCTATTTCTGTTATTCCAGGAAATCAAACTTAGGCCAAATTGACTTTCAGAAATGATTTTTTGCACATAGAAGGAAAGCATCAGAAGAAGAACTTTAACCTGAGCCAAACTAGTACATCCAACATTCTTTGTCTTATTGCACTACTGTCTAGGGGGACTGGACATCTGTCTGGAAACAAAATTGAAAATATCATAATACAACAGCTATTAAAGTGGGATTCAGAAAAGCAGAGGGCTGTGCTGAAATGAAGAGGAAAAGGGCAAATACATTGCTCATTTTATACTGTGACGTAGGATTGCCACTTGGCTGGGTACAGAGAGCTTAGACAGACCTGTGTTCAAAGCCAGCTCATGTAACCATCATCCGATGTTGAGACGATCATCTTGCTCCCTCAGGTTTGAATTCAGAATGAACCTACCAGCTCCTACTTGATGGGCAACTTAAATTGGATGATACAGAAAATCTAGCGCATGGTAGACAATCTATAACCATTAGCTATGGCTTTAATTATCTTACTGAATAATTCCCTTTACACAGGGTGGGGAGGAATCAATGTTTGAGGTCCAGCTTTGCTTTCACTCTACTTTGTGACTTCTGGAACTTTTAACTCTTTCTGGACTTGGGTTCATGAGAAAAAATCCCACAGACTCAAAGTAATAATAATGTCTGTCCTGATATTAAAATACCCGTGATTGTGAGAGAATATGGAAGTATTGTTTTGCTGGTCTATTGTTTATCAAATGTTAGTAGTTAGATAATATATCTGAATACAGAAATCCTTTTAGTAATTTTCCAATTTTCCATGGCTCTGAACTACTAAGCTGCCAAACACAGTACAGATAAAATGTCTCTTGCTGCACACTGACCTCTTGTCTTCCACACAGACCTGTGCAACAAATGGATGTTTTGTCCTTTGTAGAGAAATAAATTTCTTATCAAGCTTGAACACATGCACATCCACTGAAAAGGGAGCACAAATCACCCACAGTTGGAAAGGTGGTTAATTATTTTTAATAGTGCATAAAGATTCTTTATGTTTTCATAATGAACACATGTTATGAGTGGAAAATTAAAGAAAACACATGTGCATATATGCACTAATGTAAAAGCTCAGTTGACCTCCCAAATCTCAAGGAAGGCTGTTTTGGTTTAAGACTTTGTGAATGTGATTGAGTTAGAGACTTCAAATTATAGACCTAATGTCCTGGACCTGCCTTTATAAATTGTAGCAGTTCGAAGGTCATATTAGTTACTTTTCCTGTTTCTGTAACAAAAGTAACCTAAGGAAGAGACAGTTTATTCGGGCTCATATTATGAGTGGACAGTTCATCATTGAAGGCAAGTTATAGAAGCAGAGGCATGAGGCAGCTCGTCAGTCAACACCTATCATAAAGCAGAAGAGACTGATAAATGCATTTGTCTCACTTTCTTCTTATTCAGCCTGGTACTACAGCCTTGTGGAAAGTTACACCATTAGGGTAAATCTTCCTACTCTAGTATCTTTATCTAGATAATTCCTCAAAGACATGACCAGTGGAGAATCTAGCTCCTCTCTGACAATATAAACCTCAATCACACAACTATAGGGAAAAGAATTGAGATGCAAGATTAGTTATTTGATTGTAGCTCTCCATTCTTTGGATTTATTTATCCCCAATTATTCAGAACAGTGCAGCATATGTATAAAGATAACATAAGCAGAGGATCTATGTTCAGCTTGTTTGTATCTAATTGTATATCATTTTCCATTTATTCATCTAAAAATTTCCCATGAGATTCAGAGAATTGCGTATCATTATAGACCTGGTTCTTGGTATCTAAGATCAGGCTCAGCCTCCAAATTTTCTAAGTGTCAGTTTAAATATTCTTTGTCTTTTTTGAAGTTTTTATCCTTGTTAATCAAACGGAAAACGTAATTTAACCAGATATAATTTTTCCACTCACAATTTTCTAGATATACAGGACTTTGAGAATCCTCCCAAAACAGTATGCATTCATCCCACGATCTGCTTTTGTTTAAGTATCATCGCAGACAGCCTGGCCATTAGTATAAGTGCAAATATGCATCATGGAAGTACATTCTTAAAGAAAGGGACTATTTTCTAGATAGAGTGTGTCAGATTTTTTTTTAATGTATGTGTGACATTAAATCATACAGCATCACCTTTCCGATTATTGAGGTAGCATATCATTGCCTTTGGGTAGATTCAAACCTGATTTGTACCAATGGCTTATGCTTTAAGAGCAAGAATTGACAAATGGGACCTCACAACTTTCAAAGATTCTGTAAGGCAAAGGACACTATCAATAGGACAAAATGGCAACCAACAGATTGGGAAAAGATCTTTACCAATCCTGCATCTGATAGAGGGCTAATATCCAATATATATAAAGATCTCAAGGAATTAGACTCCAGATAACTAAATAACACTATTTTAAAAAATGGGGTACAAGGATAAACAACGAATTCTCAACTGAAGAAACTCGAATGGCCAAGAAGCACTTAAAGAAATGTTCAACAGTTACTCATCACGGAAATGCAAATCAAAATGACCCTGAGATTCCACCTCACACCAGTCAGAATGGCTAAGATCAAAATCTCAGGTGATAGCACATGCTGATGAGGATGTGGAGAAAGAAGAACATTCCTCCATTGTTGGTGAGATTGCAAACTGGTATAACAACTCTGGAAATCAGTTTGACAGTTCCTCAGAAAATTGGACATAGTATTACCTGATGACCCAGCTATCCCACTCCAGAAGGTGTTCTAACATATAACAAGGACATATGCTCCACTATGTTCATAGCAGCCTTATTTATAATAGCCAGGAGCTGGAAAGAACCCAGATGTCCTTCAACAGAGGAATGGATACAGAAAATGTGGTAATTTACACAGCTATTAAGAACAATGAATTCATGAAATTCTTAGGCAAATGAATGGAACCAGAAAATATCATCCTGAGTGAGGTAACCCAGTCACAAAAGAACACACATGGTATATGCTCAATGATAAGTGGATATTAGCCCATAAGCTCACAGGAACCAAGATACAACTCACAGACCACATGAAACTCATGAAGAAGGAAGGCCAAAGTGTGGGTGCTTTGGTCCTTCTTAGAAGGAGTAACATAATATTCATGGGAGCAAATATGGAGACAAATCGTGGGACAGAACTGAAGGAGGGGTCATCTGGAGACTATTCCACCTGGGTATCGATCCCATGTACAGTCATCAAAGGAAGACGCTGATGTGGATGCCAGGAACTGCATGCTGACAGGAGCCTGATATAGCTATCTCCTTAGAGGTGTTCCAGAGCCTGACATATACAAAGGCAGATGCTCACAACTAGCCATTGAACTGATCATAGGGTTCCCAATGGAGGAGTTAGAGAGAAGACTGAAGGAGCTGAAAGGGTTTGCGGACCCATGAGGAGAGCAACAATACCAACCAACCAGAGCTCCCAGGGTCTAAACCACCAGCCTGGGAGCACATAGGAGGGACCCATGGCTCCAGCTGTATATGTAGTGGAGGATGGCGTTGTTAGGCATCAGTGGGAGAGGAGGGACTTGGTCCAGTGAAGGCTGGATGCCCCAGTGTGGGGGAATTCAAGGGTGGGTAGGTGGGATTGGGTGAGTGGGTCGGGGCACATCCTCATAGAAGCAGGAGCGGGGGGGATGGGATAGGGGCTTCCTGGGTTGGGGGAAATGGGGAAAGGAGATCACATCTGAAATGCAAATAAAATATTCAATAAAAAATTGTTATATAATTTTATTCTCTAAAATACATTTACAATTTGATTTAGAAAATTGTACTTTATCTGGAAAATATGAATGAGAATTTTTTCTCTGACTCATATTTTATAATTTAAATATTATCATATAACTATTGATTATAAATAATGAGGTATGTAATACACATATTTGGCAAAACATATTGAAGTTTTAACGTACAGTTTTGGCCAAATTGTGCCCAAAAAGACAGCCTCAGATATTTTATGAACTAATTTAGTGCAATCCTCAAAGAAAGCAATGAGGTATAGCTTCAACACTGCCCTGGTACAAATCCTTTGTCACTGTCTTTCTAACAATAGAAATGCATTCTTCCACTGTGATCATACATTACAGATTGCTGTCAGTACTAAGATGTTTATATACAAATATATACTGAGATTCTACCAAGGGCTAGGCATTGTTTACTACTAAATGAATCTGTCCTCACAGAACTTAGATGTTGTATATAGTCATGAAAACATAGGATGCTGTCAAAAGAAAGAGAAAACCACCTGCCGGAAGGTATGAAGCTTTTAGTCAATGAAGAATAGGATAAGTTAAGGAAAGAACCCTTCTTTTTAAAGAGTTGTAACATTTTTGTATAGGAATGGATGATAATTTAATTAGACACTTCTTTATTGAGAGACAAAAAGGGAATAATGTCTTGGGAAGATTTGCTTGCTCAGTAACCAGTTTTTATACACAGGATGAGAGCTTTGCAAGTACTGAAATAGAATGATCACTAAGAGTTACTGTTAAATTAAAATTAGAGGAAACAATATTTGCATTAGCTTATAAAATGCATAAATGTTCCTGGAAGGTTCTATAAGAAATTAACAGCTGCTATCTAAGGAGGTGGAAGCATAGGAAGTGGCGCTAGCAAAGGGAGAAAACTTCTGCTGCTATTATCTTTAAGTAAATTTTTAATATTTCAATATTTAAATTATCTTACATTTTAGAAATAAAGTATATAGTAATGTGTTTTTTCATTATAAAATACAAATTGTTTCTATTGCTGAAACCTCAATATCTTCTTATTGTCCATTATTGTTGCACTGGTTTGTAGGAAGTGTGTTATATCTGAATACTGATTCCATTATAGTTAGATCACTGAAGTATCATCTCCAGGTTCTGACTTCCTATATTGTATAGCTTCACTGTTAATGAAACATAACACATTTCTTTTTTTTTGTTATAAATGAGTATTTTTTTTAATTTTTTTTTGAACATGAAATGCTTTTTTATAGCATGTTTTACAAGGGGAGGGGGTAAGAGGGTCCAGGTGGTGGAAAAGTACAAAATCTTCTTGGCCTGTGCCTTGAAACATGTCATGGTCTATATGGTACACTGCCTTGAACTATGATCTACCTGCAGTTCTTCAGAAGATATGGTACACTGCTTGAGTTATGGTCTCCCTGCTATTCTTAAGAAGACATGGTACTCTGCTTTGAGTCTATCTGCAGTTGCTAAGCAGGATCTTGCAGCTGCCAAGCTTCAGAGGACATTGTGCAGGTGGGGAAAGGTAGGGGGTAAGGGTAAGGGAGAGGGTCCTGGCTTCTGGCATCTCCCCCTTCTCTGTTTAGTTAGAGAAGGCTTCTTATGTTCAATCCCAACTATGTGAGTTTTGAATTTGGATGTCTAATTATGGGGGGGTCTTAGACAAGTTCACAACCCCAAAACACTGATGTGAGACAAGTCACATCGATGGTCGAAGGCTTTAGGCTGTCGACGATGGGCAACGTCAAGGGACTCTGATGTGGGTGAAAGGAGGGTGAGAGCCCTGTCTTAGGCCATGTAGGCTGCACCCACTCCCAGCACCACGCACTCCTTTTCGGCTGCATTGGGTGGGCCCCTGGGAAGTGGACCTACAATAATCCCGTCATTGGGCTAACTCACAGCCATCCTAGTCTCTTGTAAATGTTCAAGTTACCGACCATTTGTCGGTTTGGGGTGTAATATTGTCATAAAGGAAGGCTCCCCAATGTTAGCGGCCATATCAAGGGTGGCCTTGGTTTAGGAAAAAGCCAATTTTTGTTGTGGTGATCGAGAGGCCAAGCTCTCTAGCGAGAGAAATGAGGGCAAAGCCAGGCATACCAGGAACCCTTCTGGAGGGCGTGGAAGTCTAGGGGTCGACCATAGGGGGAGGCAGGGGAGCTGACAGCTGTGTCAGTCTCCTGCGGAGTCACTTCTGGATCCTCTGCAATTTTCAGCTGATGGTAATGAACTTCAACTGCCTTCTTGATGGCAGCATCAACCTGGTTCCGTGGACGACAGGTCACGGGCGATGATCTCTGTCTTGCTCAATCTTGATGTCGTGCGCACATCCTCTCAATGAGGGTCCGTCCGGATGGGTCCGTGCCTCGAGCCCCACCCACATCTGGGTGCCACTTGGCCCGACCGGCAGGTCCTGGTTATTTGTGGGGGCGAGGAGGACTGCAACCTGCTATTCTTCAGAAGATATGGTACACTGCTTGAGTTATGGTCTCCCTGCTATTCTTCAGATGATATGGTACACTGCTTGAGTTATGGTCTCCCTGCTATTCTTCAGATGATATGGTACACTGCTTTGAGTCTATCTGCAGTTGCCAAGCAGGATCTTGCAGTTGCCCAGCTTCAGGGGACCTTGTGCAGGTGGGAAAAGGTAGGGGGTGAGGGTAAGGGCGAGGCTCCTGGCTTCTGGTCCATCTGGGTTAGAACTTCTAATAGCAGGCATCACGGGTGATTCAATTTTACCTGGAAAGAAAAAAGAAGGGGATTCTCAGGGAGATTTCTCTTCCCTGGATGTAAATTGCATAACACATTTCTTAAGACTTTATTTTTACATTTTGTTCAAGAACTCTATTGAGATCTCATCAGCAAAAAGACGTCTGATATTTCATCTGTACGTTTTCTGTTTTTCTTCTTTTTTGTTATTTTTATTGGTTATTTTATTTATTTACATTTCAAATGTTATCACTCTTCCAAGTTTTCCCTCCACAAACCCCCATCTCCTCTACCTCTGCCTGCCACTATGAGGGATTCATATGAGATTTGGGCACCATATGTAGAGTTTAGAAAGTTTGTCATGTGATTAATTCTGACACACTATTCTAAACACTTAGCTATTGATCTTATAACAACAGTTGCTATTCTTCATGTTTGCTGGGCTTAGGATGCTTCTGTTTCATCCGTGATATTCATCACCAAGTGAGCCTCCTGGCCCTTGGAGTCATTGACCAATATTGGTTCATGATGACAAAGGAAGCAGAGATGTCATATAGGGTGGGGGAGCAAAGGATGTTCAGAATCCCGGTGAATACTTACGGAAATGACAACACCAGGATTAGCTTCAACACAACTTCAACTTTATTTGGGATGATTCAAGATTTAATTAATGTTGTGATGAACTCGTTAAACCACTTTGGCTCCCAGTGGGTCTCAAGTGTGTACCAGCCCAAGAGTTCTCTGGTTTCCCAAATGAAAGACACACATATGCCAGCTTATTTTTGATATGCCTTAACTAGCTCAATGTCTGGGTACTTCCAAAACTCCCTGCAGCCAGCAGACACTCCCCTCCAGTATTCCTGGCGTAACACCTCCTAAATCCGTATTTTATCTTTGCTTCCCTGTCTCCTTTTGGGCAGCCTCCTATCTTTGCTACCCAAGATGCTTCTCAGCAGCTCTTCCAGGGACTACTTTCCTTCTTGTGCCAACATTTTGGCCATTACTCCCTCCTGTTCCCTCCCAGCGTGGTCAGTTCTATCCCTTCTCCTTGCAGTTCTTTCTTCCTCTCCTTTCGTTCCTCCTCCAAGAACCTAGATGTCCCACCTCTTCCATCCTGTCTGCCCAGCCATTAGCCATTTACTCTTCATCGATCTATCAAAAACCAACTGGGGACAGGGACCTTCAGCGTCTGGACCTACAGATTCCCGGTTCTGGGAACCGAATTAAGAAAAAGCATTAGAACCAAATCCCCAACAATAAAATTTTTTAATAAAATTAAAAGAGTCAGAATATCCTGGATGGGCTAACATTTTTGGCTGATGGCTTAAGGTACCAAATGCCTCATTATCATAGAGAGGCATTTCAGGAATCCCAGGTGCTAGCTGAACAGATTATTATCAGGAGAAAGGAAGGTGAACCTATACTCTTAACTTAAGCCTACATGACATTCTACAAGTAGAGACATGTGGGGAGTTTTGAACTCCCCAGACAAGATCAGAGAAGCCAGCGTCCTGCTAGTGCAGGGAGTTCTCCACTTTGCACCAAGCCCAGAAGACTATCTGAACAATGGTAGACTTTGACCTTAATTACCATTGTACCTGAGACATGATTGATTTCTATCATGTGGTTCCCTCAGGTGTATACTTACAATTATGTTTTTAAGGACTCAGCTGAAGATCTGAGACACTACTGTAAATGTGTGACTTGTAACATACACGTTTCCCCAAGTGAGCCAGAATGTTATAGAGCTGCCAGCCTGCAGTCAAAAATGTTAATCCACAATTATTAATGTCTGAAAAAAACTGCAAGAACAAAACCGGAGAAGAGGCTGAGCAAAAGGAGGTCCAGTGACATGCCCAAACTGAGATCCATTTCAGTGTGTGGCCCCAAGGTCTGACACTATTACTGATGCTATAGTCTGCTTACAAACAGAGGCCTGTCATGATTGACTTCCAAGAGGCCCAATAAGTGTGTCAAAGAGATGCAGACATTTACACCTAATCAATGGACAGAAACTGGTGACCCATGAAGTCGAATTAGGGAAAAGCTGGAAGAAATTAAGGAGGAGGGCAACTGTATAGGAAGTCAAGCGGTCTGAAGTAGCCTGTAGTCCTAGGATCTCTCAGACACTGAGCCACCAACCAGGTAGCATAAACCACCTGATACACAGCAGAGGACTACTGGGTCTGACTCACTCAGAGAAGATACACATGACCATCCAGAAACTTGGGGCCTCAGGGAGTGGAGAGGGCTGGTGGGGTGGGGGTTGTACATGCAGACATCTTCTTGGAGACTGTGGGAGGAGGAGTAGGATGAGGAAGAGTTGGAGGATGGACCAGGAAGGATATGTAATCTGGATTGTAAAAAAAGATTGAACAATAAATGAAAAGAAAAAAGAATACTATTAAAAAAAAAGCCTAGTTCTCACTAAATTTCCCCTTCCTTTCCAGTACTGTATATTATAACTGTTATTAGCTGAGCATACAGAATCACAACTGTGGCTCCTATTATGGAGTTTGCTTGACCCTAGTTGAATTGCCCTGTTCATTGTAGTGGTCTGGAAATTTGAACAAGAAAAAGCAGGTATACATTCCCAGAGCTCATTCTGCTTTAAAATTCTCAGAAGTCAAGACTATAAATCTCTGATCCAGTCAATGTGGTCAAGTCCCTCAATTTGTACTTCTTTTTTTAATATGACCCCAATATGCTATTCTTTTAGAATATCTTTCCATGTTCTTCCCCAAGACCTTACAGTAGTTTTCAGTGAAATTTATTGAATTTATAGAGTAAGTTGGGGAAGGAAAAATTGGTCTTCTATCAAGGTTGAATATTGAGATTTGTAAATGCAATGAGTATGCTATTTATATCCCCTTCTAAGGCCTTCAGTAGGAGGTTTATATCTTTCTCTTAAAACAATTGCTAATTCTTTATTAGTTTAATTCTCAAAAATACTTGAGAGTATTTTCAGCAATATTGTAAATGATCTCATTTTCTTTTGCATTTTATGGTTGGTTATTGGTACAGAGGGACGTTCTTGATGGCTTGTAGTTAATGTGGAGCTGAAAATTTTATTTACATTTTCTAATTAGTTTCAGTAGTTTATTTCTGCTGATTTCCTTTGATACCCTATGTGTATTGCACTGTCATCTGTATCTAATTATAATTTTGACTTTTCCTTTCCAATCTTCCCTGTTTGTTTCACTGTTCTTACTCTGCTGCAGAGTGTTCAGTACACAGTGTAAAGCCTCAGAAATAGCCAAAACCTCCCCCATCTAATTTTACTTACATTTTCAAAATTAATGATTTCCTTCTTTGTGTGTCCTTAATAAGCAGACATCGGCACATAAAAATTGTTTAGTGTTCAGCTTTTTGAGGTATATTTATTGAGTCAAAACTGTATAATTTTATCTGTTATTTTTGCAAATCTATTGAGATTTTTTACTTGTTTTTGATATGATTCATAGCTGTATACATTTTATGTGGGTGAACAACTGTTGCTGAATATTAACCATATTTAGATGCTACTCTATGTCTTTTTTGTTATTCATAATATCTATTTTGTTAACTCAAAACTCTTAGACTTTATAGTTATTTATCTCAAAAACAGATGAAAGGTACCTGGGTAGACAGCCTGAGTCTCTTCATATCATCACTCAGTCTTAGTTTGAACATTAGTGATGCCATATTTGAGTAGCAATATTTAGATGTGGATGTCCTATATTTCTAACAATAAGAATTGGAAATAAATGTTATAGCATCTTAATTTCTCAGTCCTTGAGAAGCTTGTCCAAGACACTCACTGAAGGATGCTTTCTATACTCTCCATCAGTGTTGTCTAGTGATTCTATGCCTATGCTCACAACTATTTCTCTAACCTTCGTCTTCCAGACATACTCCCTGGTTATTTGATACCATCAGAGCTTTGCATGCATGATGCCTTTTGTGAAGGACATCATTTCTATTTCAGTCAGAATGACATTGATGACTCATTTCCACCTTCCCATGATGCTTTCTTTCTTCTCCATGCCAACATACACAAATGACAGTATTGTACTTTCTGTTTTGTGGTCTGTTACCATGGTGATATGAACACATTCAATAGAAGAAAAGCTCATTTTAGCCCTGGCACTCCTATACAGCTTCAAGATATACATTGGCCCTTTAGTTCTCTTTGTTTAACTACTAATTCACTCAATATTCACAATTTTGGAATTTAACTAATATTTTTTAAATGAGCCTTCTACTTGTACTTATATTTCCAGTAGATAAATAATTCAACATCTGAATGTATAAGTGTGAACATTGTGCTTAGAGTGGAGAAATACTATTGGATTTCAAATTGAGGACACATTTATATTATACATATTATTCTTTTGTGTAGGTTGAAGGCATGGTAATAAAATTAACAGTGACCATAACTACAGTCTCCACCCCTAAATATTTCCTACATAGTTACTGTCAGTGACATTAAACAAATTGCTCACAGTTATTAAATATGTTGGGCATGTATTACACTGGGAGATATAATGACATTTGAATGACATAAGTATTCAAAACTATTGAATGCTTATTTGATTATTTAATCAAGAAAATTAGCTTAGGACATAAAGAGGACCTACTTTATAGATGAATAGTATATAAATGAGTGTAGTGTAGCTGAGGAGATAGAAAAGGATGCCCTACTGAGATAGTAAACAAATCAAAATTTAGTCTCATGTTTCACTTCCAGTCTCTGAACCCTAGGCCGCTTACTCCCAAACTACCTTCACAGAGCTGTTGAAGTATTTAACAGGATTCTGTCAAACATGTATATACATAAGTCTTCAAAAAGTCACTCCAAAATATATTTGTGTCTCTGTATAATAAACGAGTGAAGAATTTATCTGGATACATGTAGGCAATGACACTGAAGTACATGCCTACTTTGGAATTGGCACACAGATTCTTCAAACATGATGACTTCTGCCCTTACCTGCAAAACCCATATCAGTGAAGGTATCACTCCAAGTTTATGCTGCTTTAGACTGCCTTTGTCACTAGTGTGGTTCAGCCCTTCACCCTACAAAAAAGAAACCCCATGAATACGTTCCATGGAGAGGAATCCAGAGTCTTCAGTTTAGAAATAATCATAATTCAATCTTCATTTTCCTGTCTGACCAGGCTGGTTTTATTATAGGAGATAGTGCTTCAAGCAGTCAGTAAGGGCATGAGGTAAAATGATGTCTCTCTCTGTCTGTCCCTCTCTCCCTCTCTCCATCTCTATCTGTCTCTCTCTGTCTGTTTCTCTCTGTCTGTCTGTCTGTCTGTCTGTCTGTCTCTCTGTCTCTGTCTGTCTCTGTCTCTCTCTCTCTTTCTCTCTCTCTCTCTCTCTCTCTCTCTCTCTCTCTCTCTCTCCCTCTCTCTGTCCGTCTGTGGCTGGGTCCGCATCCCTGTATCTGTCTGTGTGTGCTTCAGTTTGTGTGAGAGAAAGAGAGAGAGACAGAGATAGACAGAGACAGAGACAGAGACCAAAAGAAAAATACAGAATGGGAAAACCTACTTCTAATCTAATCTATCCAAGTACTTAGGTTGGTCCTCCACCCTTCACCAAATCTTATTTCTACTATGCTGACCATACATACATCATATTTAATGCATACTGAAGATTTTATTGAGATTTTGATTTCTAAAAGTATGAAGTCTACTCACTGTGTGCACCTGTGGACCCAGGTTAGTTGATTCTATAAATATTCTTAGGTGTCTTTGACCTCTCTGGTTCCTATAATTCCTCCCCAAACCTCTCTCCACAGGATTCCCCATGCTCCATCTAACGTTTGGCTGTGAGTCTCTACATTTGTTGCTAGGTGAAGCCTCTCATGACGTTTATGCTAGGATCCTATCTGCAAGTATAGTAAATACAATTAACAGTCTCAGGGCGTGCCCCCTCTCATGGCATGGGCCTCACGATGGTTCAGTTATTGGTTGGCCATTTTCTGCTCCATACTTCCCAATCCCTCCATTGGAAGTCTTTCCTGGTACAGAAGATGACCAATTCAGGTTCTATATTCCCCATTGCTAGGGTCTTAGCCAGGATCACACTCAGATTTCTGAGAGTTTCCATTGCCCTGGGTCTCTAGCTCATCCCAGAGATACCTCCTCAACTCCGGTTTTAGTTATCTCTTCCAATACTCTCTACTTCTGTCATCCCCCTACCCTGATCATTTCTGATCCCATCCCCATCCCCACCTCTACCTCCATCTAGTTCCCTCATCAAACCAACTTTGTCTATTCTATTTCCTCTTCTCAGTGGGATTCATGGGTCTCTAATTGAGACCTCTGCCGGTAAGTCTGCATGTGACAGACCTAGACCCTTTGCCATATGTTACAGTTGTGCAGCTTGGTCTTCATGTGGGACTCTTAACAGTGGGAGCACACACTGTCTCTGACTCTGTTTCCTACCTTTGGGACTCTGTCCTACTATTCGGCTGCATCTTTTAACCTACTGCAACTTAATATGCCAAGACCACTGGATATCCATGGGAGGCCTCCCCTTCTCTGAAGAGAAAGAGAAGAGGAGTGGCTTAGGTGGAGGGAAGTTTGAGGGAGTACTGGAAGGAGAGGAAGAAGGGCAAACTATGTTCAGAATATGAAGTTAATTATTTAGTTAACTAATTGATATAAAAATATGAAGACCAGAAGCCACAGTGATGAATTAGTAGTTAAAAGCACTTGCTGATCTTACAGAAGAACTGAGTTATTTCCCAGAATTCATACCAGGTAGATTAACTGCCTATAACTCCTCTATATGATCTGATGCTTTCTTCTAAACTCTGAGGCTATCAACATTAGGCACACACACACACACACACACACGAGAGAGAGAGAGAGAGAGAGAGAGAGAGAGAGAGAGAGAGAGAGAG
>NW_021604648.1:6004251-6016142 GCF_004785775.1 Grammomys surdaster | reverse complement strand
GAGAGAGAGAGAGAGAGAGAGAGAGAGAGAGAGAGAGAGAGAGAGAGAGAGAGAATAGAAATAAAATAAATCTTTAAAAAACTTGAGGTCCAGGTATATTAGAAAGGCTGGTCCTTTATGATCACCCAGTTTAAAAGGCTTTATCTGATGCTTTCATCAGCATTGCCACATTGACTACTACAGCTGGGAAGCCTACCAGGATTGTCCATCTGCTATCTTTATTTAGTCAAGGACAGCTTCAAAAGCATCCCAACACAGCATCATAAACTCAGTGAAAACATTGAGTCTTCTGTGATTATTTCTGTAACTCTGTGGCAGAGTTCTTAAGCATTCAGATGAAAAACATCATTTTGGAATGTCAAAGTTTGGGAGATTGTTCTCAACCTTCCTTAATGCTGGGACACTTTAATACAATTCCTCATGTTATGGTGACTCCAAACTATAAAATTATCTGTTACTACTTAATAACTGTAATTTTGCTAACATTATGAATTGTAATTGTAATGAATTGTTGAATTGTAAACATCTGATATACATGTACCCCACCCACCTTGCCCAGAGCTGTGATGAGCCACAAGGTGAGAACCATTGGACTAACTCTCCTGTAAAGATAATTGCTGGAGGAATAGAGCTGCATTCTTCGCACTCTTACTGTTCTATAGTTTTCAGGAGATAAAAGAGTTAACAAAGCAATATTTATAATCTCATGTTTTTTGTCTGCCCATATTTTTTCCTCAACTTTGGCACCTGCTACCACTTGTCTGATAGCAGAAAACAAAAGGAATCAAAAAGAGCAAACAAATGTTAATGAGAGAACTCAGAAACAGCTGAGATGCTTAGTTTTCAACAGCTTTCTTGTTCCATAAACATGTGGACACATGGTTTTGATTCACTCTTGCATATTTATAACATAGTTATATTTCACTGATTAGAAATGTGTTTCTGCTGCTGTGATAGACCAGAAAAAGAAAGGCTAAAATGTATGCGTCAGTAGGTTCATTGAGAACCCACTATGGAGGCTAGACTGAATGTTTAAATTGCATTTATCTAATTTACTCTTGGCATTGACTTTTAAAATTTGGTTTATTTTCTGTTCTAGGTTTGCATGAAATAAGGGTCAGAGAGGGTAATTAGCACCTAAATGTTAATCAAAAATCCAGTAAGAAATGGAAGTCTTAAAGAAACCTAAATCATACCTCAACAGACAAAATAGTAGTATTTCTCCTCTGCGACCACGTCTTGTCACCATGCTGTAGGACACTGTGGAAATGGCATGGTTGAGCCACTCTGCCTCAGTCTTAGATGACTGCTATTTTTATGCTATAGCAACCTGCTCAGTTCTTAACCCCTGTGAGTCTCCATCTTCTCATTTCTCGACTAAAGGCATAATATTTATTACCACCTCTCTCCATTTCTCATATCCTGATTTTGCATTCATATTATCTGCAGGCTCATTCCATTAATAGTCAAGATAGCTAGGCCACTGGACAGTGTAGAGGATAAAATCACTTTCTACTCAAACATGATCACCTAGGTTTAATTCATGGAACCTTCGGAAGCAAAACAGTAAGGACTCTGAAAAGTTGTCCTTTGACCTTCACATACACACACACACACACACACACACACACACACACACACACACACTGTATAGCACTATTATACTTCTGCCATGGGTCAATGTTAATGTTCTCTATAGTGACAAAAAATAAAACAAAGGAAGCATCATGTCTGGAATCTGACATGGTTTTGTCAGATACTGCAGAAAATCTATTACTTTATGAAGTTCTTATATTGCTTCCAATGTACATTTACTTTGTTGTAACACAAATTCAACTGCAGTGATAGAATCAGACGTCAGTTTTCATTTTCTCTTATAGCAAGAAGCTTCACAGGGCTGGGATATTTGTCCCCAGATTCATTGGCTTTGTGGCCTGGATTCTCTGCCCACCTAGTCCAGATAAAAAGACCACAGAGCAGAGGGTAAATGCTAATCCACATTTTGTCACTAAAAAGTTTTCTCCAAATCTCTGAAGAGTGACTTTATTTAAGATTATTATCAAGAATTGTGTCACAAACTTAAAAGGAAACTGGGAAATTTGTGTTGTTTAAACTGTGCATATGGCCACCCTAAAATTAATTAAGGGTTTGTTAGCAAGGAAGCCGTTGAAAATAGATATTGAGGAAGCTACCAGAAATGTTTACAGTGATATGCCCCAATTTAAGTCATCCTGCTGGCATCTTGATGTTCTCTGTTTATCTATCTAGAATTTAGGCACCAGAACCCTGCTGACAGCCATAGGGACTGCATTGTTCCTGAGGCTCAGTGTCTCTGAAAAGGCTACTTCTTCCTAGGAACATTGGAAGACAAATTCTAGACTGTTCTTTTCTTAATGCCACAAAACATTTGGATATGTTCAAGGTACCATTGCAACTGTGCAAAACTGTGTGACCTCTGGCTGCACAGGTGATGGGTGGCTGGGGGAACTAATCCCCTTCTGTATCCATTACATGGCTTTGTTTATAAAACCTGTTTAAATTTTGAAAAGAAAGTGTCACTAAGATGAAAAACTTTTAGAATCTATGCTAATATGATTTCAGACCATGGCCACTCTTGGGCTAGCTCAGGATTTCCAAGTTGGCGTTGACTTAGAGCAGCCTGGGAGACATAGGATAACCCCCCATTCTATTGTGTACTCTAACAGAAACCCAATAATAAACATTCCAGTGACAGTCTCACATAGTTCTGAACACATTCCATCCCTAACGTCTCCATAGCTTTTCCAATAACTCAGGCTGATGCTGACTCAAGTATGTCAAAGAACAAGTGGTCATCTAGGGTGTTTAGTGAAAATAAAATGCTGAGATCTAAGCCTGAACTGCATGATTTCAAATAAAAACTCCTGTATTCCTTCCATAAGCTCAGTCTCCACGGCCCTTCATAATGCAAAGAGAATATAAAGCAAAGGCATATTTTAAGCTATCAAATTTTTATTAAACAACATCTAAATGCCTAATCTTCCTGACAATGTTTTATCAGGAACTATACAAAATGCTTAGGTTTTTTTTTTTCTTTTTTCTTCAGAAAATTTAGTAATCATCTTATTTGAGGGGAAAAACAATTATTTGCTAATGAATCACTTGACATTTTCTTAAACCAAAATGCTGAAATTAGTGCTATTATTTTAAAATAGACAATTAATAACCAATTGGCATACATATCAAATGAAGTTTAACATGTAACACACTGGCATAAGCATCTAATGGCTAAATCACTCCATCATTGACAGGTTTGTTTAGGACATACTATGAGGAAGACCTTGTGACAGATTCTACAAAGGGTACAGGAGAGTGTGTATGTGAAAGTGTGTATGTGAAAGTGTGTGTGTGTGTGTATGAGTGTTTATATGTGTGTATGTGAATGTATGTGTGAGTATGAATGTGTGCTCTGCATGTGAGTGTCTGTATATGCATGTGTGTGTATGGGAGTAAATGAATGGATACGTATGTGAGTGTGTGTATGTGTGTGTGTGTGATTATGTGTGTACATGTGTGAGTATGTTTGTGTGTGTCCTAGATAAGAGATATCTTCCAATGCCTTCTACCTCATATGCATTTACATATTCATAAAATAGATTAAGAAGAGACAACCGATCAAGGAAAAACTTATTAACTTGAATAAGAAAATTCTGTCTACATCTCTTTTGAGTTTTGTTTTGGTTTTCTGAGAGAAAAGAGACCCAAAAAAGAAGTATGAACACTCTATCCCTCTTGTTTAAGCCTACAACAATGTATGGATTGTTCTCCATAAATTCTTGCTGAATCAAGTAGATGATTTCTTTTCATAACAGTTTTTTAAAAGTAGCATCCTCCCTGTTGAGGTGCCTTGCTTTCTGGAGATCTTCCCCATATTTAGTGACATGTGATTGGTTCAAACATTGAAATGAGCCCCTTCTGAATGTACCAACTGTCCATAGGAGCTCTAATCTTGCTTTCACAAGCAAGTCTTAGTCTCACTAACCTCCCTGTGCTGGAGAACTGGAAGCAAATAGCCTCAAATGCAAGCACTGCTACACATTGGGCAGATGTTGCAATCTTAAGCATAGTATCTGATTCCTCCCTCTTCACCAGCATCTGCTCTCCCCTCCAAGCACCCTTTTGTACTTTTCTAATTGGTTATGGATAAAAAAGTAGAAATGTCCCTTTTGTGCTCTTTTAATGAGTCAATCCCTCATTAATCCCTTTCATAGAGGCATGAAAACAAAAAGTTACAAGCTGATTATTTTCTTCATTACTAGAATCTAGGTATGGAAAATTGGTTCCTTTTGGGATTCCTGTACCTTCTTTGTCCAGGAATAAATTTCAGAATGGGAGAATGTTGACAAGAAAATATATTATTTCAATAATAAAGGAGATGATGAACTTTATCACATGATAAGCATTAGTAAGAACAGACATTGCAGCCAGTAACAAATAAAATGGACAAAATTTCACTTTTTCTCACTTTCAGAAATAAAAAGGAGATAATGAATATTAAACTACTAATGAATATTTCAGTTTATATATATATATACACATACATACACACACACATACATACATACATCAACGTTTTGGCTACATGCAATGTGTCTAGGCAATAATTATTCTTTGAACTAGTCTTATGAGAATAGGCTTAATCTAGTTTATCATTTCTAATATGTATATTTTTCCTATCTGAAATTTGAGTACATTTCACATTGTCTAGAATATTATTGGGGTACCTTTGAGGCTCTTGCAATAAGATTTATATTGACTAGTCTTGAAATGGCACTATCAGCCAGAGGCACCTTTGAGTTTGATGGGGGAGGAAAAAAAAATAGTGGAAGTATAATCTAGAAGAAGAAGAATACAAGCTGTCCTGGATGCCTCTGGTTCAAGGCCCAGAGTCTTCCCCACCAAGATTGAGACCTGTTTATTCCCTGGTTATCTTTCTTCACACTAAGAATACAGTCCTTCAGGACATCAGATGTCAACAGGAGTCTAATGTTACGTTTCTGGTTTGATATTTCTAATTTTACTTTAGGGCAGTAACTAAAGAGATATAGAAAGAGTAACATGACCACTTTCCTAATTTTCACAGGGAAACTTAAGCCTAGAGAACATACGTTGGTATTCTAGTTTGTCTCATTTTAAGTTCAGTGGATTCTCTGCTGTTACAAAACCAAATGGAAAACCCATTTTCCTTGCCTGGGAATTCATTTTTATTACATAAGAAATAAATATGGGTTGACTAGATGAAAATGGCTGACTAAAGAGGAAGTAACAAATTTTGTAGCATAGGTGTTTATGCACACATGTGGTCTCAACCTACAAATTAAATTTGTGTAAATAGGGAGATTTACCTTTTAAATATTTTACAGATAATAAACACGGATAGGCTCTAGGGTCACACATTCAGAGGTAGAACTGAAACCTAATGAGTTTCAGTAGCCTGACTCAGAGCCTGGCTTTGTCATGCTGCTTCTTGGAACTGTTGTGCTTCCAGAAACATGTATCCAAAAATGACTTCATGCAACGTCTAATCATCACAGGGATGCTATTGAGTAGTAACGTCATTACCTCCTCATTACGATGCATTGTATTGCCTATCTGTTGCTTACTGGCTATTACAGATTCCTTCTATCCCCTATCTAGATATAGTCACAGATGCACTAGCTTGGTCCAGAGACAGGAGAATCTATATGAATTCAGGTGTCAGTACCAAATCCAAGAATCTACCATTGTCATCAAATGTTACACCTTATCTGCTACAGCATAAATGTAGACCACCAAATTATCTGCACCTAGAGTCTGAGGTTCTACCATATAAACACCAACTCTTTGATCACTCTTTCAGATGCCCACAGCCCTCCAAGATCTGGTCTCTCTATGTTTTTTTTCTCTGTAGCAGTAACTGTCTCTTTTACTAAGATTAGAGGATTCCATCTCTTGCTGAATTTTTTCTATATGCTTCCTAATTAGCTTGATTTGTATATTAACCCTTTTTACTCGTGAGACACACTGCCACTATTATCAGACCAAAACCATGGTACTGTGCAAGTTTAAACACAGCTTTAAAGGGGATGTCCAAAGTTAAGGATAGGAAAGAATAATTCTGAGAGAAACATAGCTGGGTTCATTATTTATGAATGTAGAGAATTACAGTACCTAGAATCATGAAGACTGAACTCTTTGTAAGATCACAATGCAATTTAACTTTCAATGACAGATACAATTATTAAAACCTTAAATAAGCATAAACTCTGTCTTTATGGGCAACTCCATGAAAGCTTAATGAAATGATAATTTGTAAAAATAGAAAATAATGAGGATCATTAAAAGTATGATCTCTGTTGTATTCTGTGACCTCTGTCACACTATGGTCAGTAGCTAAATGTGTTTAAGGTATGATTATTGAACCAAGAACTACTGTATCTCTGCTGGGCCACTGATAACAATGGCATCATCACCAAACTTTCGATTTTCACTAAACATCAATTTTCCTGGGAGGAAAATAGAGAATAATGTCATTTTCCACCTCATAGAGTTGTGAAGATTTAAAAATGTCTGATGGAAAAGCATTGGCACTTTTTTGGAACACTACAGTCTCTTAAGTCTTAGAGGTCAAAGATTATAAGACACATTGTCAAAGTTAATAACAAATTCAAGACAAAAAGCAACCAAGTTTAAATGAGTGTGTTCTTCAGTGACAAGGGACTTAGTTTTTAGGGGGTTTTGTTTTTCTGAACCAAAAGAAAAGTATGATATTTTTAATGGAAGAAATAATGATAAACATCTTATATAAGAAACTCCTTATGTGTCAGGGCATTAGAATTACCAATTATTATGATTAGGTAGTGATAGGCAATGTGCTTCAGCTCAATCCTTATCTTCCTGGACTAGAAGGTATGAGTGTAGCTACTGCTTGAATTGAATCTAATAAACAGAGTTGCACTGAACACATGTTAAAGGTTGCTACCTCTGCTCATAACCTACCCAGGAGTTGTTTCCATAAACAGAGACAGCTTTTCAAGAGGTAATCATGTCTCTAATACATATTTGCTATGAAATTGTTGGAGAAATGATTTTCTTCATTTTGTTATAAAAACAAAAGGTACCTTTTGTTTCTCACAGTAGTGGTTCTGTAGTAAAGTCTCTGTTCCTGCATCTTCGGTCTCCCTAGGCCACAGTCTATAGGGAACTTGGAGAGTTTTGGTTGTCCATTTGCATAGAAGTGCAGTTGCCTTGAGAAAGGATGTAAGCTAATTAGAGGAATGAATTCTATTCAGAATTTCCAAGGCTACTTATTTCACATGAAAAACTACTTGGTATACATCTGATTTAAAGGTACATCTTACATCCCCCAACCATATTATCCATTTCAAGCTGTTTCCCCAACAGATAAGGACAAGAAAATCTGCATTGCAAACCTATAGAAGCCACAGTTATCATTTGGATGTATTTAATTACATTCTTTTCCATAGATATGATATAATTGCAATGCACATTCTTTAAAATCCCTTCCTATCATTTATTTAATATATTGTAATAAGTTTTCTACATGATTGCACAGAAACTCCCTAAGGTAACATTCCAAGCTTCTTATATTCTGACTTTCCTCTTCATCTGTCTTTTTTCCTCCATGTATCACATGTTCCACCATCTAAACACAGATAAATGCTGCTGACAATAAAATTCAATCTTTCTAAATCCCATATCATTATCTTTAACTCATGTATTAATCCAGTTCACCTTCACCAGAGAAAGAAGAATTCAACTCTAACTGTTCAAAGGTTGAACCTCTTATAGAGGTATGTGGTTTGAGATGACAGGAAAGAGATAGTAAGAAAAAATGCTTAATCAGCTTCTGGCAGCCAGGACGTTCTCACTCCTTTCAGCTCTTACCAGATCCCAGAATTCTAGAGCAAGCGATGAACCAGAACTAAGAAATGCAGAGAAGGTAGCACTTCTCAAGGCTATAGTCACAAGTGACACTAAGATAATAATATCACAGCAGAAAAGGCTAAAGAAATGATGCTCCATCACTTTTTCCACCATTTCTCTTATTTACTGTCATCTTTTTTCATTGTCCAAGCCCCAGATTTATGAGCCAGAAGGCCAAGATACATTGCATTTTATTCTGCATGTACCACCTGTTTGGCATGAGCAATCAAAAAAGATCAAATAATTGATCA
This sequence comes from Grammomys surdaster, assembly GCF_004785775.1. Lineage (NCBI taxonomy): Eukaryota > Metazoa > Chordata > Mammalia > Rodentia > Muridae > Grammomys > Grammomys surdaster. The sequence goes on along the minus strand of NW_021604648.1, from coordinate 6,007,926 downwards.
GGAGGAGGAGCAAGAACCTCGCTCTCTTCCATATTGCTCTGACTTATTCTTGACTATTCAGATGTGTTGCTGTTTATTTAAAGAAGCCAGGGCGTGGGGTTATTTGCCTCTTATTTATTTTTTATTTATTTATTTACTTCACATCCCAATGGCAGCTCCCATCTACTTCAGTCCCTCCCTCAGGAAGTCCATACCCCCATAATCTGTGCTCCTCCCCATTCTCAGAAGAGAAGGGGGAGTTCCCTCCTGGGTACTAATCTACCCTGACACCTCAAGTCACTGCAGGACTACATACATCCTCTGCTGTTGAGGCCAGACAAAACAGCCAAATTCTGTGAAGAGGATCTGCCAGCAGGCAGCAGAAGCAGGATAAGCCCTGATCGAGTTGTTAGGGGACCTGCATGCAGACCAAGCTGTACACATGGTCTAGATCCAGTCTACATATACCTGTTGGTTGGTGATTCAGTCGCTGTTAGGGTCCAGGTTAGGCAACTCTATTGATCTTCTTATGGAGTCCCTGTCCTCTCTCTATTTCTCCATCTTTCCCCCAACTCTTCTACAATACTTCCTGAGCTCCATCTAATGTTTGACTGTGGGGCTCTACATCTGTTACAGTCAGCTGCTAGGTGGAGCCTCTCAGAGTTCAGTTATGCTAGGCTCATGTCTACAAGCATACCAGAGATTGGTTCTTGCTCATGGGATGGGTCTGAAGTTGGGCTAGTCATTGATTGGCCATTCCCTCAGTCTCTGTTCCATCTTTGTCCCTCCACTTCTAGTAGGCAGGACAAATTTTGAGTGGAAGTTTTTATAAGAGGGTTGGTGTACTTATTCCTCCATTGTGAGTCCTGCCTGGCTAGAGGAGGTGGCTACTTCAGGCTCCATAACCCTCACTGCTAAGAGTTTCAGCTAGAATCAGGCTCATAGACTTCCTATAGCCTCCCTCATCCCAGGTCTCTGGTACAACTTAGAGATGTCCCCTTCCTGCTCCCCCTCCTTTGTCACTGTACCAATTTCCACTCACCTTCCTGGCCCTTTCTCCATGACTATTCCTACACCTGATTTTCTTCGCCTCTCCCCCCATTCCCCTCCACATCCCCTCTCCCACACTATGCCCTCCCTCCATCTATCTCTGATAACTATTTTGTTTCCCTTTCTGAGTGAAATTCAAGCATTCTCCCTTGGATCTTCCTTGTTATTTAGCTTTATTGGGTTGGTGGATTCTGCACCTTTGGTGCTCTCATTGTCTCCTTTACTCGCTGCAAAGCAGGATTTTCATAATTGATAAAAAACAACTTTGAAAATGTAAGAGATATGTCAACAGGTTAAAAAACAAATGCTTTTCTTTTAAGTATGACCACTTAAGTTCCATCCTGGAGTCCATGTAAAAGGCTGAATACAGCGGAAGGCATCTCTGATCCCAGCAATGAAAAGCAGAGACACTAATTGATTAGTTTTTCATCAAAGTAGCCTAGATCCAGTTAGCTTAGCAGAAATGAGAGAAACTGCCAAAAAAAAACAACCAAGGTAAAAGAATGATGATGATATTAATAATGATGGTGATGGTGGTGGTGGCAGAGAAAGAGATGGAGAAGAACAAGTCCAAGAATAAGAAGAATGAGAACAAGAACAAGAATGAGAATGAGAAAAAGAACAAGAACAAGAAGACTAAGACCAAAACCAAGAACAAGAACAAGACCAACATGAACAAGAACAAGATAGTCCCAGAGAGTTTTCTCTGCCACACACATGTATACCATAACATATGTGTTCTCTCTCTCTCCCTTCCTCCCACCCTCCATCCATCTCTCTCACTTTCACACAAACACAAAAGATAAAGTAAAATTAGAAAACTCTCTTATAGTCAGAGTCATATGTCAAGCACTCATGTAGTATCAAACATGAAGTCTTGAGTGTCATACACTGTCCATGAATCTCAGTCTGTCTGTCTACCTGTCTGTCTATCTATCTCTACAATTAGATAGATGATAGATAAATGATTGATAGATAGATAGATAGGTAGATAGAAAGATAGATGATAGAACTATTCATAGATAGATGATAGGTGATAGTCTCCCCTATATTCCTCTTAGCCCTAATACCATACTATATTTATTTTTTACCTTCAATGGATATTTTTAGTCACACTTTGCTTATTATTTTGGTTTTGGAGCTTTTCCCCAGCAGGGCTATAAACTGCTTAAAGCAGAGGCTGGGTCATCACCTCTTCTTGATTTCAAATTACAGCTTAGAATCAATTGTGTACCCCAGTACATAAAGGTTCAGTAATCACCTAAGTTATTGGGATGTCTGTAGATCCACCCATAGCTCTTTATGTTCTCAACAATGTTCGTCCCATACCACCACCCTGTTCACACAACAAGGGATCACATTTTACTTCTCAGAGGAAATAAAATTCACTGGACTACAAGTGACTGAGCCTCGCATCTTACAAATCAACTAAATTACAGAGAGCCTAATGAGCCCTTGCTACACTCTCAAAGGGCTGCTAAGATTCTGCCTGGTCCGTTTACCCAGTTCTTGCTGTCTCATTCTCTTGAACTGTACTCCCATGCTTAAAGTTTTGTTTTAAAGAACGGAAGAATAAGGCACTAGGAGGTTGCAGATCTAGATCCCTGTTTCTCTTGCTCTGCTGCTTCATTGAGGGACCCCAACAATCCCAAGTAAAGCTATTCTCTGGGCTGTGTTTTTCTCTGATGGTGTTGGGCTGCCTCACTGTTGGGATGCTGGAGTGCCAATAGCATGCCACTCAGGGAAGGCAGAATGCAGCCCAACATAGGGGTCCTAGCCCATGTTTGCCAAGGGAAGAAACAGCTAAGTCTAGGATAGATGTTGTAGTTCTAAATCTCCGGTGTACTCAGACACCACTGGGGACTGTGAGGAGTTGAGAATGGTGGTCCACAAGTCCATGTTTCCCCTATGCACCAGGCAGGAAGGGAATTGCTGAGCCCTGGGTGGGGAAGAATCTGGTTTTGTTCCAAGTGAGTGCCGAAAGTATGGAGGGGCTGAAAGAGAGAAGGCTTTCTCCAGGAGATTTAGGCAAAGCTTTTTACAAGGAAGCCTAAAGCCCCTTGATGAAGGAGACAGCCCTTGATTTCCCAACCTGCTTTATTTTTATAGCAGATGTGACTGCGTACATGTTACTCAGGGTGAACCAGGGATTAAATACCTTTTGCAGGAAGAGATGACCAGAAGGAAGGCTCATTGACTGAACACTAGGGGCCTATCTAGCTACTTCATTAGCATAGAGAACTCCAAGTTTCTATGCTATGTGACTGGTTGTCATGGTCCTCTCAGGGGATGTCATGGTTACATATTCTAGGACAGGTAGAACCTGGCTGGGAGCTGGTTCCCAAGACTTCCCTTCTCAATTTCCCAGAGTTTTTGAACCTGCCTCAACCTTACCAATTTTTGTGTTTGGTGGGACAGTCACTTCCCCCATATAATGAGAGCTCTGTGGTGTCTTCATTTCTAGCCATCAGTTATGGGCTGATCCCCTGCCATAACTACATTGTTCATAAATAAAGTGTACTTCATCGTTGTCTTTTCTCTGCTAACGTTTGCTATGTTCCCCTTTCAACTGGAATCCATTAAACCTGTATCACACATCTTGATTGGTGTTGGACAAAATAAACATGCTAAAGTTGTGCTTCGTAT